>NC_057809.1:429777147-430119423 GCF_018294505.1 Triticum aestivum
TCGGGGGCCCCTCCTGGGCCTCCCGGGCCGGCGGCGACGGGGAAGTGGGACGGCGGCGAGGCCAACGGGGCGGCGACACATGGCGGTGGCGGCTGGGTCGGACGTTGTCCGGCTCCGTCCGGACACGTCCGGCGGCGGCGGAGACGGATTTTTTTAGGGTTTGAAGAGGGGATCCGAGATTTGGAATGGGAGAGGTATATATAGGCATAGAGGGGGCTAGGAGAGTCCAAATGAGGTGCGGTTTTCGGCCACGCGATCGTGATCGAACGCTCTAGATGATAGAAGGGGTTTAGGTGGGTTTTGGGCCAAATTGGAGGGGTGTTGGGCTGCAACACACACGAGGCCTTTTCGGTCCCTCGGTTAACCGTTGGAGTATCAAACAAAATCCAAATGGTACGAAACTTGACAGGCGGTCTACCGGTGTAAACCAAGGCCGCTTGGCAAGTCTCGGTCCAATCCGGAAATGTTTAATCCCCACACACAAAAGAAAGGTATAATTGACCACTGGAGGAGAACGAAGCGCCGGAATGCAAAACGGACAACGGGGAAAATGCTCGAATGCATGAGATGAACACGTACGCAAATGCAATGCACATGATGACATGATATGAGATGCATGACAATGACAACAACACACGGAGACAAAGACCCGAACCCGAGAAAATGCAATAACTTAAGGCCGGAAACAGCAAGAGTTGGAGTACAAATTGGGAAAGTTACATCCGGGGTGTTACAGTAACTTTCTGTATCCACGAGATCCCATCTTGGGGCCTTTTCCGGAGCTCCGCCGGAGGGGGCATCGATCACGGAGGGCTTCTACATCAACACCATAGCCCCTTTGATGAAGTGTGAGTAGTTTACTTCAGACCTTCGGGTCCATAGTTATTAGCTAGATGGCTTCTTCTCTCTTTTTGGATCTCAATACAAAGTTCTCCCACTCTCTTGTGGAGATCTATTCGATGTAATCTTCTTTTGCGGTGTGTTTGTTGAGACTGATGAATTATGGGTTTATGATCAAGTTTATCTATGAACAATATTTGAATCTTCTCTGAATTCTTTTATGTATGATTGGTTATCTTTGCAAGTCTCTTTGAATTATCAGTTTGGTTTGGCCTACTAGATTGATCTTTCTTCCTATGGGAGAAGTGCTTAGCTTTGGGTTCAATCTTGCGGTGTCCTTTCCCAGTGACAGTAGGGGCAGCAAGGCATGTATTGTATTATTGCCATCGAGGATAACATGATGGGGTTTATATCATATTGCATGAGTTTATCCCTCTACATCATGTCATCTTGCTTAAAGCGTTACTCTGTTCTTATGAACTTAATACTCTAGATGCATGCTGGATAGCGGTTGATGTGTGGAGTAATAGTAGTAGATGCAGGCAGGAGTCGGTCTACTTGTCTCGGACGTGATGCCTATATACATGATCATACCTAGATATTCTCATAAATATGCTCAATTCTGTCAATTGCTCATGAGGTTTTTGATAAAAGTGGGTTTGGAGAGGTCATGACTTTAGTTAATATTAATCCCACTATTTTGGAAGAGTGTCAACTTTGCATGCATGTGGATCATGTTGAATTTTTTTTATGTGATAGCTATTTGTTGAATTTGATTATGATCCTACATGTAATTATTATGAGAGAGCAAAATATGATGGTAGAAATTTTCATGTTACTAAATTACCTCTTGTTATGTTGAGATTGCTATTGTTTCTTTCCGCTTCTTTGCATCTGATAGTTTTTGCTTGCCTTGATAATTTGTTTGCCTATAAGATGCCTATACATAGGAAGTATGTTAGACTTAAGCGTGTTTGTCACATGTTTTATGATGCTCTCTTTGTGCTTTAATTCTTGTCTTTTCATGTGAGCATCATTAAAATTGTCAATGCCTAGCTATAAGGCTTTAAAGAAAACCGCTTGTTGGGAGACAACCAAATATTTATCCTTGCTGTTATTCAATAAATAATTTATCTAGCCTCTGTTTTGGTTGTGTTTTTTGTGTTTAATTAGTGTTTGTGCCAAGTAGAACCGTTGGGAAGACTTGGGGAAAGTCTTTTTAATCTTGCTGTAAAAAATAGAAACTTTAGCGCTCACGAGAACTGCTGTCATTTTTATTTGAAAAGTGCTATTTAGTTAATTCTTTTTGAAGATGATTAATAGATAAATTCATCACGTCCAGAAATTTATTTTCGAATTTTGGGGGTTCCAGATCTTGCGTTAGCTACAGATTACTACAGACTGTTCTGTTTTTGACAGATTCTGTTTTTCGTGTGTTGTTTGCTTATTTTGATGAATCTATGCCTAGTAAAATAGTTTATAAACCATAGAGAAGTTGGAATACAGTAGGTTTAACACCAATATAAATAAAGAATGAGTTCATTACAGTACGTTGAAGTGGTGTTTTGTTTTCTTTCGCTAACGGAGCTCACGAGATTTTCTACTTTAAGTTTTGTGTTGTGAAATTTTCAAGTTTTGGGTAAAGGTTTGATGGATTACGGAACAAGGAGTGGCAAGAGCCTAAGCTTGGGGATGCCCATGGCACCCCCAAGATAATCTAAGGACACCTAAAAGCCAAAGCTTGGGGATGCCCCTGAAGGCATCCCCTCTTTCGTCTACTTCTATCGGTAACTTTACTTGGAGTATTTTTATTCGCCACATGATATGTGTTTTGCTCGCTGACCACACTCTTAATATTCACCCAAACTTTAAGCTGGTTATGCAGTTTCTCCGCCGGTTTAACGAAGAGAGGCGGAAGGCCATTGGACAGGAAGTGGCCCGACTCTTGGCAGCCGGGTTTATCGTCGAAGTTTTCTATCCTGAGTGGTTGGCTGACCCGGTGCTGGTACTTAAGAAGACCGGCGCTTGGCGTATGTGTGTGGACTACACGGATTTGAACAAGGCTTGTCCGGCTGATCCTTTTGCTCTCCCACATATTGATCAGATTATCGATACTACGCATGGTTGTGAGCGTTTGAGCTTTTTGGATGCTTATTCTGGTTATCATCAGATCAAGATGGCAGTTAAGGACCAGGAGAAGACAACTTTCATAACTCCCTTTGGAGCCTTATGCTATGTGTCTATGCCTTTTGGGCTCAAGAGTGCCCAGGCGACTTATCAGAGATGTGTGCAAAATTGCCTTCATGATCAAATTGGGCGCAATGTTGATGCTTATGTGGATGATATTGTGGTGAAATCCAGAGAGAAAGAGACATTGATAGATGATTTGAAGGAAACCTTTGATAATCTCCGGGTTTATAAAATGCTGTTAACCCGGTCAAATGTGTTTTTGGTTTACCGACAGGCAAACTCTTGGGCTTTTTGGTGTCTAACAGGGGCATTGAAGCTAATCCAGAGAAGATCAAAGCCATCACTTCTCTGGCTAAACCGGCATGTGCCAATGATGTGTAACGTCTGGCGGGTCATATTGTGGCACTAAGCCGGTTCATAAGCCGGTTGGGAGAGAAGGCCATCCCTCTGTATCAGATGATGAAAAAGACAGATGATTTTGTCTGGAGTGATGCCGCCAATGCGGCGTTTGAGGACTTGAAGAAGCAGCTAGCTGAGCCGCCCGTTTTGGCTACTCCTGTTGATAAAGATCCATTATTGTTGTACATAGCAGCCAATGCCCGGGCTATTAGTGTAGCTATTGTGGTGGAATGGAAGGAGGCAGGTAAGGAATATCCGGTTCAAAGGTCGGTTTACTACATCAGTGAGGTACCTGTTGAGTCCAAGCAGAGATATCTGCACTGGCAGAAGCTTGTATATGGGGTGTTCATGGACAGCCGGAAGCTTAAGCAATATTTTCTGGGTCATCCCATCACTGTGGTTAGTTCTGCTCCTTTAGGGGACATTATTCAGAACAGAGAAGCCACAGGTCGGGTAGCCAAGTGGGCCATTGAGCTTGGTCCTCATGGTTTGAAATATATGCCTCACACGGCCATCAAGTCTCAGGCGCTGGTGGATTTCATCAATGACCGGACAGAGCTGCAGATACCTGAGGAAAAACCAGATAACACGTATTGGACTATTCACTTTGATGGGTCCAGGTAATTAGAGGGCTCAGGGGCTGGAGTTGTGCTTGCTTCCCCTCGAGGTGATGAATTTTGTTATGCTCTCCGTTTGATGTTCCCTTGCACTAACAATGCACCTGAATATGAGGCCTTGCTCCACGGTCTTTAGATGGCTAAGGAGATGAACTTAAGCTGGCTTAGGTGCTTTGGCGACTCATATTTGGTGGCCCGGCAAGTCTCTGGTACTTGGGATTCCAAGGATCCACTCATGGCGGCTTATCGACGAGAGGTGGACGTTATTGCTGGTCACTTCAAGGGTTATCAAGTTGAGCATGTTGATCGGAGGAAAAATGAAGCGGCGGATGATTTAAGCCGGTTGGGTTCCCAACGTAAGCCGGTGCCGCCTAATGTCTCTCTTGACGTTTTGCATAACCTGTCGGTCAAGTTACTTACAGAGGAGGATTTGTCTATTCCTGACCCAAAAGCTCAGTTGGTGGCGGCTCTTTATGTAATTCCGAATTGGACAGTCCCTTATTTGGCTTATATGACCCGGGGCGAGTTACCTGAGGATGAAACCTTAGCCAGGCAGATAACCCAGCGGTCTAAGTCAATGACAATTGTTAATGGAGAGCTACATCATCGCAGTGTCACACGGGCATTTCAACAATGTGTTTCTCCAGAAGAGGGTTGTGAGATCCTGCGTGAGATTCATGAAGGAGACTGTGGTCATCATGCCGGTTCAAAATCTCTCGTGGCTAAAGCTTTTTGTCATGGGTTTTATTGGCTAATAGCTCATGCTGATGCGGAGGACCTGGTGAGCAGGAGTGATGGATGTCAGAAATTTTCATGACGAGCTCATGTGCCGGCTCAAGAATTGAGGATGATTCCAACTACTTGGCCGTTTGCAGTTTGGCGGCTTGATATGGTTGGACCTTTCAAAAGATCCAAGGATAAGAAGACCCGCCTTTTGGTGGCGGTTGATAAGTTCACTAAGTGGGTAGAGGATCATAATAGACAATGGCACTAATCTCTCTAAGGGTGCTATGGAAGAATTTTGTCAACATGAGCTTGATGTATCGTCAGTGGCTCACCCCAATCTAATGGTCAAGCTGAGAGAGCCAATCAAGAGATCTTGAGAGCCATCAAGCCCCGACTCATGGTTCCCCTGCAGAGGACGCCGGGTTGTTGGGTGGAGGAGTTACCTTCCGTGTTATGGAGCATTAATACCACCCTAACAGATCTACGGGATATACACCTTTCTTCATGGTTTACGGAGCAGAGGCGGTTCTCCCTAGTGACATCCATCATGACTCACCTCATGTGGCGGCTTATGTTGAAGCTAGCAATGAAAAAGCACGTCAGGAAGCACTTGACCCATTGGATGAGGAGCGTGACATCGTGGCGGCTTGTTTGGTGATTTACCAGCAAGATCTGCGCCGTTACCACAACCACCGGGTTAAAACCAGAACTTTCCAAGAAGGCGGTCTGGTGCTCCGGCTTATCCAGGATCAAACTGATATGCACAAGTTATCCCCACCTTGGGAAGGACCTTCTGTGGTCAGTAAGAATCTCAAGAATGGGTCCTACTATCTTATCTATGTTTGAGAGCACAAAGACTCACGTAAGTCCGAGAAGGAGACTCACCGGCCATGGAATATTGCTCATCTTCGGCCCTACTACACCCGATCCACTAGTTTTTCTGATGTACATATTTTTGACAATGTATATATTATGATCAATATAATAAACCGGCATCTCTGCTAAAGCAGGGCCTCTGTCGCTTTTTCTTTTAAATAATGAGTTTTTGGTCACTTGGGGTTTTTTGCTTTATAGAGCAAAGTTGTGATTACCCTTTGATCCGGATTATTGGCCACACAAAAAAACTCGGGGGCTTTTACCCAATTTAAGACCAAAGAGAGTATGTTGCAAAAGCACAACTCAAACATAGGTGCCCCTTGAGCACAGCTCAAAATATTGCTTGGGGGCTCTTTTGTTCTAAAGAACAAAGAGTTTTTATAACCCTTGTAATAGGCTTAAAATCCAGGCTTGGAAGCCAGGTGTATTCACCTAAAACCCCGGGTTATCCTGCCTTTTTAAGTAAGCCACTCGACCCAGGTAATCCTGGAATGACCCGCCGAACGTTTGACAAGTCAATCTTATGCAGACACTAAACTTGTCAAAGTTAAAACGACGATTGGTTATGTGAAGTCCATCTTATAAGGTTTGTATATAGGTTTAACTCAGTGGCTATGCGGCCCGTGAAAGCACTCGATTTTCGGCCTGGCAGCCCATGAAAAGCCTCGTTTTTCCTTTGTTTTTATTTGATAGATTTTCTTTTTTGAGGTTTATTCGATGAGGTTTATAAGCTTTATGATTATAAATCACTGGTGTTTATTAACCCGGCCTGGTTTTTTGACTATAAGTCGCGAGTAAGAGATAAGATACAATCCGGTGTTTATTAACCCGGCATGGCTTTTGACTATAAGTCGCCAGTTTGAGATAAGATAATATCCTGTGTTTAATAACCCGGCATGGCTTTGTTTATAAACTGGCAATCTCTGATAATTACCAGCGCTCAAATTTTGGGTTATCACCCTTACCGCACTGGCTTGGTAAACCAACAATGTGATCAAATATCATAGGTATGACATATTTTCAATCATATATGGTTATCATTCAATTCAGCCTTGGTTATAAACTGTGATAGTTTCCTATGGTTTATATCGGGCATTATAACCCGTCCAGCGGTAAACCGCCAGGACAATTTTTCACCTGTTGCATGCAGGAACAGATTCAAAATTGCTAATATCATAAAGCATACATGGCATATCTTAACATGGCGGGTGAACAGTGTCTTGCATAGCAAATATGCACGATGGCATAGCAGAATAAGAGTTTAAAGCTAGCCTATTACAAGGCACTTGGTGCCCAAAAAGGATAATTGTTTTTAAGTCTTGCAAAAAGTAGATGATAAACCGGCCCCGGTTCATGAATCTTGGCCCGTTTGGCTTGAAGGTTGCGATTCATCCCTTGTCAGTTCGTCTTCCTCCTCCACCGTCTAAAAGTTGGGTTTGGACCAGTTAAAGCCACACAAGGCGACGAATTCAGCTTCATCGTCAATCAGATCAGACGGGTCAATATCAGGGGCGAAAGTGTGCTTACGAATCAGCGGAATTAAATCCATCACTTTATACGAAGGAGTCTGCATCTTCTGATTATCTGCATCGTAAGCCAGCTGGTACTTGGAGAGATTGGTCTCTTCAGCAATGATTGTTGCATGCGGAGGAATCTCGTTGACACAGGCGACAAAGTCTTGCTGGTCAAAAGAAGTTCCATCTTCCTTCAGACTAGGATACCCACTAGCTACATCTGCCGGGTCTAGTTCGGGTACCCATGCTTTGGCACAGCTCAAGGCTATTACAGCTCCAGCTCTAGCACAAGACCGTTTGATTTCTTGAAACCTGGTGGGTAAGATGGGCAGCTTCTTCAAAACATCACTTAATAGATTTGGTCCTTGATTCATTGGGGAGATAGTAGCAGGAGTCCGCTGAGCTCTAGTGTATAATTGCTCAACCAAAGTATAAACCGCCTTGAGCTTCACCAGTGTATCTTGGCTAAGGATGCTGCTCCTGGGACCTGAAAAAGTTCAAAGATTGGTTAAGTGGCAGCTTACATTATGACAGCAAATACTTACTTTGGATGAATAACAAGGGGACTTGCCGAAGATAGCAGAAACCATCTGAGACACACGGTGTTTTAAACCGGTGAGTTCAGTGGTAGCTTCTTCAAGAGCCGCCTCTACTTTCTCAGCACGGTGTATCAAGGCAGTTTTTTCTTCAGTCCAAGCCTTTTTAGCCTCATCAAAACTGGTCTTCAATTTTTCCGACTCAGACACACTGAACTAGAATATTGATTCTACCTTCCGGGTCTCATTTTCTTCAGCCGCCAGCCGAGTCTTGGCATCGTTCAGTTGAGACTCTAATTCAGCAGTAGCAGCCTACATACAGCACAAGTTTATCAAACATAGTTCAAGGCGGGTTACAATAGTTAAGTCCCAAGCACTTTGCAAGGGAAACCACTTGGCACTTGGGGGCTAATGTCTGTCAACACAATTTTTTCACAGAAATAGATTTTCTAAAGTCCCAAGTGCTTTGCAAGCAGTAACACTTGGCACTTGGGGGCTAATGCATATTGCTTGTTTCTTCCTAAAGATGAGCCAGGTGAGCTGTCAACTATCTGAGCCGACTCATGGGGGCTATACACTTCAGTTATGTTCGTTTACAGTGATCAATAGGACCGGCTCATTCATACTAATTAAACCGGCCCTTGGGGACTATGCATGCAAAATTGTGATACTATCAGCATCCAACTTAGTTGTAAACCGGACTTGGAGGGAGTCTAGGATAGAAGATTGTAAGTTTTTTAAGTCTACAAATTATTCAATCTTATCATAATCAGAAGACTTGGGGGCCGGTAGGTATACCTCATACTTCTGGTGCATCTGTTTGACCATCTCAATTTATAAGTCACGGCTGGAGTGTACTTGACTGAGATAACCAGATAATACTTCACTATTACTCAATTGAGCATAGTGGGAGACATCGAACCTCACTTTCCTTCTTTCCATGACTTCTTGTTTGGCGGAATGTCTCGCTAGTACAGTTGGATTCCCCGTCTCAGTAAACCCAGTGCCAGTGATTAAAACGTCATCAGTATGAGTTTTTGGCAGGTTAAGGGAGTTTGACAGTTCAGTGGTTGACGGGTCAATATTGGTGTTGTCAACAGATAACTCAGGCATCTTAGGTTGAATATTGGGAGCAGGATCTTCTGGTTGTTCAGAGGCTTGTGGTGCAGAAGTTGACTGGTCTGGTTCAGCGGCTTTAGGGGCTTCGGCCGGCTTTGTCACCTTCGCTTTCTTGTTGGGCTTTGCTTGACCGCTAAAAAGAATTTGGACAAGTCAGCATAATGATAAAGATATAAAGGTACAGAAGAAGGATACTTATTCTTACCCAGGGGAAGTCTTGAAAGCCGACAGTTGAGTCTACGATGAGTCGCCAGAGGAAGAACGAGAAATCTCCTGCAAAATGGAATCAAAGGAATTGAGTGGTAAACGAAATAAACCCGTCGGTAAATAAAAGAGTTAAGGTTAAAAAGAACCTCATTTTGGCGCTTCCGAGGAGTATTTGGTAAACGGAGGCTAAATCTTCACCTCCACTGGTCCAGGTCTGGCGGTGGCTCTCATGTTGCTGTCGTTTTAAGAGAAAATGAGGATCTAAATAAGCCAAGGGGTGTGAAAACCTTACTTTCCGGGTTACCCACTGAAGTTTCTGCCTTCGTAAAGGTTCTGAGTCGGAGGAAATAATAGTTACCTCTTCTTCGACTGCTTGGCTGCCTCCCTTGTCATCCTGGCAATAGTCAGTGTTAATAAGGTGGTTAAAAAACAAGCCAAGAGAGTCAAGGGCTACCTCCGACTCAGAGATTTCGTCCAGCTTAAGGAGATCAGGGGCGCTTGGCTTCTTCTTAGACCTCCTGATGGTCTTTTTGGCGGCTTTCGCGGTAGCCCTAGCCTTTTTCGCAGCCTCATGATCATATTTGGCTTTCCAAAAATCAGAGTTAGCCTGTGGAAGAATAACATAGTTGATTTCACCCAATGTTTGGGTGATGAAGTAAGGTAAAAGAAATCAAGAGACTTACATCTGGCAGCGGGTTAAGCTTGCAGAAAGGATTCAAGCCCACTTTGCTGCAGTCTTCAAATTTGCTATTCACAAGCGTTGTTGCCATTTCAATGATGCCCTCTTCAGTCAGACGCAGAGAGCTATGGCGTATGGGATCGTCCGTTCCTCCAATATAAGTACACATTAAGCCGGGTCGGCGGCTTAAGGGTATGATCCGCCATGCAACCCAACAGCGGATTAAATCAACTCCGGTTAAACCGTTTCCTAGAAAGGCTTGGACTTTTCTGATTGTAGGAACGAGTTTCTTGCGTTCGACGGCAGTAAGTTTATCGGGGAGTTGATAACTTGAGTCAAGACGTTCAGCACGATAACCCGACAATGGATTTTTCAACATACGGCGAGATATCTTTGCAGTAGAACCATGCTTGATTTCAGTCCTTGGGGTGACTCGGCAGAGCTGCTTGAGGGAAGATGACATCTCTTCTGCGCTGAATTGAAATTCCACCAAGTTCCAAGCTGGGCCCATTGGTGAACTCATTTTGCCGGTTCAGGTAGAAGTATTCCCTGAAAATCTCAACGCTAAGCTCTTCTTGAAGAGATACCTCTGATATGTCTCCAACGTATCTATAATTTTTTTATTGTTCCATGCTATTATATTATCAACCTTGGATGTTTTATATGCATTTATATGCTATTTTATATGATTTTTGGGACTAATCTATTAACCTAGAGCCCAGTGTCAGTTTCTGTTTTTTCCTTGTTTTTGAGTTTTACAGAAAAGGAATACCAAACGGAGTCCAATTGACGTGCCAATTTTTGACGATTTTTGATGGACCAAAAGAAGACCCCAAAGTAAAAGAGTTGGGCCAGAAGAGTCCCGGGCCGTCCACAAGGGTGCCCCCCCCCCCCGAGCGCGTGGGCCTACCTCGTGGACGACTCGGGCACCTTCTTGACGTGAGACCGACGCCAAAAATTCCTATAAATATAGAAACCTCCAGAAAATAACCTAGATCGGGAGTTCCACCGCCAGAAGCCTCCATAGCCACCGAAAACAAATCTAGACCCGTTCTGGCACCCTTTTGGAGGGGGGAACCCCTCTCCGGTGGCCATCTTCATCATCCCGACGCTCTTCATGACGAGGAGGGAGTAGTTCTCCCTCGGGGCTGAGGGTATGTACCAGTAGCTATGTGTTTGATCTCTCTCTCTCTCTCTCGTGTTCTTGAGTCGGCACGATATTGATGTATCACGAGCTTTGCTATTATAGTTGGATCTTATCATGTTTCTCCCCCTATACTCTCTTGTGATGAATTGAGTTTTCCCTTTGAAGTTATCTTATCGGAATGAGTCTTTAAGGATTTGAGAACACTTGATGTATGTCTTGCATGTTCTTATCTATGGTGACAATGGGATATCACGTGATCTACTTGATGTATGTTTTGGTGATCAACTTGCGGGTTCCGTGACCTCGTGAACTTAAGCATAGGGGTTGGCACATGTTTTCGTCTTGACTCTCTGGTAGAAACTTTGGGGCACTCTTTGAAGTTCTTTGTGTTGGTTGAATAGATGAATCTGAGATTGTGTGATGCATATCGTATAATCATACCCACGGATACTTGAGGTGACATTGGAGTATCTAGGTGACACTAGGGTTTTCGTTGATTTGTGTCTTAAGGTGTTATTCTAGTATGAACTCTAGGATAGATTGAACGGAAAGAATAGCTTCATGTTATTCTACTACGGACTCTTGAATAGATTGATCAGAATGGATAACTTTGAGGTGGTTTCGTACCCTATAACAATCTCTTCGTTTGTTCTCCGCTATTAGTGACTCTTTGTTGCATGTTGAGGGATTGTTATATGATCCAATTATGTTATTATTGTTGAGAGAACTTGCACTAGTAAAAGTATGAACCCTAGGCCTTGTTTCCTAGCATTGCAATACCGTTTGTCCTAGCTTTTATCATTAGTTACCTTGCTGTTTTTATATTTTTTTTCAGATTAAAAAAACCTTTATCTATCATCCATATTGCACTTGTATCACCATCTCTTCGCCGAACAAGTGCACCTATACAATTTACTATTGTATTAGGTGTGTTGGGGATACAAGAGACTCTGCTATTTGGTTGCAGGGTTGTTTGAGAGAGACCATCTTCATCCTACGCCTCCCACGGATTGATAAACCTTAGGTCATCCACTTGAGGGAAATTTGCTATTGTCTTACAGACCTCTGCACTTGGAGGCCCAACAACGTCTACAAGAATAAGGTTGTGTACTAGACATCAAGCTCTTTTCTGGTGCAATTGCCGGGGAGGTTAGCTCTTGAAGGTATATCTTTAGATCTTGCAATCAAATCTTTTTGTTTCTTGTTTTATCACTATTTTAGTTTATAAAAGAAAACTACAAAAAATGGAATTGAGGGTACCTCATATGCTTCATCTTTTTAATATCTTTCATGAAAATAAGGATTTTGATAATTGTGCCAAAGTGTTAGAAGAAGAATGCGTTAGAATGTTTGGCACTAAATCTTTGAATGATGAGCATGATTGCAATGTTATTAGTATGAACTCTTTGAATATCCATAGTACTAATGATGATTGCACTAGTCATGATGAAAATGTATCTTATAAGCATGTCAACTTTTGTGGAATACATAGAGCTTGCAAGCACACACCAAACAGGGAAGATAGATTTTGCAAGAGGCATAAGTATTTGGAAACTAAATGGTTGCAAGAAAGGCTAGATGATTGTGCTGAAAGATTCAATATTTATCGCCATCCTTGTGAACTTTGCAATGAACATGGTCATTTAAAGTTCCAATGCTATGTGTTTCATGATCAAATCGTGTCCAAAAATTGTGATAACTTGATTACCCTTGAGCATCATAAAGAGCTTAGTCTTCTTTTGGGGTATGAAGAAATGAAACGTATAACTGAGGGTATTCCAAAATTTAATCTTGATATATTTCTTGATTTTGGTCTAGAAGAAATTTTTATGTATTGTGCGGTAAATTGCATTGAAAATCCTTATATTGCCAATTACATAAAGACAAGAAAACAAATATAAGATGAAGAGAATACTAATGAAAGGGAAGAGACTTCCCAATATTCTCCTATTATTTCTTATGATGAATCAGGTAACAAGGAGGAGCCTCCTATTCAACCAATCTCATTAATAATGAGTTCCGAAAAGAGGATTAAATCCACACATGATGTGAAGAAGAAAAATAAAAGACGGAGAAGAAAAGGTAAAAAATGTATCCCTCCCAAATGATGTTGCTCCTATTACTCATTGTGATGATGATAATTGTTATACTATTGGTGCTATCCATACTATTAATGATGAGAATGATTATGCTTATGATATCAAAAAGCCCAAGTTTGGGGATGCTATGTGTAAGTGCATCTAGTGCCACCCCTAGTTGGTTTTGGAGTATTGACGACAAACCTAGTTGAGGGACTAATGTGTTTGTGAGAATTGCAGTATAACACAGGTAGAAGTCCCTCATTGATTCGGTTTTCCTACCAGAGATGACCCCTAAAAATGTATGAAGACAATGAAGTCAAAGGTGGTATATGAAGATATTCACATTGAAGACTATGACAAGAGAAGACACCACATGAAGCCGATGGAGCTCAAAGACTTAGATCTTTCGTAGTTCTTTTTCTTTTGTGTTGAGTCATAGGAACCACCGTACTGTTAAGTGGGGTCCAAGAGAACCAGTCAGAATGACTGAAGTGATGCCTAACCAAAAACCTATGTCTTCGAGTGAAGACTATGAGAGCTAATCTTGTCCAGAGTCGGACAAGTCAGCTTCGCTTGTAGCCCAAGTAAAGTTGTCGTGTGAGTTTGAAATCTGACCGTTGGAACACGTGTCAGTTCCTTAGTGACCCAGGGTCATTTCGGACAAATCAGGTTGGGTTGCCAAGTGGCTATAAATAGCCCACCCCCTACAACCATAAACGGTTGGCTGCTCAGATTCAGAGTACGGCTTTTGTCGTTTGAGAGCAACCCACCTCGAAGCCTTTGAGAGAGAATTCCTTGCGAGTATAAAGCCCTAACCACCCAGAGCCAAAGAGAATTAGGCATCACTTAAGTCTTCTTGTCTGTGTGATCTGAAGACTTATTACACATGAGGACCGTGCATCCTCCAGCCGGTTAGGCGTCGCGTTCTGAGCATCCAAGAGACATTGTGGATTGCCGGTGAACGAAGTCTGTGAAGGTTTGGGAGTCTACCTTGAAGACTTACCAGAGTGATTGGGCGAGGTCTGTGTGACCTTAGCTCAAGGGGAATACGGTGAGGACTGGGTGTCCTGAGCTGTGTGTTCAGGACTGGGTGTCCGGGACTGTGTGTCCTAAGGTTTAAATACCTAGCCGCCCTAACCAGACGTACAGTTGTCACAGCAACTGGAACTGGTCCAACAAATCATTGTCTTCAACGAGTCACTGGTTTCATCTTCCCTTCCCTTTACTTACTGTTACTCCTTGTGAAGTCATTGTATGTTTGCACTATCTTTTGTCTTCACTGAGTGACTGCGTGTTCTGTCTGACTTCACAATATCTTCCTACCTGATCCTTACTACATTGCTGCTATTAGTCATTGTGCTTTCACCCTTGAATACTTGACTATGGCCTGCCTAGTGTAGTCTACCTTCCGCTGCAGGGTATTAGGTTTATTTCTATCATTTGTCTTCATAACTCCCACATTTTGAAGACTTCCATAAAAATCGCCTATTCACCCCCCCTCTAGTCGATATAACGCACTTTCAATTGGTATCAGAGCAAGGTGCTCCCTTGTTCTGTGTGATTCGGTTTAACCACCTGGAGTTTTAGCTATGTCGACTACAGGGATAATGAAAGTCTCCGCTGTGTGCCCCGTCTTCGATGGAACTGAATATCCCTACTGGAAGAATAAGATGCGCATGCATCTTGAAGCCATTGACGTCGACCTATGGTATGTCGTCGATAATTGCGTTCCCAAGGCTGGAGAAGGTGTCACTGCTGCTGATGTCAAGAAATTCGTTCAACTGGACTCTACTGCCAAAATATCATCTGTGGTCATCTGACCAAAGGACAGTATGGCCGTGTGAGTGCTTTGAAAACATCTAAGCTGGTCTGGGACTGGCTCTCCAAGGTCAATGAAGGCATCTCAACCCAGAGAGATCAGAGAATCAGTGTCCTTCGCAACCTCTTCAACCGCTTCAAGCGAAATGACAATGAGAATGTCCAGCTCACATTTGACCGACTCACTGACATCACAAATGAGCTTCAAGCCCTCAGCGCTACTGAGATCACCAAACCTGAAGTCGTCAAGACACTACTGAGATCACTTGATAGTTCGTTTGACACCCTAGCCCTGATGATTCAAGAACGTCCTGATTTCAAGACACTCGATCCGTCTGACATACTTGAGAGGCTCAACACACATGAGTTTCAGCTTTCTGAGAAAAGAGATATCTACGGTCCAAACTATGGGCGAACTCGTGCCTTGAAGGCAAAAGCTGTCTCCTCATCTGAAGAAGAATCTGACAGCAGTTCTGATGATCCTGAAGACATTGGAAGGGAACTTGCTATGCTTGTAAGAAGTTCCAAAAATTCACCAAGAAGAAAGGCTTCAGAAAGTCTTCCCGATCAAGCTCAAGGAATGATGAAGCTTCTGCTCATGACTACAAGAAGAAAACATGTCACAAGTGCAAGAAACTTGGCCACTTCATCTCTGAGTGTCCACAGTGGGACAATGAGAACAAAAAGAAGAAGAAGAGCAAGGAATATGACTCTGACGACAAGAAGAAGAAGAAATACTCAAAGTCTTCTTCCAAGTCTTCCTCAAAGTCTTCATCACACAAGAAGAGCTCATCTGGCAAGGCACGTGCGTTTGTTGGCAAGGAAATGGATTCAGAGGAGGAGTCCGCTTCTGAGGAGGTGGAGGTGGAGTCTGAGGAGGAGTCCGATTCAGGCGTCGCAAGTCTGGCTACAGCATACGTTGCCAAGTCCATCTTCAACACTGAAGACAATGACTTCATCACCGACACCGATGCAAATGACAAGGACTACTCCGCTTCTACCTACTGCTTCATGGCACGCGGTGCCAAGGTAAACTCACGCACTACTCACTATCAAACATCTAGTGACGATGACTCTGATTGTGGTTCAAAACCCAGCTACAAAACACTTGCTAAAATTGCAACCGAACAACAGAAAGCTATGGAACATATTCAAAAACTGTTAGACAGAAGCGATGATCTGTTAGGTGCTGAAATGACTCAATCTGAATCCTTAATTGAAGACATAAAAAATCTTCATGTTAAGTATCAGGAACTTGAAAGTCGTCATGAAACTCTCTCAACAACTCATGAAAAGCTTTCCTATGATTATCTTCAAAGGAAGCAAGATCTTGAGAAATTGAGAGCGGCTCATGAAGATCTTCAAAAGGAAAACGAGTCACTTCGCACCAAACAGACCAGTTCCGCTCAGGAAGGATTTGAAACACCATGTCTTAAATGCATTGAGCGTGATAATGCTACTTCTGTTGCTGAATGTTCTACTGCTACTACTGTTGCAATATCTTCAACTGTTGATGTGGTAACTAACCCCTCTGCTGAGGATACCACTGCTATTGCTGATGAGAATGCTAGGTTGAAGACATTGCTTGAAACAGGGATGTACAAAAGTCTTAAAGGGCATCAGACACTATGTGATGTCCTCAAAAAGCAGATACTGAACCGAAACCCGAGGAAAGAGGGTGTTGGGTTCGTAAGGAAAATGAATGCTGATGGCTCTTACTGGAAACCTGAGCAGTACCCCAAAACCACGTGGGTTGCTGCAAAGGAACCTTCAGCAGATCCATCCAATCTATCTGGCTTCACTTGTGCTAACCCCATTATCATTGATGAATCCTTTGATGCAAACTATAAACTGTTTAAGAATCAGAATGGTGAAGTGTTTGCCAGGTACATTGGTACTAACTGCAGGAATGGACCGCCTATGAAGAAAATCTGGGTTCCGAAAAGGTGTCTGGAGAATCTTCCTGTGAATGTCATCATGACACCTCACATGAAGAAGACAAACCTCAGACCAAAGGCTTCATACGGTCCAAAGGCTTCATACAGACAGAGGACTCACCTGAGTCGCACTAACGCAAATGTTTTGCAGGGAAACCATACTCAGGCATATGAATATGAGAGCGGTTCATCAAACCGCCATGTTCATAAGACCAAGAACTATTCTGCGTATTCTTATGAGTACTATTGTCCGCCTACAAGACTGTTTGCTAGGGCTCCAAAGCCAAAATTCTCAGATGCTGCACTTAGACTTATTGCTTCTAAGCCACCCTTGAAGATGTGGGTGGCTAAGAAAGCTTAACTCTCTTTTGCAGGGAAAGGTCTCCAGCAGAAAACCAAAATCGTCTGACGCTATTGTTGGGGACCTTAAACATCTTGTAGGGCGCAAGATCAAATGCCCGAATGGTCTTACTATGTACTTCGTTCCTGAATCGCTTGCTACTCTCCCTATTAGTCCTAATCTGGATCTAAGCTTTCATAACCCATCAGTTTGTCAAATGTTTTTGCTTCACAATGCTCTTGGTGAAGCCTATTCCCCTAACTGCACTGTAGGGTACGACACCAGCGTCTTCAGAATGGATTATTGATAGTGGGTGTACAAATCACATGACTGGCAAAAGAAGCCTTCTTATGGACTCAACCTTACGTCCATCCGACAAGAGCCACATCACATTTGCTGACACTGGTAAAAGTAAGGTATTGGGTCTAGGTAGAGTTGCAATCTCAAGGGATCAACACATGGATAAAGTCATGCTTGTTGAATCCCTTGGCTTCAACTTAATGTCTGTCTCAATGCTTTGCGATTTGAACATGATCGTAATATTTGGAAAATATCGTTTCCTTGTACTAATGGAATCTGACAAGTCTCTAGTATTTGAAGGGTATCGAAAAGATGATTTGTACGTGGTAGATTTCTCAGCAGGACCACAGCTTGCCGTATGTCTTCTAGCAAAAGCTTCAGAATGCTGGCTCTGGCATCGGAGGCTTAGGCATGCTGGCATGAGGAACCTCCACACCCTGGCAAAGAAGAAGCATGTCATAGGCATCGAGGGCGTCAAGTTTAAGAAAGATCACTTATGTGGTGCCTGTGAGGAAGGAAAGATGACGAGGGCCAAACATCCCTCGAAGACAATCATGACCACTACTCGACCCTTCGAACTGCTTCACATGGATCTTTTCGGTCCCACTCATTACTCAACTTTTACTACTACTGCTTGTCTCTATGGCTTTGTCATTGTTGATGATTATTCTATATATACTTGGGTGCACATAATCCTTTACAAGACTGAAGTGCAGGATGTCTTCAGACGCTTCGCCAATCGAGCTATGAACAATTTTGGCGCCAAGATAAAACACATCAGAAGTGACAATGGCACTGAATTCAAGAACACTGGCCTTGATACATATCTTGATACCTTGGGCATCACACATGAATTCTCGGCCCCGTACACGCCACAGCAGAATGGCGTCGTCGAACGCAAGAACAGAACACTTATTGAGATGGCCAGAACGATGCTAGATGAATACAAGACCCCAAGAAAATTCTGGCCTAAAGCCATTGATACTGCATGCCATACAATCAATCGTGTTTGTCTTCACAAGCTTCTGAACAAGACATCTTATGAGCTCCTTACTGGCAAGAAGCCAAATGTCAGTTACTTCAGAGTATTTGGCGCAAGGTGCTGGATCAAGGACCCACATCACACCTCAAAGTTTGCACCAAAAACACATGAGGGTTTTATGCTTGGATATGGAAAGGATTCGCACTCCTACAGAGTCTTCAATCTCTTTCATTACGAAGTGGTTGAAACAGTGGTTGTGCGGTTCGATGAGACCAACGGTTCACAAAGAGAGCAACTGCCAAATGTGCTAGATGAAGTTCCATCCAGTGAATCAATCAAGCTAATGGGAACTGGAGAAATTATACCTTCTGAAGCTCATCCTGAAGAAGAACTTATCATCTCAGCACCTGATCAACATGAAGACAATGCTCAGCCTGAAGACATTCCTTCTAACAACGACAATGATCAGCAAGAGCAAAATCTTCGCCCTGTAATTCCTCGCGTTGCCAATGAAGTGCAGATTGAAAGAATAATTGATAGCATCAATGCTCCTGGTCCACTCACTCGTTCAAGGGCAACTCAGCTAGCAAATTTCTGTGGGCACTTCGCATTCGTCTCAATAACAGAACCCAAGAAAGTTGAAGAAGCCTTCATGGAACCTGAATGGATTCAAGCTATGCAAGAAGAGCTTCAACAGTTTGAGCTGAATAATGTATGGGAACTGGTTAAGCGTCTTGATCCACGGAAGCACAATATAATAGGCACCAAATGGATATACCGCAACAAGCAAGATGAGCATGTTCAAGTTGTCAGAAACAAAGCTCGTCTCATTGCTCAAGGATATACTCAAGTGGAAGGCATTGACTTCGATGAAACATTTGCTCCTGTGGCTAGACTTGAAGCCATACGCATACTGCTGGCCTATGCAAATCATCATAACATACTTCTATATCAAATGGATATGAAGAGTGCTTTTCTCAATGGTAAGATTGAAGAAGAAGTGTATGTTGCACAACCGCCTGGCTCTGAAGATCCAAAACATCCTGACATGGTATACAAGCTCAACAAGGCACTGTATGGCCTCAAACAAGCCCCTCGGGCCTGGTATGACACACTCAAATACTTCCTGAAGAGCAAAGGCTTCATACCTGGTTCCCTAGACCCCACTCTCTTCACGAAGACATATGATGGTGAACTGTTTGTGTGCCAAATATATGTGGATGACATTATCTTCGGCTGCACCAATCAGAAGTACAGTGAAGAGTTTGGATATATGATGCAAGAACAATATCAGATGTCCATGATGGGAGAGCTGAAGTTCTTCCTCGGTCTTCAAATACGACAACAACGCAACGGCATCTTCATATCTCAAGAGAAGTATCTCAAAGATTTCCTGAAGAAGTTCGGTATGCAAGACTGCAAAGGCTTCACAACACCAATGCCAGCCAAACATCATCTGGGTCCCGACGACAATGGTAAAGAGTTTGATCAAAAGGTATACCGCTCCATGATTGGTTCTTTACTTTATCTATGTGCATCTAGGCCAGATATTATGCTTAGTGTTTACATGTGTGCTCGATTTCAAGCGGCACCAAAGGAGTTGCATCACTTAGCTGTGAAGCGAATTCTTCAATATTTGGCTCACACCCCAACTCTAGGATTATGGTATCCAAAGGGCTCAGAGTTTGATCTGGTTGGACTCTCGGATGCTGATTATGCTGGTGACAAAGTTGATCGCAAGTCTACATCAGGCACATGTCACTTTCTGGGACGATCACTAGTATGTTGGTCTTCAAAGAAGCAGAACTGTGTATCTCTCTCCACTGCTGAATCTGAATACATTGCTGCTGGATCTTGCTGCGCTCAGCTTCTGTGGATGAAGCAAACACTCAAGGACTATGGCATTCATCTGAAGCAAGTGCCACTTCACTGCGACAACGAAAGCGCCATCAAGATTGCCAACAACCCAGTTCAGCACTCGAAGACAAAGCACATTGAAATTCGTCATCACTTTCTCAGAGATCATGTTGTGAAGGAAGATATTGATATCATACACGTCAACACTGAAGAGCAATTGGCAGATATCTTCACCAAGCCCTTGGATGAGAAGAGATTTTGCAAGTTATGGTGTGAGCTAAATATCCTGGAATCCTCAAATGTCCTGTGATCAGGCACACATCCTAACCCTTATGCATATTGATGACTTAGATGTGCAACACATGAAGTAAAGTATATCTTCAATCTATGAAGACATACATTCTAAGTGTGAATACATTAATGTGGAATTTGACTTCGGAGCGCCACGATAATTGTGCGCCGTGTCTGGGTCTAATACTTCCTATATGGTGGGTAATGCCACCACCAAATGTTCTATTTTGAAGTGTTTCACTCATGGCGTTACATTTGCTATGTCTTCACATTTAGCTTGGCTTCAATCTCAACATATCTTCATGATTATCTTCACTATGTTGATTATATAGATATATATATCTACTAGTGTTTTGTCCTGTACAGCATTCACTTATAGCTATGTCTTCTTGTTGAATCTTTTGAACTAAGTGAATGTGATCGGACCCTAACCTCTCAAATTCTATCTCTCCAAATCATATGCATTCTATTGAAACTGTCGAATGTCTTCTCTGCATCCTTGTCAGCAGAAGATACAGAGACAACCATTAAGTCCGTTTTCAATGCTCATTCCTCCACATGAAACCCGGAGAAGTAGGAACGACCACCCGATAATCCAGGCGTGCGTGGGACATGGAACAAACCCCAAAATTCTGCATAATGGCCACGTGTTCCTCAGATGCGAATCGCCAGGGGCACCTGTGTAATAACGCAGTGCCGTCCCTGTGCCTATAAATACACACTTCACAGCGGTCATTATCTCTTCTTCCACTCTCGCACGAACCCTAGCGCCATCGCTAGCCCTCAACGATGCCGGCGACGAAGCGCTTCGCTGCCGCAACCTCTCCGACGCCGTCTTCACGCCAACCACGGACATCGTCCTCTCCGCCGTTGCCGTAGGTGTCCTCTGTCGCCAAGTTAGGGCACGGAAGATCGAACTGCTTGGCCTCATCTTCCACTCCGTCTAGCAGTTCTTAGTGTGGTAAATAAAACTTCCTTTTTACAGCGCCGTTGATCCTATGGCTTTGTCACTTTCTACCACAAGTAGTTTCTATTCACACAAGTTAGATCTCTCTCATACTGCATCTCATGACATGCCTAGTATATTCACTTGTGCTTCACAAAGTAGTTAGATTCCTCACTTGTACTGATCTGTGGATTCGTACAAATCTGGAACCAACTCCTTATCTATGAGTGAATGTCTTCGCACGATGAGGTCAATGTCTTCTAAACTGATTTATCTTCAAAATCTTCTGAGAATGCATATGACCTCTTCCCCTTCCCTCGCACCTTAATGCTGTCACAGGTACATGTCCGTGGGAGAATCCTTTGGTTCTCATAGTCTGCATTCATTTGCAGAATTCTTACAGCATCACATAAATTCTCCCGAAGCCAGTTCCTGTTTGTCCAGCAAGCGAAAACCTTTGAAGCCTTTGAACGTGTTGAAGCCTTTCAGTTAAAGTTTATGGCTTCAGAGAAATCAGCAAGGAAGGGTGGCAGAAAGCGTCATGGAGAAACATCCAGAGATCTGCCAGATGACCTCTCAGAACTGTACAAGACAGATCCTGAAGAGGATTACAATCAGCGCAAGACCCGAATCCAATGGATTCGAAGATATTGGGCAGAACAATGGTTCAAATACCGATTTGTAACCCAGGAATATGCTGAGAAAAACGCCATCAAGAGACCGTGGGGAGACATCCTATACAAGAATCTTCTACCCAGGTCCAGAGATGAAGCCATTGCACAAGGCTTCTATCCCTGCATGGTCCGTGGGCCACAGCCTGCTGATTCACACCCATCGTCACTACTATGGTGTCGTGACGACAATCTGTTCAAGCGCAACTTCCAGTTTGCCCAGAACTCAGCAAAGCAAAACAAGAAGACATTGGGACTGGACTTCAACCCTGGTCCCTCAGCTCCAAGGGCTGATGGCACACGAGATGCAGAACCCAATGTCATCGGTCCTTTTTACAACCTTGAAGGCCTCATCACCCATGTCTTGGTTCAAGGGACTGTAGTGAATGAGCCTGAAGTTGACGCTGAATCAGATGAAGCGCCTGCAGCGTCGAAGACAAAGAAGCTGAAGAAGCCTAAAGCTTCAAAGCCTGCCCCTTCACCAAAAATCTCACGGGCGAAGCCACTGGAAACTGCACCTCCTGAAGACAGTGTGCAGTCCGAAGACTTATCTCGCATCTCCATGCCCCAGAAGGCCAAGATGCCTCTGCCACACACCGGCCAAGAGCTAACAGCTGCTGCCATTCTGCGCAATGATGCCATTGATATGTCAAGCGATGAAGATCTTGCAGATGACGCTCTTGAGCAACTCATCAATAGCAAAGAAGAAGCAGAAATCTTCAATGATCTGCCACTCTTTGATGTAACCATCATCCACAACTTCATTGACGAGTGGTTTGACACGCCAAACATCAGCTTTGAAGATCTGCAACTACCCATTGGCCTCAGTGTCGCCTTCCAAGGCGCCATTGCTTCAGAGCTAGCTGTCGCCCAGCGCATTGTTGAACTGAAGCAAAAGATTGACTATGAAAAGGCTCAGTTCAAGAAGCATATGGCCAAGCTCAGTGTGCAAGAAGTGAAGAACTTCAAGATCATGATGCACGAGCTCAAGGAAGCCTTTCTGAAGAAACATGCAGAAGCTCAGGGTTCGCGTGAGCGCATGAAGACTCTGGCTGACAGATGTGTGCAAGCCTACAATGAGGCTGAGAAACGCAAGGCCCTTGGGCGTCCTGGCATCGACCCCAGGATGGCCGCAAAGAAGAAGAAGAAGCCTGCTACGGCTGAACTCGACGCACCAAGGCAGGAAGCAGTTCCGATTGTCTTCCCAACTAGAATGACTGGCTCGAAGCCAAAAAGCCGGTCAACCGCTTCAGAGCTCAAGAAGACGAGGACTGCTGAGGCTGAAGCCAGGAAGAGGAAACATCCTGAAGCCTCTCCTACTGCCCCCTCCAAGAAGAAGAGGAAGACCAAGAAAGATCGGGCTGCTCCCACAGAGCCTTTGATAGTTGAACCCATTTCTATGGTCTATCCTGAAGCTGAACGCCAACTGACAATCCATGAGCCTGCTTCCACAGAGGCTCATGAAGCTGAAGACTTTCCAGCAGCTGATCCCATCGCTGCTGAAGACATTGGTCAACATGACCATGTAGAAGATGGTGCAGTCCTTCCTCAGCTCGAGAACAGCGAACTCATCAGCATTGGTCGTCCACTGACGCCAATTGCACAGGATGCTTCATGGGCGGATCGCCCACAAGAGGAAGAAGACTATGAGGCCCAGCCAACTCCAACTCCACAGGCGTCGCCTGCGTTGCGCAGGCTTCGCAAAGGTCCAAGGCCTCAAGTCTCTGCTGAAGACAATCCGGCTGCATCAGCCGCGGAAGAAGAAGTCCCACAAGTTCCCACTCCCCTGTCCCACCAAGAAGCAGTTCTCAAGGAGAACGTGCTTGTGACCGACCCTCCAGCTCGTCAAGTGGAGGATGAAAATCTTGAGGCTGCCACAACCACCAATGAAGCTAATGTGGAGCCCTCCCCAACAAAAGCATCAGAAGACAGCGAAGCCACTGATCCTGCCACTTCTGTTCCTGAGTCTGCTGCCGGTCCCCAGTTCGACTATCATGTTGAGCACAGGCCTCAGGTACAGAAGCCAATCCCAAGATTGCCAAGGTTCCCAGGTCCTGCATCAGCACCTGGCTCCTTCAATATCAATGGCTTCAGAGCAGACAACACATTCTTCGATAGCTCCAGGAACCCCTACTCAAGGGAAAGGATATCATCTGATCGGTTCTGGAGCTATCCGCAGCGAAGCTATTACTCATGCATTCTTTACAACCAAGGTCGCATCTTCCCACACAAGCGCCTTGACATTGAAGCTATAGCTGGTCTGCCCTGTCTGGAAGAAGCTTTGGATTGCTTCAAGGAAGTTGGACTGCTGCCGTTCGTTACTGACCAAGAGCATTGGAATGAAGAGTTGCTGCTCCAATTCTATGCCACACTTCACATCCGCGGGTATAGCAGAGATCCGAAGACTTGGGTCCTGGAGTGGATGACTGGAAACGTTCATCACGAAGCCAAAGCCTTTGACATCATTGAGCTCACTGGTTTGCCCACTCCTGGCGATCTCTACGAGCATGGCTGTCAGCTGCATAGTGAAGCTATTGAGAGCATCTTTCAGAAGCCTGAACCTGATATGAGTCAGATGCTCAGCATGATGAAGCCATTGCCCCAAGATGCTGCTTATCCCACGGAGTTCTTCGTTGAAGACCTTGAGTATCTGCCAAGAACCATTTATCACATCATCAGGCGAACTCTCTGGCCCATCAAAGGGCACTCTCCAAATGCCAAGCTTGAGGGTGCAGTGAAGACTTTGATCTTCTATATTCTTCATGGAAAATGCTTCAATGCACAGGACTTCTTCATTCACCAACTTGCTGCATCAGGCTCTGATCTGTTTGGCTTGAAGTTCTACGCCCCATGGGTAATGCGGCTAATCAAACTTCACTCTGATATCTCATATCAGCCATCTGCTCGCAATCATCGGATTTTTCTGCCTGATGTGGATATCTCTATTGAAGCCATCTATCCTGAGCCTGCCAAGGAACCTCTAAGTCTTCAGAATGCAGAGCATCAGAGTTTCTCTCAGAACATTGAAGGAGTTGAAGCAGTCACTCGGGTGTATCCTTTGGCTGGCACTACACGTGCACCACACCCTGCTTCCACTGAAGCCACTGATAGTACAACTGCTCCACGACCCAAGAAGCGCACTCGTGTTCTCAACGACCGAGAGCTTCTTGTGGCTCTTCATCAGAAACAGGATAGGCATCATGACTGGCTGAAGCGTCAGATGAAAAGCCTCTTGGTGGATGTTAATCGCATTCGCAATCTTGCCACCAAGAATGCTTTCGTTGCCCATGAAACCTGTCGCCGCACATGGAAAGGGCTAACGATGATGTGTTCTGAAGATGATCTTCAAGAGGATGGCTTCACTGAGCGATTCAAGTTTGACTCCACACCTCCTCGAAGGGCTGTGCTGCTAGGAACTCCATCCCTTGAAGACTCTGAGTTCTCTTCCTCTGCTGCAACTGTGACTGCCAGAGTTATCGAGGATGAAGACGATGCTACTTCACCGCCACCTCCTTCAGCACGCTTCAACTCTGCTCCAAGCTCTTCAGCACCGCCAAACACCACCAACGACCCTGCTACTTCACCTACTCCGCATGGGAACGAGTAGATGCTCTATGTCTTCAAACCTTTTTGGTCCTTACTGACAAAAGGGGGAGAAGCATATGAGGTTGATAGTCTTCAAGCGGGTCCATATGGGCGGGTGCTTTATATTTTGCTTCGTGCTTACAACTCTCGTTTTGCTACATTTGGTTCTTTGAGTTGTAACACTTAAACTCGATGGTCGTCTGCTACTTATCTGCCACCTTGTTTTGCGATGATAAATTCCGCATGTGCGACGATAAATTCCGCACTTAGATCATTCTGCAGACGTCCATTTTCCATTATGCATGTCATTATCTTCATATACTTTCACATGCATAGTGGATTGTCATCATAAGTTGAAGTGGATCTCCATAAGTACATCCTGCCATGTGCATTTGCATTCCAAAAGCAAATTACTTATATGCACATCTTCAGGGGGAGCCCTTGCAACTTATGAAGACAATTCCTTATCCTTTACAATTTCACAGATTATATTCCCCGTTGAAAACTTCAACTAGTTTGTCATCAATCACCAAAAAGGGGGAGATTGTAAGTGCATCTAGTGCCACCCCTAGTTGGTTTTGGAGTATTGACGACAAACCTAGTTGAGGGACTAATGTGTTTGTGAGAATTGCAGGATAACACAGGTAGAAGTCCCTCATTGATTCGGTTTTCCTACCAGAGATGACCCCTAAAAATGTATGAAGACATTGAAGTCAAAGGTGGTATATGAAGATATTCACATTGAAGACTATGACAAGAGAAGACACCACATGAAGCCTATGGAGCTCGAAGACTTAGATCTTTCGTAGTTCTTTTTCTTTTGTGTTGAGTCATAGGAACCACCGTACTGTTAAGTGGGGTCCAAGAGAACCAGTCAGAATGACTGAAGTGATGCCTAACCAAAACCTATGTCTTCGAGTGAAGACTATGAGAGCGAATCTTGTCCAGAGTCGGACAAGTCAGCTTTGCTTGCAGCCCAAGTAAAGTTGCCGTGTGAGTTTGAAATCTGACCGTTGGAACACGTGTCAGTTCCTTAGTGACCCAGGGTCATTTCGGACAAATCAGGTCGGGTTGCCAAGTGGCTATAAATAGCCCACCCCCTACAACCATAAACGGTTGGCTGCTCAGATTGAGAGTACGGCTTTTGTCGTTTGAGAGCAACCCACCTCGAAGCCTTTGAGAGAGAATTCCTTGCGAGGATAAAGCCCTAACCACCCAGAGCCAAATAGAATTAGGCATCACTTAAGTCTTCTTGTCTGTGTGACTTATTACACTTGAGGACTGTGCATCCTCCAGCCGGTTAGGCATCGCGTTCTGAGCATCCAAGAGACACTGTGGATTGCCGGTGAACGAAGTCTGTGAAGGTTTGGGAGTCTACCTTGAAGACTTACCAGAGTGATTGGGCGAGGTCTGTGTGACCTTAGCTCAAGGGGAATACGGTGAGGACTGGGTGTCCTGAGCTGCGTGTTCAGGACTGGGTGTCAGGGACTGTGTGTCCTAAGGTTTAAATACCTAGCCGCGCTAACCAGACGTATAGTTGTCACAGCAACTGGAACTGGTCCAACAAATCATTGTCTTCAACGAGTCACTGGTTTCATCTTCCCTTCCCTTTATTTACTATTACTCCTTGTGAAGTCATTGTATGTTTGCACTATCTTTTGTCTTCACTGAGTGACTACGTGTTCTTTCTGTCTTCACAATATCTTCCTACCTGATCCTTACTACATTGCTGCTATTAGTCATTGTGCTTTCACCCTTGAATACTTGACTATGGCCTGCCTAGTGTAGTCTACCTTCCGCTGCAGGGTATTAGGTTTATTTCTATCGTTTGTCTTCATAACTCCCACGTTTTGAAGACTTTCATAAAAATCGCCTATTCACCCCCCCCCCTCTAGTCGATATAACACACTTTCACTATGTTTGATGAAAATGACATGTTTGAGAATTTATTTGCTGCAATTAATGTTTGTCCCAAGCTTGGGGATGATATGTTTTATGAAGATGATATTTTTAATCTCCCAAGTTTTGATATGCAAATTTATTATGATGATAGCATGCCTCCTATTTATGATGATTATATTGATGAAAGTGGGTTTGGAAGAGTGTCAACTTTAGGAAGTAATGATCCCACTATTTTGGAGGGTGTTGAATCTTGACAATTATGAAAGTGGATTTGGAGAGGTCATGACTTTATTTATTAACGATTCCACTATCTTGGAAGAGGTTTCAGTCGATTATGATGAGAACATAGTTGCTAGTTATGATAATTATTGTGATGATACATATGCTATAAAAAGTAGTGATGATTATATTAAAACTTGTCATGATTATGATTACCCTTTTTCTGAACATTACTCTTTTAATGTGGAAACAATTTATAGTATTCGAGTTTCTTATGATACTCCCACTATTCCGAATGAGAAGAATCTTGCTTATGTGGAGAGTAGTAAATTTTCTATGCTTGTAGATCATGAAAAATGCTTTATGTAATAGTTATATTGTTGAATTTATTCATGATTCTACTGAATATTATTATGAGGGAGGAATATATGCTTGTAGGAGTTGCAATAATATTGAGTTTCCTCTCTATGTGTTGAAAATCTTGAAGTTATCCTTGTTTTACATTCCTATGCAAGTTGATTCTTGTTCCCACAAGTTGTTTGCTCACAAAATCCCTATGCATAGGAAGTGGGTTATACTTAAATGTTCTAGTCATATTCTTCATGATGCTCTCTTTGTATTTCAATTCTTATCTTTTATGTGAGCATCATTGAAATCATCATGCCTAGCTAGGGGCGTTAAACGATAGCGCTTGTTGGGAGGCAACCCAAATTTATTTTTGTTCCTTGCTTTTTGTTCCTGTTTAGTAATAAGTAATTCATCTAGCCTCTGTTATGATTGAGTTTTATGTTTAATTAGTTTTGTGCCAAGTAGAACCTTTGGGAAGACTTGGGGAAAGTCTTTGCGATCTTGCTGTAAAAAACAGAAACTTTAGCGCTCACGATATTTCTGCTATGTTTTACTGGAGAGTGATACTTAGTTGATTATTTTTGAAGATGATTAATAGATAAATTCCTCACGTCCAGCAATTTATTTTAGAATTTTTGGGGTTCCAGAAGTATATGTTTGATTCAGATTACTACAGACTGTTCTGTTTTTGGCAGATTCTGTTTTCTATGTGTTGTTTGCTTATTTTGATGAATCTATGAGTAGTATCGGAGGGTATGAACCATAGAGAAGTTGGAATACAGTAGATATTACACCAATATGAATTTAGAGTGAGTTCACAACAGTACCTAAGTGGTGATTTATTTTCTTATACTAACGGAGCTTACGAGTTTTCTGTTAAGTTTTGTGTTGTGAAGTTTTCAAGTTTTGGGTAAAGATTCGATGGACTATGGAATAAGGAGTGGCAATAGCCTAAGCTTGGGGATGCCCAAGGCACCCCAAGGTAATATTCAAGTACAACCAAGAACCTGAGCTTGGGGATGCCCCGGAAGGCATCCCCTCTTTCGTCTTCGTTCATCGGTAACTTTACTTGGAGCTATATTTTTATTCACCACACTATGTGTTTTGCTTGGAGCGTCATTTTATTTTATTTTGTTTTGCTTTCTGTTTGAATAAAATACCAAGACCTGAAATTATTAAATGTTATAGAGTCTTCACATAGTTGCATAATCATTCGACTACTCATTGATCTTCACTTATATCTTTTGGAGTAGTTTGTCATTTGCTCTAGTGCTTCACTTATATCTTTTTAGAGCATGATGGTAGTTTTATTTTGAAGAAATAGATGAACTCTCATTCTTCACTTATATTATTTTGAGAGTCCTAAACAGCACGGTAATTTGCTTTGGTTATGAATTTAGTCCTAATATGATGGGCATCCAAGAGGGATATAATAAAAAATTTCATATAAAGTAAATTGAATATTATGAGAAGTTTGATACTTGATAATTGTTTTGAGATATAAAGGTGGAAATATTAGAGTTGTGCTAGTTGATTAACTGTGAAATTGAGAAATACTTGTGTTGAGGTTGGCAAGTCCCGTAGCATGCACGTATGATAAATGTTGTGCGACAAATTTGAAGCATGGGGTGTTCTTTGATTGCTTTCCTTATGAGTGGCGGTTGGGGACGAGCGATGGTCTTTTCCTACCAATCTATCCCCCTAGGGGCATGCGTAGTAGTACTTTTCTTCGAGGGCTAATAAAATTTTGCAATAAGTATATGAGTTCTTTATGACTAATGTGAGTCCATGGATATTACGCACTCTCACCCTTCCATCATTGCTAGCCTCTTCGGTACCATGCATTGCCCTGTCTCGCCTTGAGAGTTGGTGCAAAATTCACCGGTGCATCCGAACCCCGTGATACGATACGCTCTATCACACATAAACCTTCTTATATCTTCCTCAAAACAGCCACCATACCTACCTATTATGGCATTTCCATAGCCATTATGAGATATATTTCCATGCAACTTTCCACCATTCCGTTTATTATGACAAGCATCATCATTGTCATATTGCCTTGCATGATCATGTAGTTGACATCGTATTTGTGGCAAAGCCACCATGCTATTTTTTCATACATATCACTCTTGATGCATTGTATATCCCGGTACACCGCCGGAGGCATTCACATAGGGTCATATTTTGTTCTAAGTATCGAGTTGTAATTCTTGAGTTGTAAGTAAATAAAAGTGTGATGATCATCATTATTAGAGCATTGTCCCATGTGAGGAAAGGATGATGGAGACTATGATTCCCCCACAAGTTGGGATGAGACTCCAGACGAAAAAAAGAGAGAAGAAAAAGAGGCAAAAAAAGAGAAGGCCCAAATAAAAAATGAGAGAAAAAGAGAGAAGGGACAATGTTACTATCCTTTTTCCACACTTTTGCTTCAAAGTAGCACATGATCTTCATGATAGAGAGTCTCTTATGTTGTCACTTTCATATACTAGTGGGAATTTTTCATTATAGAACTTGGCTTGTATATTCCAATGATGGGCTTCCTCAAAATGCCCAGGGTCTTCTTGAGCAAGCAAGTTGGATGCACACCCACTTAGTTTCTTTTGATGAGCTTTCATATATTTATAGCTCTAGTGCATCCGTTGCATGGCAATCCCTACTCCTCACATTGACATCAATTGATGGGCATCTCCATAGCCCGTTGATTAGCCGCGTCAATGTGAGACTTTCTTCTTTTTTTGTCTTCCCACATAACCCCTATCATCATACTCTGTTCCACCCATAGTGCTATGTCCATGGCTTGCGCTCATGTATTGCGTAAGGGTTGAAAAGGCTGAAGTGCGTTAAAAAAGTATGAACCAATTGCTCGGCTTGTCATCGGGGTTGTGCATGATGGGAGCATTTTGTGTGACGAAAATGAAGCATGGCTAAACTATATGATTTTGTAGGGATAAGCTTTCTTTGGCTATGTTATTTTGATAAGACATAATTGCTTGGTTAGTATGCTTGAAGTATTATTATTTTTATGTCAATATTAAACTTTTGTCTTGAATATTATGGATCTGAATATTCTTTCCACAATAAAGAGAATTACATGGATAAATATGTTAGGTAGCAGTCCACATCAAAAATTCTGTTTTTTTCATTTACCTACTCGAGGACGAGCAGGAATTAAGCTTGGGGATGCTTGATACGTCTCCAACGTATCTATAACTTTTGATTGTTCCATGCTATTATATTATCAACCTTGGATGTTTTATATGCATTTATATGCTATTTTATATGATTTTTGGGACTAACCTATTAACCTAGAGCCCAGTGCCACTTTATGTTTTTTTCCTTGTTTTTGAGTTTTACAGAAAAGGAATACCAAACGGAGTCCAATTGATGTGCCAATTTTTGACTATTTTTTATGGACCAAAAGAAGACCCCGGAGTAAAAGAGTTGGGCCAGAAGAGTCACCTCGTGGACGACTCGGGCACCTTCTTGACGTGAGACCGACGCTAAAAATTCCTATAAATACAGAAACCTCCAGAAAATACCCTAGATCGGGATTTCCGCTGCCAGAAACCTCCGTAGCCACCGAAAACCAATCTAGACCTGTTCCGGCACCCTGCCGGAGGGGGGGAATCCCTCTCCGGTGGCCATCTTCATCATCCCGGCTCTCTCCATGACGAGGAGGGAGTAGTTCTCCACTACTAGGGAAAAGCCTATACACAGAATTTTACCTGTAGCGCTGTACAAAATCAAGCGCTGCTGCTACTTAGTAGCGGCGTGCGTAAATAAACCGCGCTACTGCTATGACTTTAGCAGTAGCGCGTACTAGCAAAAAGCGTTGCTGCTACGTTTGAACTGGGCGCACATGGCTAGCCCAACCTAGCAGTAGCGCGTATAATGGCCCAGCGCTACTGCTAATCTCCTTAGCTGCAGCGTATATTCCAGAACGTGTTGTAGCTAACGTAGCAATAGCGCCCTTTCTGGAACGCGCTGCTGGTATCTGACTTAACCACGCGGTTCATCCTTCCCCGGCCACTTCATCCCCCAAATCAACTCCACTCTCGCCGCCGCCATCGCCCCTCGGCCGTCGCACGCTCTCCCCACGCCGCCCCTGACCCCATATTCAACGCCGGCCCCGCCCCCGACCTCAACGCCGCCTGGGACGCCGCCCCCGACCCTGACCTCAACGCCGCCCCAGACGCCGCCCCCACCCCCCCGACCTCAACGCCGCCCCGGAGCCCCAACCTCAACCTCGACGCCGCCTGCCCCTCCCTCGTCGCAGGCACCTGAGGTGAGCACGCCTGCTCCTCCCTCTCCCCTACCTGTGCCTAGGGTTTGTACCTCCATCAAATTAGTTAGGGTTTCTACCACTTTCCACCCATATAGGTTCATCAAATTAGATGGTAATTAGGGCAGTAGTTCTAAGGTACTAATTAGTTAGTAAGAACTAGGTACTAATTAGGTACTAGAATATTTTTATTTATAGTAAGTTTATTTTTAGTAAGAACTAGTTGAATTAATAGAACTAGTTAGTAAGAACTTGTTGCTGTTTTTTTAGTTAAAGCAATTTTCCTGCATCGACGTGGACGATGTCTATCCCGCATCCTCGTCGTCGAGTCGGCGGAGGACGACACCTGCTTGACCAGATGGGCCATGTCCGGGACTGGGCACCATCGGGGTGGTACTGGGAGGCGCTACCTACCGGGGGGCGCAGGTTGGTGAGGAGCCAGCCTGTCGTTGACCCAAACCTTCTTTGGTGGCGGTCGCGTGGGCCAGTGACGGTCCAGAGGCTCGAGGACTCCGCGGAGGTGGTGCGTCACCGTGTCAGTGAGGAGGACGCGCATGTCCGTCGCTACTTGTTTGCGTTGGAGCACAGGTTCTCCAATACCTGGCAGGTTCTCCAGGGATCTCACTGGAGCTATGATCCCGTGATGGTTCCTTCTCTGTGGGTGTCCACCGCCCGCGCCGATACCCGTCGTGTGCTAGGGTTTTAGTTGTACTAGTGATGTTATATGTATGACACTATTCGGGATGTATTAGTGATAATATTCGACGATGTACGGACGCATGAGATGATTTACTTTTGCTTATTGAATGCATGCTAATTTGAGTCTTATAAGATATTTTGAAATGTATATCTTGTGTTGCTCAATATCCAAGTGGCCGGTCATGTTTGCAGGTTACACCTCCGAGTGGCCTATGTTTTGCCGGAGTGTTGATTCATTTCCGTTCCGGAAAATTTCAGGAGCTCGATATATCCTATTTTAGCAATGGTCATGCCAGATTTTTCCATGGATTTTGGCATGACTTTTGCCAGAATATGTAGGAAATATCGAGTGCCCCGGATTTGTGTGTTGAGTATCCTGGTAGTTGTCTTTTATCGATTTTCAATTAATGTTTTAACAATGAACATAGGAAATGTTTTATGACAAAAAGGATTTCGGTATTTGCAAATACTGCGAAGACGAGCGCGGCCTGTGCGACGGAATCTTCCTAGATGATGATAGGCGCTTCAGCATCAAGCTGGACGAGAACTTCGAAGTGGATACAGTAAGTCACAACGACAAGTCTTTTTTCGTAATTAAGCATGACATCTGCTTCATTTGCTTCAACTTATATTTTTTTTACTATTCTACTAGCGTATCCCCTGCCATGCAAGAGTTTTTGTATTGGATAAGATAGGTCTCAGTCATACTATGGAGGTAAAGAAAGTTTATTTGAAGACCGAGCATGGTTATATTTTCCACGCAAAATTATACAATTCACACGACTACGCCTATTTTGGATGCAAAACATGGCGAGCACTATGCAAGACTTATGCATTTGAGCCTGATATGGTTATCACCTTTGATATTCGTCCGGAAGATGATATTGAAGGTAATACCAACATCTGGGTCGATGTGCAGACGCCTCCAGTTACACCAAAATGTAAGTTTCTAAACCATATTTATGTCTTTGATATTGTTTATTCAAAAATAGTTGACAACTAATTTGTATTGTCAGCTTATTTCGGTGCAAGCAAACATGTCCAGCGCTTGGTAGACAGGATCTACTACTGTCCCGGGGCTGAACTAATCTGCGAGGAGCTAAGTCATTATGTTTCATGGCTTGAGGATCTTGATACCGTCAAGACAAATTTTCTTCCTGGACTTAGAAATCTTAGTACTGAAAACGTGCGACCAATAGTGTTCGTCATGAACTACAGTCACATCTATTTAGGAAGGATGGTAAGATTTTTACTATTTGTCCTCAGTGCATCTTTTCCATACATTATTTGTGAAGCTAAACTTCATTGCTAAGTATGTGACCATACGATGTTCTTCAACAGGGACTCCCGATGAATGTTGTGCCTTATGGGATCGAGACTAAAGGTACCATGAGTATTATTAGCTTACGGCCAAGATATCCTACATGTTACTTTAGTGCATTCAAGATCAGTGATGAATGCTTAATAGTGCAAGACTGGACCAGATATGTGATGGGGGAGCGCAGACAAGTACTAGGGGGCAGCAAACAGATGTGCTACCCAAAATTAGGAGACAGGTTCATCTGCATGCTCCAACTTGATCAAGGAGGAGAGCTACACATGTTTTATGTTGTTTTACCTAAGAGAGAGCAGCAAGAGTGATTAGCTAGAAATGAGTTTGAGGATGATGATGTGCTACACTATTACTATGATGATAAAATAGCTAGTGTTGGTGGTAATGACTGATGATTATTATTAGCTAGTGTTAGTGGTGATTAAATAAATATTGTTGGTGCTAATGATTATGATGATGATTAAATAGCTTGTGCTGGCGGATTAGATTCAAGTGGAGGCAACATGTGGTGCACATCGAAAGTACTACTAGTCCAAACTAGATCAAGTTTGGATTAGTAGTATACTTTTGACATGCACCACATATTGCCTCCACTTGAACCTAATCCACCTTCATTTGACACACTGTTATGGACATAATGATGTAAACCTCATAACTGGTATTGTACCAATATTTGTACGATGGCGCATAAATACACTAAAAATAAAAAAATAAAAAAACAATACTAGTAGCGATGGAAAGAAAACACGCTGCCAGTAGTTACATTAGCAGCAGCGTGGGAGTGAACAAGCCCTGCAGCTATTTGTCCTAGCAGTAGCGCGTGCGGCATGCGTTATTGCTAAGCAATAGCTGTAGCGCCTTATTAGTAGCGCGCCTACCCGCGCTACTAGTGAGCACAAAACCAGCGCTACTGCTAGGGTTTTCCCTAGTAGTGCTCCCTCGGGGTTGAGGGTATGTACCGGTAGCCATGTGTTTGATCTCTCTCTCTCGTGTTCTTGAGTCGGCATGATCTTGATGTATCGCGAGCTTTGCTATTATAGTTGGATCTTATGATGTTTCTCCCCCTCTACTCTCTTGTGATGAATTGAGTTTTCCCTTTGAAGTTATCTTATCGGAATGAGTCTTTAATGATTTGAGAACACTTGATGTATGTCTTGCATGTGCTTATCTGTGGTGACAATGGGATATCACGTGATCCACTTGATGTATGTTTTGGTGATCAACTTGGTGGTTCCGTGACCTCGTGAACTTATGCATAGGGGTTGGCACACGTTTTCGTCTTGACTCTCCGGTAGAAACTTTGGGGCACTCTTTGAAGTTCTTTGTGTTGGTTGAATAGGTGAATCTGAGATTGTGTGATGCATATTGTATAATCATACCCATGGATATTTGAGGTGACATTGGAGTATCTAGGTGACATTAGGGTTTTGGTTGATTTGTGCCTTAAGGTGTTATTCTAGTACGAACTCTAGGATAGATTGAATGGAAAGAATAGCTTCATGTTATTCTACTATGGACTCTTGAATTGATTGATCAGAAAGGAAAACTTTGAGGTGGTTTCGTACCCTACAATAATCTCTTCGTTTGTTCTCTGCTATTAGTGACTTTGGAGTGACTCTTTGTTGCGTGTTGAGGGATTGTTATATGATCCAATTATGTTATTATTGTTGAGAGAACTTCCACTAGTGAAAGTATGAACCCTAGGCCTTGTTTCCTAGCATTGCAATACCGTTTCTACTCAGTTTTATCATTAGTTACCTTGCTGTTTTTATATTTTCAGATTACAAAACCTTTATCGATCATCCATATTGCACTTGTATCACCATCTCTTCGCCGAACTAGTGCACCTATACAATTTACCATTGTATTGGGTGTGTTGGGGACACAAGAGACTCTTTGCTATTTGGTTGCAGGGTTGTTTGAGAGAGACCATCTTCATCCTACGCCTCCCACGGATTGATAAACCTTAGGTCATCCACTTGAGGGAAATTTGCTACTGTCCTACAAACCTCTGCACTTGGAGGCCCAACAACGTCTACAAGAAGACAGTTGTGTAGTAGACATCAACCTCATAGAAAACTTGAAAATTACAGATGTTTGATATGGAATTGGGTCCAATGTCTTGCGGATGGAGCTTGAAGAAGTGCAGGAGATCCCTAAAGAACTTAGAGCCGGGCGGAGAGAAGCCACGGTTCATATGATCAGTAAAGACAATAACTTCACCATCCTTTGGTTGAGGTCTCTCTTCGCCCGGGTCAGGAGCACGGTAATGCATGACACTTTTCTCTCACAAATATCCAACGGTGACAAAATCCTTCAAAGTGCTCTCAGTGACGATGGATGGAACCCAGTTACAGGTCGTAATTGTCTTTGGCGGCATGGTGAAAGGACAACCTAAAGAAAGGAAATAATGTGCCGGCTCAAGTTAGTTGGTGGGATTAGAAGTTAACAATTGCAATGCATGTTCAGAATGGCGGCTTAAGCGAGGGCTAATGATATATGAAGTAATGATAAGCCGACAGAATAAGCCGCCATGACTAAGATATTCAAGAGCTACCAAGAGTAAAATTTGCTAAGTGTTGGGACAAATAGGTTCCACAGGTTGAAGCTGTAAATTCGGATCTACCGCTATTCAGAAAAGGGAATAAATTCGAAACTTACGGAGGCGACAGTGGAAAAGCAGAGGTGCCCTAGAGGATATCTGTCGCAATGTGGATATATTCTAGTATTAAAAACAGGTGCTAAAACTACTACCGCACAAGATTTATGTGGTTTTTGGATCTAATCCTTGGATCTAAACAAGGAGAAAGAAGGGCAGATACGAACACCGACGAACACCGATGACATGTAATGACAGATCTATGACGAAAGAAAGAGGGCTTACTGATGTTGATAGGACAGGGAGTGGCGCCGCGGTTTTCTGGTCCGTTTAGGGTGATGCAGCGGCTGGAGTTGAGGTCGGAGACGAAGGTCGATGGCGGCGGGGTTCGTGCAGGTTGCTGCGTCGCGAGGAGGAAGAAGGCGATAAGGAAAAGGAGAAGAATGAAAGGTGACTCCGTGGCCCTATTTATAGGCTTGGAAGTACAAACGGCAGGCGCGGGAATCAAGGAATAGTAAAATGGATATGAGTCGGCACGGGCGCCTCGATTTTTGGAGGGTCAGTAAAGAAAGAGATTTATTAAGATTGGGGCTCTTTGTAGCATTAATCGCAGGTGATGTCATGGCGGGTTATCACAATTTTTGGAGACGATGTCATGGCGGGTTATAATATTTCACGGTAAGAGGAGGAAGGATTTTTCTAAGTCCTGAAGATTGACATGGACAAGTTCAAGTCAACCTGGGGCCTAATGTTGGGGATATGACTATCAGGTATGACCAACCCAGGAGGGGCCGGGTCATCCCTATGGCGGTTCATCTCAATGAAGCCCAAGAGCATATAAACAATGACGGTTCATATATAGGCTTAGTAGAGGGCCCAAACCCGAAGACGGCTTAAGGCCCATGGATATAAACCGCCATGTCTATAAACTTGTATTGTAAGGCATGTAAGAAAGGTCACCGAGCCGGATACATTGTATAAGCCGGCCAGGACTCTGTAGGCCGCAGGGCGTCAACCCGTGTATATAAGGGGACGACCCAGTGGCGGCTTAGGACAAGAAACAACATATCGAGAGCCAGGTTAAGCGTATTTGCTCCCTGCTCATCGAAACCCTAGCAATTCCACCTCCAACTGGATTAGGCTATTACCTTCACTGTAAGGGGCCAAACCAGTATAAACTCCCCGTGTCATTTGTCCTGATTAACCCCTTTAATCTAACCTCATTGTGATGGCTCCACGACTAAGTCCTCACACTAGGACATCTGCCGTGAAAATTCCACGACACAAGGAGTTCTTGAATCATCAGGGCCAGGGTGTCGAATGAGCTGTCGAGCGATCTCAGAAGTGTCTTGACGATTTCGTGCTTGGTGATCTTAGTGGCGCCGAGTGCACGAAGCTCATTGGTGATATCAGTGAGGCGATCAAATGTGAGCTGGACATTCTCATTGTCATTTCTCTTGAAGCGATTGAAGAGGTTGCGGAGAACACTAATCCTTGAGTCTCTCTGGGTCGAGACGCCTTCGTTGACCTTGGAGAGCCAGTCCCATACTAGCTTTGCAGTTTCCAGAGCACTCACACGACCAAACTATCGTTTGGTTAGATGACCACAGATGATGTTCTTAGCAGTCGAATCTAGTTGAATGAACCTCTTGACATTAGCAGCAGTGACACCTTCACCGACCTTGGGAACGCCGTTCTTGACGACATATGAGAGGTCGACGTCAATGGCTTCCAGGTGCATGCGCATCTTATTCTTCCAGTAGGGGTAATCAGTGACATCGAAGACAGGGCACGCAGCGGGGACTTTGGTTATCCCTGCAGTCGACATAGCTAAAACTTCAAGTGGTTAAACCAAATCACACAAAACAAGGGCGCACCATGCTTTGATACCAATTGAAAGTGCTAGTTATCGACTAGAGGGGGGTGAATAGGCGATTTTTTATGAAAGTCTTCAAAACGCGGGGGTTTTGAAGACAAATGATAGAAATGAACCTATTGATATGCAGCGGAAGGAATACTACACTAGACAAGCCATAGTCAAGTAAGCAATGAAGTGAAAACACGAAGACTATCAGCAGCTAGGTAGTATGGATCAGGATGGAAGATAGTGTGAAGCCAGACAGTAAAGAGTCTTCACTTAGTGAAGTCCATCAGATCATACAGACATGCAATGACTTCACGAAGACAAACTATAAAGTAAAGGAAAGTGAGAGATAGAACCAGTAGCTTGATGAAGACAAGGATTTGGTAGACCAGTTCCACTTGTTGTGACAATTGTACGTCTGGTTAGGGAGGCTAAGATTCAACTCAGAAGACCGCGTCTTCACATTATTCCCCTTGAGCTAAGGACACACAGTCCTCGCCCAATCACTCTGGTAAGTCTTCAAGATAGACTTCCAAACCTTCACAGACTTCGTTCACCGGCGATCCACAATGACTCTTGGATGCTCAGAACGCGACGCCTAACCGGCTAGAGGATTCACAGTCCTCAAGTGTAACAAGTCTTCAGGTCACGTAGACAGAAAGACTTCAGTGATGCCTAACACTCTTTGGCTCTGAGTGTTTTGGGCTTTGTCCTTCCAAGGATCTCTCTCAAATGCTTCGGAGGTGGGTTGCTCTCAAACGACAAAGTTGTGCACTAACTCTGAGCAGCCACCAATCTATGGTGTAGGGGGTGGGTTATTTATAGCCAGGAGGCAACCCGGCCTGATTTGTTCACAATGACCCTGGGTCACTAAGGAACTGACACGTGTCGAATGGTCAGATTTCAAATGCACGCGGCAGCTTGACTTGGGCTACAAGTAAAGTTGACTCATCCAGCTTTGGATAAGATTTGCTCTCATTGTCTTCGCTCGAAGATATAGGATTTGGTTGAGCATCACTTCAGTCACTCTGACTTTGTTCACTTGGACCCCACTTAACAGTACGGTGGTTCCTATGACTCAACAAAGAAGAAAAGGAAACTACGAAAAAACTATGTCTTTGTACTCCATAGTCTTCATACGATGTCTTCTCATGTCATAGTCTTCAATGTGAATCTCTTCACAGACCACCATTGTCTTCAATGTGTTCAAACATTTTTAGGGGTCACTTCTGGTAGGTAAACTGAATCAATGAAGGACTATGATAACCCACAAGTATAGGGGATCCCAACAGTTTTCAAGGGTAGAGTATTCAACCCAAATTTATTGATTCGACACAAGGGGAGCCAAAGAATACTCTCAAGTATTAGCAGCTGAGTTGTCAATTCAACCACACCTGGAAACTTAATATCTGCAGCAAAGTGTTTAGTAGCAAAGTAATATGATAGTAGTGATAACGGTAGCAAAAGGTAACAGTAGTAAAAGTAATGTTTTTGGTATTTTGTAGTGATGATAGCAATAGCAACGGGAAAGTAAATAAGCGGAGAACAATATATGGAAAACTCGTAGGCGATGGATTGGTGGTAGAGAATTATGCCGGATGTGGTTCATCATGTAACAGTTGTAACCTAGAGTGACACAGAACTAGCTCCGGTTCATTGATCTAATGTAGGCATGTATTCCGAATATAGTCATACGTGCTTATGGAAAAGAACTTAAATGACATCTTTTGTCCTACCCCCCCCCCCCCGTGGCAGCGGGGTCCTTACGGAAACTAAGGGATGTTAAGGCCTCCTTTTAATAGAGTACCGAAAAAAAGCATTAACACATAGTGAATACATGAACTCCTCAAACTACGGTCATCACCGGTAAGTATCCCGATTATTGTCACTTCGGGGTTAACGGATCATAACACATAATAGGTGACTATAGACTTACAAGATAGGATCAAGAACTCTCATATATTGATGAAAACATAATAGGTTCAGATCTGAAATCATGGCACTCGGGCCCTAGTGACAAGCATTAAGCATAGCAAAGTCATAGCAACATCAATCTAAGAACATAGTGGATACTAGGGATCAAACCCTAACAAAACTAACTCAATTACATGATAGATCCCATCCAACCCATCACCGTCCAGCAAGCCTATGATGGAATTACTCATGCATGGTGGTGAGCATCATGAAATTGGTGGTGGAGGATGGTTGATGATGATGATGGCAACGGATTCCCCTTTCCGGAGCCCCGAACGGACTCCAGATCAGCCCTCCCGAGAGGTTTTAGGGCTTGGCGGCGGCTCCGTATCGTAAAACGCAATGAATTCTTCTCTCTGATTTTTTTCTCCACGAAACACAATATATAGAGTTGGAGTTGGAGTCGGAGAGGCATTAGGGGGCACGAGGTAGGGGGCGCCCCCCCCCCCCCCACACCCTCGTGGACAGGTGGTGGGCCCCCTGGCCTTCATCTTTTGCAGGTATTTTTTACATTTTTTGAAAAGTTTCAACGTGAAGTTTCATGTCATTTTGAGAACGTTTGTTTCTGCACATAAATAACACCATGGTAATTCTACTGAAAACAGCGTCAGTCCGGGTTAGTTCCATTCAAATCATGCAAGTTAGAGTCCAAAACAAGGGCAAAAGTGTTTGGAAAATTAGATACGACGGAGACATATCAACTCCCCTAGGCTTAAACCTTAGCTTGTCCTCAAGCATTTCAGTTGATAAACTGAAAGTGATAAATAAGAACTTTTACAAACTCTGTTTGCTCTTGTTGTTGTAAATATGTAAAGCCAGCATTCAAGTTTTCAGCAAAGATTATAACTAACCACATTCACAATAACGCTTAGGTCTCAAGTTTACTCATATCAATAGCATAATAAACTAGCGAGCAATAATAATAAATCTCGGATGACAAACTATCTCAAAACAATCATAATATGATATAACAAGGTGGTATCTTGCTAGACCTTTCTGAGACCGCAAAACATAAATGCAGAGCACCTTTAAAGACCAAGGACTGACTAGACATTGTAATTCATGGTAAAAGAGATCCAGTCAAGTCATACTCAATGTAAACTAACAGTAATGAATGCAAATGACAGCGGTGCTCTCCAACTGGTGATTTTTAATAAGAGGATGATGACTCAGCATAAAAGTAAATAGATAGGCCCTTCGCAGAGGGAAGCAGGGATTTGTAGAGGTGCCGGAGCTCGGTTTTGAAACAGAGGTGAATAATATTTTGAGCGGTATACTTTCATTGTCAACATAACAACCAAGAGATGGCAATATCTTCCATGCTACACACATTATAGGCGGTTCCCAAATAGAATGGTAAAGTTTATACTCCCCCTTCCACCAACAAGCATCAATCCATGGCTTGCTCGAAACAACGAGTGCCTCCAACTAACAAGAGTCCCAGGGGGAGTTTTGTTTGCAATTATTTTGATTTAGTTTGCATAAAGCATGGGACTGGGCATCCCGGTGACCAGCCATTTATCTCGTGAGTGAGGAGCGGAGTCCACTCTTCTTGAGAATAACCCGCCTAACATGGAAGATACGGACAGCCCTAGTTGATACATGAGCTATTCGAGCATACAAAACAGGATATTTATTTGAAGGTTTAGAGTTTGGCACATACAAATTTACTTGGAACGGCAGGTAGATAACGTATATAGGTAGGTATAGTGGACTCTTCTGGAATAACTTTGGGGTTTAAGGGATTGGATGCACAAGCAGTATTCCCGCTTAGTACAGGTGAAGGCTAGCAAAAGACTGGGAAGCGACCAGCTAGAGAGCGACAACAGTCATGAACATGCATTAAAATTAATCAACACCGAATGCAAGCATGAGTAGGATATAATACACCATAAACATAAATATCGTGAAGGCTATGTTGATTTTGTTTCAACTACATGCATGAACATGCGCCAAGTCAAGTCACTTAAATCATTCAGAGGAGGATACCACCCTATCATACCACATCATAATCATCTCAATAGCATGTTGGCACGCAAGGTAAACCATTATGACTCATAGCTAATCAAGCATGGCACAAGGAACTATGATCTCTAGTTGTCATTGCAAACATGTTTATCCATAATAGGCTGAATCAGGAATGATGAACTAATCATATTTACAAAAACAAAAGAGGTCGAGTTCATACCAGTTTTTCTCATCTCAGTCAGTCCATCATATATCGTCATAATTGCCTTTCACTTGCATGACCGAACGATGTGAATAATAATAATAGTGCGCGTGCATTGGACTAAGCTGGAATCTGCAAGCATTCAATAAACAGGAGAAGACAAGGCAATATGGGCTCTTTTGTCAGATCAACAATAATGCATATAAGAGCCACTTCAACAATTTAATTATGGTCTTCTCCTATCGACCCCCAAAGAAAAGAAAAGAAAAGAAAAGAAGTAAAACTATTTACATGGGAAAGCTCCCAACAAGCAAGAGAAGAACAGGAAATCTTTTTGGGTTTTCTTTTTAATTACTACTACAAGCATGGAAATTAAACTAACTAAAAGCTACAACTAATTTTTTGGTTTTTCTTAAGGTTTCTTAAACACACAAGAAGAAAGCATAAAAAGGAAAATAAACTAGCATGGATGATACAATGAAAAAGTATGAGCACCGACATCTAGCAATGAGTGTGTGAACATAAATGTAATGTCGGTGGGAAATACGTACTCCCCCAAGCTAAGGCTTTTGGCCTAAGTTGGTCTATGGCCACGGCTGGCCTGGTGGATATCCATAATAATAGTTGGGGTCGTAGTGAGATGCGGCGGCTATCGCCTGCTGAGCTATAGCGTGGCGACGAGCGGATTCTGCTCTCCTCTCGTACTCATCTGCCTCCTCTCTGGTAATAGTATATCTTCCTTTTGCCTGATGATCAAAGAAGGCAGGAGCAGGGAGAGTAATATGGACAGCACAATGTCTGTCAAAGATTAGTCGGTACTAGAGAGGTGATTCATTCCTCTCGACAAACTGGTGGTGAACCATAGCATTAAAGTCTAGGTAAGCAGGAGGTAATTCAATATCATCTTCGCGTATGGCTATACCAAGAAAATTAGCTATGCGGGTTGCATAAATTCCTCCAAATAAATCTCCATTAAATCTATTAACATGCAACCTACGTGCAATAATGGCTCCCAAATTATAAGATTTATCTCCTAACACAGCACTCCTAAGAATACTGAGATCGGGGACACACATGTGACATGCCTCATCTTTACCATTAATGCATCTACCTATAAAGAGAGCAAAATAAAGTATAGCGGGAAAGTGAATGCTCCCTATAGTGGCTTGTGTTATATCTCTAGATTGTCCCACAGTTATACTAGCAAGAAAATCTCTAAATTCAGATTTTTGAGGATCCCTTATACTACCCCATTGTGGAAGTTTGCAAGCAGTGGTAAAATCCTCTAAGTCCATAGTATAAGAATTTTCATAAAGATCAAACAGGACAGTTGGAGAATTACGTGAAGTTGAAAATTCAAACCTCCTCACAAAGGTATTGATGAGGTTGTGATATTGGCTGCACTTCTCTTCCTCGAAGCTCACAAGATCAGCGTTACGCAAATATGCGTTAAATTCTTCCTTAATTCCCGCTCGATCCATAAAGTTCTTAGAAGGCCATTCACAAGGACGCACTGGAGCGTCTCTTGGTGGGTCATCATCAGCATCACGCATTGCAAGCCTAAGTCCTTGCTTCCTTGAAGAACCACCTTGGAACATTTTCCTAAGCATATTTCTTCCTCTGAAAAATTTCTGAAATTTTTAGTAACTTCAAAATAAAAGTAAACCAAACTCAATAATATTGATAGCAACTACTCCTACAAGTGCCTAGAGCCTATATCATGCATCAAAACTACTTGGAACCATATAAATTTGACATGCAAGCTCAAGAACAGGGTCACCTAAGCAGCAAAAATTTGCAATGTATAAAGCACTAGAACAAAAACTAATTGGACCAATGAAGGAGTCACATACCAAGGAACAATCTCCTAAAGCAGTTTTGTGAGAGGTGCTTTGAGCAAGGAGATCGAAAATGGCAGCAAGATGAGCTAGAACTCATGCTTGGGCTGGATATTCGTGTTTGTGGGAGGAAGAAGAAATGTGCGGGTGTAGGAATAAGTGGAGGAGGGCCACTGTGGGCCCACGAGGTAGGGGGGCGCGCCCAGGGGGGTAGGGCGCGCCCTCCACCCTCGTGGGCAGGTGGTTGACCCCCCCCCCCCCTGTTGTGTTCTCAGTGCCAAATATTCTCAAATATTCTGGAAAAAATCATATTTAAATTCAGGGCATTTGAAGAACTTTTATTTTCGTGGTATTTTTATATTGCACGGATAATCAGATAACAGACAAAAAATATTTATTTTTATTTTATTTAATATAAATAATAGAAAGTAAAAGTGGGGTACAGAAGGTTGTGCCTTCTAGTTTCATCCATCTCATGCTCATCAAAAGGAATCCACTAACAAGGTTGATCAAGTCTTGTTAACGAACTCATTCCGAATAACATGGAACCGGAGAAACTTCGAATAACACTATGTTACCTCAACGGGGGTATGCACATACCCAATAATAAGAATATCATATTCTTCTTGATAGTAGGAAGAGGAAATTCAAAACCTCCAAATATAATCGATGGGATTTTTCCAATAGAGTTGATACTATGAACTTGAGGTTGTTTCCTTGGAAAGTGTACCGTGTGCTCATTACCATTAACATGAAAAATGACATTGCCTTTAGTGCAATCAATAAAAGCCCCTACAGTATTCAAAAAGGGTCTTCCAAGAATAATAGACATACTATCGTCCTCGGGAATATCAAGAATAACAAAGTCTGTTAAAATAGTAACGTTTGCAACTACAACAGGCACATCCTCACAAATACCGACAGGTATAGCAGTTGATTTATCAGCCATTTGCAAAGATATTTCAGTAGGTGTCAACTTATTCAAATCAAGTCTACAATATAAAGAGAGAGGCATAACACTAACACCGGCTCCAAGATCACATAAAGCAGTTTAACATAATTTCTTTTAATGGAGCATGGTATAGTGGGTACTCCTGGATCTCCAAGTTTCTATGGTATTTCACCCTTAAAAGTATAATTAGTAAGCATGGTGGAAATTTCAGCTTCCGGTATCTTTCTTTTATTTGTAATTATATCTTTCATGTACTTAGCATAAGGATTGGTTTTGAGCATATCAATTAATCGCATACGCAAGAAGATAGGTCTAATCATTTCAGCAAAGCGCTCAAAATCCTCATCATCCTTTTTCTTGGATGGTTTGGGAGGAAAAGGCATGGGTTTCTGAACCCAAGGCTCTCTTTCTTTACCATGTTTCCTAGCAACAAAGTCTTGTTGGGGAACATAGCAATTTCAAAAAAATTCCTACACACACGCAAGATCATGGTGATGCATAGCAACGAGAGGGGAGAGTGGTGTCTACGTACCCACGTAGACCGAAAGCGGAAGCGTTAGTACAACACGGTTGATGTAGTCGTACGTCTTCACGGCCCGACCGATCAAGCACCAAAACTACAGCACCTCCGAGTTCTAGCACACGTTCAGCTCGATGACGATCCCCGGACTCCGATCCAGCAGAATGTCGGGGAAGAGTTCCGTCAGCATGACGGTGTGGTGATGATCTTGATGTTCTACTGTCGTAGGGCTTCGCCTAAGCACCACTACGATATTATCGAGGATTATGGTGGAGGAGGGCACCGCACACAGCTAAGAGATCAATAAACAACTGTTGTGTCTATGGGGTGCCCCCCTGCCCTCGTATATAAAGGAGCAAGGGAGGGAGGCGGCCGGCCTAGGAGGAGGGTGCGCCAAGGGGGGAGTCCTACTCCCACCGGGAGAAGGACTCCTCCTTCCCTTGTTGGAGTAGGAGAGAAGGAAAGAGCGGGAGAGGAACAAGGAAAAGTGGGCTGCACCCCTTGTCCAATTCGGGCCAGAGGGGGGGCACGTGCCTCCTTCCTTTTGGCCTCTCTCCTCTATTCCCGTATGGCCCAATAAGGCCCATATACTCCCCGGCAAATTCCCGTAACTCTCTGGTACTCCGAAAAATACCCGAATCACTCAGAACCTTTCTGATGTCCGAATATAGTCGTCCAGTATATAAATCTTTATGTCTCGACCATTTCGAGACTCCTTGTCATGTCCCTGATCTCATCCGGGACTCCGAACTCCTTCGGTACATCAAAACTCATAAACTCATAATATAACTGTCATCGAAACCTTAAGCGTGCGGACCCTACAGGTTCGAGAAAAATGTAGACATGACCGAGACACGTCTCCGGTCAATAACCAATAGCGGAACCTGGATGCTCATATTGGCTCCCACATATTCTACGAAGATCTTTATCGGTCAGACCGCATAACAACATACGTTGTTCCCTTTGTCATCGGTATGTTACTTGCCCGAGATTCTGAAGGAAATATGCCCTAGAGGCAATAATAAAGTTATTATTTATTTCCTTATAATCATGATAAATGTTTATTATTCATGCTAGAATTGTATTAACCGGAAACATAATACATGTGTGAATACATAGACAAACAAAGCGTCACTAGTATGCCTCTACTTGACTAGCTCGTTAATCAAAGATGGTTATGTTTCCTAACCATGAACAATGAGTTGTTATTTGATTAACGAGGTCACATCATTAGTTGAATGATCTGATTGACATGACCCATTCCATTAGCTTAGCACTCGATCGTTTAGTATGTTGCTATTGCTTTCTTCATGACTTATACATGTTCCTATGACTATGAGATTATGCAACTCCCATTTACCGGAGGAACACTTTGGGTGCTACCAAACGTCACAACGTAACTGGGTGATTATAAAGGAGCATTACAGGTGTCTCAAAAGGTAGATGTTGGGTTGGCGTATTTCGAGATTAGGATTTGTCACTCCGATTGTCGGAGAGGTATCTCTGGGCCCTCTCGGTAATACACATCACATAAGCCTTGCAAGCATTACAACTAATATGTTAGTTGTGAGATGATGTATTACGGAACGAGTAAAGAGACTTGCCAGTAACGAGATTGAACTAGGTATTGGATACCGACGATCGAATCTCGGGCAAGTAACATACCGATGACAAAGGGAACAACGTATGTTGTTATGCGGTCTGACCGATAAAGATCTTCGTAGAATATGTAGGAGCCAATATGGGCATCCAGGTCCCACTATTGGTTATTGACTGGAGACGTGTCTCGGTCATGTCTACATTGTTCTCGAACCCGTAGGGTCCGCACGCTTAAGGTTACGATGACAGTTTCATTGAGTTTATGCATTTTGATGTACCGAAGGTTGTTCGGAGTCCCGGATGTGATCACGGACATGACGAGGAGTCTCGAAATGGTCGAGACATGAAGATTGATATATTGGAAGCCCATGTTTGGATATCGGAAGTGTTCCGGGTGAAATCGGGATTTTACCGGGTTACCGGGAGGTTACCGGAACCCTCCGGGAGCCATATGGGCCTTCATGGGCCTTAGTGGAAAGGTGAAAGGGATGCCCACAAGGGCTGTGCGCCTCCCCCCTTCCCCTAGTCCTATTAGGACTAGGGGAGGTGGCCGGCCACCCCTCTCTCTCTTTCCCCCTCGGGGAATCCTAGTTGGAATAGGATTGGAGGGGAGTCCTACTCCTGGAAGGAGTAGGACTCCTCCTGCACCCTCTCCTCCTGGCCGGCGCCCCCTCCCCCCTTGGCTCCTTTATATACTGAGGTAGAGGCACCCCAAAGACACACAAGTTGATCCACGTGATCTATTCCTTAGCCGTGTGCGGTGCCCCCTGCCACCATATACCTCGATAATACTGTAGCGGAGTTTAGGCGAAGCCCTGCTACTGTAGTTCATCAAGATCATCACCACGCCGTCGTGCTGACGAAACTCTTCCCCGACACTTTGCTGGATCGGAGTCCGGGGGTCGTCATCGAGCTGAACGTGTGCTCGAACTCGGAGGTGTCGTAGCTTCGGTGCTTGATCGGTTGGATCATGAAGACGTACGACTACTTCCTCTATGTCGTGTCATCATTTCCGCAGTCGGTCTGCATTGGGTACGTAGACAACACTCTTCCCCACGTTGCTATGCATCACATGATCTTGCGTGTGCGTAGGAAATTTTTTGAAATTACTACGAAACCCAACAGTGGCATCCGAGCCTAGGTTATCTATGTTGATGTTATATGCACGAGTAGAACACAAGTGAGTTGTGGACGATACAAGTCATACTGCCTACCAGCATGTAATACTTTGGTTCGGCGGTATTGTTGGACGAGACGACCCAGACCAACCTTACGCGTACGCTTACGCGAGACCGGTTCCCTCGACGTGCTTTGCACATAGATGGCTTGCGGGCGACTGTCTCTCCAACTTTAGTTGAACCGAGTGTGACTACGCCCGGTCCTTGAGAAGGTTAAAACGGAGTCTATTTGACAAACTATCGTTGTGGTTTTGATTCGTAGGTGAGATTGGTTCTTACTTAAGCCCGTAGCAGCCACGTAAAACATGCAACAACAAAGTAGAGGACGTCTAACTTGTTTTTGCAGGGCATGTTGTGATGTGATATGGTCAAGGCATGATGCTGAATTTTATTGTATGAGATGATCATGTTTTGTAATCGAGTTATCGGCAACTGGCAGGAGCCATATGGTTGTCGCTTTATTGTATGCAATGCAATCGCGATGTAATGCTTTACTTTATTACTAAACGGTAGTGATAGTCGTGGAAGCATAAGATTGGCGAGACGACAACGATGCTACGATGGAGATCAAGGTGTCGCGCCGGTGACGATGGTGATCATGACGGTGCTTCAGAGATGGAGATCACAAGCACAAGATGATGATGGCCATATCATATCACTTATATTGATTGCATGTGATGTTTATCTTTTATGCATCTTATCTTGCTTTGATTGACGGTAGCATTATAAGATGATCTCTCACTAAATTATCAAGAAGTGTTCTCCCTGAGTATGCACCGTTGCCAAAGTTCGTCGTGCCCAGACACCACGTGATGATCGGGTGTGATAAGCTCTACGTCCATCTACAACGGGTGCAAGCCAGTTTTGTACACGCAGAATACTCAGGTTAAACTTGACGAGCCTAGCATATGCAGATATGGCCTCGGAACACGGAGACCGAAAGGTCGAGCGTGAATCATATAGTAGATATGATCAACATAAAAGATGTTCACCATTGAAAGCTACTCCATCTCACGTGATGATCGGTTATGGATTAGTTGATTTGGATCACGTAATCACTTAGAAGATTAGAGGGATGTCTATCTAAGTGGGAGTTCTTAAGTAATATGATTAATTGAACTTAAATTTATCATGAACTTAGTACCTGATAGTATCTTGCTTGTTTATGTTGATTGTAGATAGATGGCTCGTGCTGTTGTTCCGTTGAATTTTAATGCGTTCCTTGAGAAAGAAAAGTTGAAAGATGATGGTAGCAATTACACGGACTAGGTCCGTAACTTGAGGATTATCCTCATTGCTGCACAGAAGGATTACGTCCTGGAAGCACCGCTAGGTGCCAGGCCTGCTGCTGGAGCAACACCAGATGTTATGAACGTCTGGCAGAGCAAAGCTGATGACTACTCGATAGTTCAGTGTGCCATGCTTTACGGCTTAGAATCGGGACTTCAACGACGTTTTGAACGTCATGGAGCATATGAGATGTTCCAGGAGTTGAAGTTAATATTTCAAGCAAATGCCCGGATTGAGAGATATGAAGTCTCCAATAAGTTCTATAGCTGCAAGATGGAGGAGAACAGTTCTGTCAGTGAGCATATACTCAAAATGTCTGGGTATAATAATCACTTGATTCAATTGGGAGTCAATCTTCTGGATGATTGCGTCATTGACAGAATTCTCCAATCACTGCCACCAAGCTACAAGAGCTTCGTGATGAACTATAATATGCAAGGGATGAACAAGACTATTCCCGAGCTCTTCGCAATGCTGAAAGCTGCGGAGGTAGAAATCAAAAAGGAGCATCAAGTGTTGATGGTTAATAAAACCACTAGTTTCAAGAAAAAGGGCAAAGGGAAGAAGAAGGGGAACTTCAAGAAGAACAGCAAGCAAGTTGCTGCTCAGGAGAAGAAACCCAAGTCTGGACCTAAGCCTGAAACTGAGAGCTTCTACTGCAAGCAGACTGGTCACTGGAAGCGGAACTGCCCCAAGTATTTGGCGGATAAGAAGGATGGCAAGGTGAACAAAGGTATATGTGATATACATGTTATTGATGTGTACCTTACTAGAGCTCGCAGTAGCACCTGGGTATTTGATACTGGTTCTGTTGCTAATATTTGCAACTCGAAACAGGGACTACGGAATAAGCGGGCACTGGCAAAGGACGAGGTGACGATGCGCGTGGGAAACGGTTCCAAAGTCGATGTGATCGCGGTCGGCACGCTACCTCTACATCTACCTTCGGGATTAATATTAGACCTAAATAATTGTTATTTGGTGCCAGCATTGAGCATGAACATTATATCTGGATCTTGTTTAATGCGAGACGGTTATTCATTTAAATCAGAGAATAATGGTTGTTCTATTTATATGAGTAATATCTTTTATGGTCATGCACCCTTGAAGAGTGGTCTATTCTTATTGAATCTCGATAGTAGTAATACACATATTCATAATGTTGAAGCCAAAAGATGCAGAGTTGATAATGAAAGTGCAACTTATTTGTGGCACTGTCGTTTAGGTCATATCGGTATAAAGCGCATGAAGAAACTCCATACTGATGGACTTTTGGAACCACTTGATTATGAATCACTTGGTACTTGCGAACTGTGCCTCATGGGCAAGATGACTAAAACACCATTCTCCGGTACTATGGAGAGAGCAACAGATTTGTTGGAAATCATACATACCGATGTATGTGGTCCGATGAATATTGAGGCTCGTGGCGGATATCGTTATTTTCTGACCTTCACAGATGATTTAAGCAGATATGGGTATATCTACTTAATGAAACATAAATCTGAAACATTTGAAAGGTTCAAAGAATTTTAGAGTGAAGTTGAAAATCATCGTAACAAGAAAATAAAGTTTCTACGATCTGATCGTGGAGGAGAATATTTGAGTTACGAGTTTGGTGTACATTTGAAAAACTGTGGAATAGTTTCGCAACTCACGCCACCCGGAACACCACAGCGTAATGGTGTGTCCGAACGTCGTAATCATACTTTACTGGATATGGTGCGATCTATGATGTCTCTTAATGATTTACCGCTATCGTTTTGGGGTTATGCTCTAGAGACGGCCGCATTCACGTTAAATAGGGCACCATCAAAATCCGTTGAGACGACGCCTTATGAACTGTGGTTTGGCAAGAAACCAAAGTTGTCGTTTCTTAAAGTTTGGGGTTGTGATGCTTATGTGAAAAAGCTTCAACCTGATAAGCTCGAACCCAAATCGGAGAAATGTGTATTCATAGGATACCCAAAGGTGACTGTTGGGTACACCTTCTATCACAGATCCGAAGGCAAAACATTCATTGCCAAGAATGTATCCTTTCTAGAGAAGGAGTTTCTCTCGAAAGAAGTGAGTAGGAGGAAAGTAGAACTTGACGAGGTAACTGTACCTGCTCCCTTACTGGAAAGTAGTTCATCACAGAAAACTGTTTCAGTGACACCTACACCAGTTAGTGAGGAAGCCAATGATAATGATCATGAAACTTCAGATCAAGATACTACTGAACCTCGTAGATCAACCAGAGTAAGATCCGCACCAGAGTGGTACGATAATCCTGTTCTGGAAGTCATGATACTAGATCATGATGAACCTACGAACTATGAAGAAGCGATGGTGAGCCCAGATTCCGCAAAGTGGCTTGAAGCCATGAAATCTGAGATGGGATCCATGTATGAGAACAAAGTATGGACTTTGGTTGACTTGCCCGATGATCGGCAAGCAATTGAAATAAATGGATCTTTAAGAAGAAGACTGACGCTGATGGTAATGTTACTGTCTACAAAGCTCGACTTGTCGCAAAAGGTTTTCGGCAAGTTCAAGGGATTGACTACGATGAGACCTTCTCACCCGTAGCGATGCTTAAGTCCGTCCGAATCATGTTAGCGATTGCCGCATTTTATGATTATGAAATTTGGCAGATGGATGTCAAAACTGCATTCCTGAATGGATTTCTGGAAGAAGAGTTGTATATGATACAACCGGAAGGTTTTATCGATCCAAAGGGAGCTAACAAAGTGTGCAAGCTCCAGCGATCCATATATGGACTGGTGCAAGCCTCTCGGAGTTGGAATAAACGTTTTGATAGTGTGATCAAAGCATTTGGTTTTATACAGACTTCCGGAGAAGCCTGTATTTACAAGAAAGTGAGTGGGAGCTCTGTAGCATTTCTGATATTATATGTGGATGACATATTGCTAATTGGAAATGATATAGAATTTCTGGATAGCATAAAGGGATACTTGAATAAAAGTTTTTCAATGAAAGACCTCGGTGAAGCTGCTTACATATTAGGCATTAAGATCTATAGAGATAGATCAAGACGCTTAATTGGACTTTCACAAAGCACATACCTTGACAAAATTTTGAAGAAGTTCAAAATGGATCAAGCAAAGAAAGGGTTCTTGCCTGTGTTACAAGGTGTGAAGTTGAGTAAGACTCAATGCCCGACCACTGTAGAAGGTAGAGAGAATATGAGAGATGTTCCCTATGCATCAGCCATAGGATCTATCATGTATGCAATGCTGTGTACCAGACCTGATGTGTGCCTTGCTATAAGTTTAGCAGGGAGGTACCAAAGTAATCCAGGAGTGGATCACTGGACAGCGGTGAAGAACATCCTGAAATACCTGAAAAGGACTAAGGATATGTTTCTCATATATGGAGGTGACAAAGAGCTCACCGTAAAAGGTTACGTTGATGCAAGCTTTGACACTGATCCGGACGATTCTAAATCGCAAACCGGATACGTGTTTACATTAAACGGTGGAGCTGTCAGTTGGTGCAGTTCTAAACAAAGCGTCGTAGCGGGATCTACATGTGAAGCAGAGTACATAGCTGCTTCGGAAGCAGCAAACGAAGGAGTCTGGATGAAGGAGTTCATATCCGATCTAGGTGTCATACCTAATGCATCGGGTCCAATGAAAATCTTTTGTGACAATACTGGTGCAATTGCCTTGGCAAAGGAATCCAGATTTCACAAAAGGACCAAACACATCAAGAGACGCTTCAATTCCATCCGGGATCTAGTCCAGGTGGGAGACATAGAGATTTGCAAGATACATATGGAACTGAATGTTGCAGACCCGTTGACTAAGCCTCTTCCACGAGCAAAACATGATCAGCACCAAAGCTCCATGGGTGTTAGAATCATTACAGTGTAATCTAGATTATTGACTCTAGTGCAAGCGGGAGACTGAAGGAAATATGCCCTAGAGGCAATAATAAAGTTATTATTTATTTCCTTATAATCATGATAAATGTTTATTATTCATGCTAGAATTGTATTAACCGGAAACATAATACATGTGTGAATACATAGACAAACAAAGTGTCACTAGTATGCCTCTACTTGACTAGCTCGTTAATCAAAGATGGTTATGTTTCCTAACCATGAACAATGAGTTGTTATTTGATTAACGAGGTCACATCATTAGTTGAATGATCTGATTGACATGACCCATTCCATTAGCTTAGCACCCGATCGTTTAGTATGTTGCTATTGCTTTCTTCATGACTTATACATGTTCCTATGACTATGAGATTATGCAACTCCCGTTTACCGGAGGAACACTTTGGGTGCTACCAAACGTCACAACGTAACTGGGTGATTATAAAGGAGCATTACAGGTGTCTCCAAAGGTAGATGTTGGGTTGGCGTATTTCGAGATTAGGATTTGTCACTCCGATTGTTAGAGAGGTATCTCTGGGCCCTCTCGGTAATACACATCACATAAGCCTTGCAAGCATTACAACTAATATGTTAGTTGTGAGATGATGTATTACGGAACGAGTAAAGAGACTTGTCGGTAACGAGATTGAACTAGGTATTGGATACCGACGATCGAATCTCGGGCAAGTAACATACCGATGACAAAGGGAACAACATATGTTGTTATGCGGTCTGACCGATAAAGATCTTCGTAGAATATGTAGGAGCCAATATGGGCATCCAGGTCCCGCTATTGGTTATTGACCGGAGACGTGTCTCGGTCATGTCTACATTGTTCTCGAACCCGTAGAGTCCGCACGCTTAAGGTTACGATGACAGTTTCATTATGAGTTTATGCATTTTGATGTACCGAAGGTTGTTCGGAGTCCCGGATGTGATCACGGACATGACAAGGAGTCTCGAAATGGTCGAGACGTAAAGATTGATATATTGGAAGCCTATGTTTGGATATCGGAAGTGTTCCGGGTGAAATCGGGATTTTACCGGGTTACCGGGAGGTTACCGGAACCCCCCGGGAGCCATATGGGCCTTCATGGGCCTTAGTGGAAAGGTGAAAGGGATGCCCACAAGGGCTGCGCGCCTCCCCCCTTCCCCTAGTCCTATTAGGACTAGGAGAGGTGGCCGGCCACCCCTCTCCCTCTTTCCCCCTCGGGGAATCCTAGTTGGAATAGGATTGGAGGGGAGTCCTACTCCCGGAAGGAGTAGGACTCCTCCTGCGCCCTCTCCTCCTGGCCGGCGCCCCCTCCCCCCTTGGCTCCTTTATATACTGAGGTAGAGGCACCCCAAAGACACACAAGTTGATCCACGTGATCTATTCCTTAGCCGTGTGCGGTGCCCCCTGCCACCATATACCTCGATAATACTGTAGCGGAGTTTAGGCGAAGCCCTGCTGCTGTAGTTCATCAAGATCGTCACCACGCCGTCGTGCTGACGAAACTCTTCCTTGACACTTTGCTGGATCGGAGTCCGGGGATCGTCATCGAGCTGAACGTGTGCTCGAACTCGGAGGTGTCGTAGCTTCGGTGCTTGATCGGTTGGATCGTGAAGACGTACGACTACTTCCTCTACATCGTGTCATCGCTTCCGCAGTCGGTCTGCGTTGGGTACGTAGACAACACTCTTCCCCTCGTTGCTATGCATCACATGATCTTGCGTGTGCGTAGGAAATTTTTTGAAATTACTACGAAACCCAATAGATTCGATCGTCGGTATCTCAATACCTAGTTCAATCTCATTACCGACAAGTCTCTTTTACTCGTTCCGTAATACATCATCCCGCAACTAACTTATTAGTTGTAATGCTTGCAAGGCTTAAGTGATGTGCATTACCGAGAGGGCCCAGAGATACCTCTCCGACAATCGGAGTGACAAATCCTAATCTCGAAATACGCCAACCCAACAAGTACCTCCGGAGACACCTGTAGAGCACCTTTATAATCACCCAGTTATGTTGTGACGTTTGGTAGCACACAAAGTGTTCCTCCGGTAAACGGGAGTTGCATAATCTCATAGTCATAGGAACATGTATAAGTTATGAAGAAAGCAATAGCAACAAACTAAACGATCAAGTGCTATGCTAACGGAATAGGTCAAGTCAATCACATCATTCTCCTAATGATGTGATCCCGTTAATCAAATCACAACTCATGTCTATGGTTAGGAAACATAACCATCTTTGATCAACGAGCTAATCAAGTAGAGGCATACTAGTGACACTCTGTTTGTCTATGTATTCACACATGTTTTATGTTTCCGGTTAATACAATTCTAGCATGAATAATAAACATTTATCATGATATAAGGAAATAAATAATAACTTTATTATTGCCTCTAGGGCATATTTCCTTCAGTCTCCCACTTGCACTAGAGTCAATAATCTAGTTCACATCGCCATGTGATTTAATACCAATACTTCACATCACCATGTGATTAACACCCATAGTTCACATTGACATGTGACCAACACCCAAAGGGTTTACTAGAGTCAATAATCTAGTTCACATCGCTATGTGATTAACACCCAAAGAGTACTAAGGTGTGATCATGTTTTGCTTCTGAGAGAAGTTTAGTCAACGGGTCTGCCACATTCAGATCCGTAAGTATTTTGAAATTTTCTATGTCAAGAATGCTCTGCACTAAGCTACTCTAGCTAATTGCTCCCACTTTCAATATGTATCCAGATTGAGACTTTGAGTCATTTGGATCAGTGTGAAAACTTGCATCGACGTAACCCTTTACGACGAACCTTTTGTCACCTCCATAATCGAGAAACATATCCTTATTCCACTAAGGATAATTTTGACCAATGTCCAGTGATCTACTCCTAGATCACTATTGTACTCCCTTTGCCAAACTCAGGGCAGGGTATATAATAGGTCTGGTACACAGCATGGCATACTTTATAGAACCTATGGCTGAGGCATAGGGAATGACTTTCATTCTCTCTCTATCTTCTGCCGTGGTCGGGTTTTGAGTCTTACTCAACTTCACACCTTGTAACACAGGCAAGAACTCCTTCTTTGATTGTTCCATTTTGAACTACTTCAAAATCTTGTCAAGGTATGTACTCATTGAAAAAACTTATCAAGCATCTTGATCTATCTCTATAGATCTTGATGCTCAATATGTAAGCAGCTTCACCAAGGTCTTTCTTTGAAAAACTCCTTTCAAACATTCCTTTATGCTTTGCAGAATAATTCTACATTATCTCCGATCAACAATATGTCATGCACATATACTTATCAGAAATGCTGTAGTGCTCCCACTCACTTTCTTGTAAATACAGGCTTCACCGCAAGTCTGTATAAAACTATATGCTTTGATCAACTTATCAAAGCGTATATTCCAACTCCGAGATGCTTGCACCAGTCCATAGATGGATCGCTGGAGCTTGCATATTTTGTTAGCACCTTTAGGATTGACAAAACCTTTTGGTTGCATCATATACAACTCTTCTTTAATAAATCCATTAAGGAATGTAGTTTTGTTTATCCATTTGCCAGATTTCATAAAATGCGGCAATTGCTAACATGATTCTGACAGACTTAAGCATAGATACGAGTGAGAAACTCCCATCGTAGTCAACACCTTGAACTTGTCGAAAACCTTTTGCGACAATTCTAGCTTTGTAGATAGTAACACTACTATCATCGTCCATCTTCCTCTTGAAGATCCATTTATTTTTTATGGCTTGGTGATCATCGGGCAAGTCAACCAAAGTCCACACTCTGTTCTCATACATGGATCCCATCTCAGATTTTATGGCCTCAAGCCATTTCGCGGAATCTGGGCTCATCATCGCTTCCTCATAGTTCATAGGCTCGTCATGGTCAAGTAACATGTGTTGGAAATATGCCCTAGAGGCAATAATAAATTGGTTATTATTATATTTCCTTGTCCATGATAATCGTTTATTATCCATGCTAGAATTGTATTGATAGGAAACTCAGATACATGTGTGGATACATAGACAACACCATGTCCCTAGTAAGCCTCTAGTTGACTAGCTCGTTGATCAATAGATGGTTACGGTTTCCTGACCATGGACATTGGATGTCGTTGATAATAGGATCACATCATTAGGAGAATGATGTGATGGACAAGACCCAATCCTAAGCATAGCACAAGATCGTGTAGTTCGTATGCTAAAGCTTTTCTAATGTCAAGTATCATTTCCTTAGACCATGAGATTGTGCAACTCCCGGATACCGTAGGAATGCTTTGGGTGTGCCAAACGTCACAACGTAACTGGGTGGCTATAAAGGTACACTACAGGTATCTCTGAAAGTGTTTGTTGGGTTGGCACGAATCGAGACTGGGATTTGTCACTCCGTGTAAACGGAGAGGTATCTCTGGGCCCACTCGGTAGGACATCATCATAATGTGCACAATGTGATCAAGGAGTTGATCACGGGATGATGTGTTACAGAACGAGTAAAGAGACTTGCCGGTAACGAGATTGAACAAGGTATCGGGATACCGACGATCGAATCTCGGGCAAGTGTCGTACCGATAGACAAAGGGAATTGTATACGGGATTGATTAAGTCCTTGACATCGTGGTTCATCCGATGAGATCATCGTGGAACATGTGGGAGCCAACATGGGTATCCAGATCCCGTTGTTGGTTATTGACCGGAGAGTCATCTCGGTCATGTCTGCATGTCTCCCGAACCCGTAGGGTCTACACACTTAAGGTTCGGTGATGCTAGGGTTATAGAGATATTAGTATGCGGTAACCCGAAAGTTGTTCGGAGTCCCGGATGAGATCCCGGATGTCACGAGGAGTTCCGGAATGGTCTGGAGGTAAAGAATTATATATAGGAAGTGCTATTTCGACCATCGGGACAAGTTTCGGGGTCACCGGTATTGTACCAGGACCACCGGAAGGGTCCCGGGGGTCCACCGGGTGGGGCCACCTGCCCCGGGGGGCCACATGGGCTGTAGGGGGTGCGCCTTGGCCTATATGGGCCAAGGGAACCAGCCCCAAGAGGCCCATGCGCCAAGAGAGAGGGAAAGGAAGAGTCCTAAAGGGGGAAGGCACCTCCGAGGTGCCTTGGGGAGGAGGGACTCCTCCCTGGCCGCACCCTTCCTTGGAGGAAGGGCCAAAGGCTGCGTCCCCCCTCTCCCTTGGCCCTATATATAGTGGGGGGAAGGGAGGGAAACCATAACAAGAGCCCTGGCGCCTCCCTCTCCCTCCCATGACACATCTCCCTCCTCCCGCAGCGCTTGGCGAAGCCCTGTTGGAATCCCGCTACTTCCACCACCACGCCGTCGTGCTACTGGATCTCCATCAATCTCTCCTTCCCCCTTGCTGGATCAAGAAGGAGGAGACGTCGCTGCTCCGTACGTGTGTTGAACGCGGAGGTGCCGTCCGTTCGGCGCTAGGATCATCGGTGATTTGGATCACGACGAGTACGACTCCATCAACCCCGTTCTCTTGAACGCTTCCGTGCGTGATCTACAAGGGTATGTAGATCCACTCCTCCCTCGTTGCTAGATGACTCCATAGATAGATCTTGGTGACACGTAGGAAAATTTTGAATTTATGCTACGTTTCCCATCAACATGACCTCCAGAACAGGATTACCGTACCACTCTGGTGCGGATCTCACTCTGGTTTACCTACAAGGTTCGGTAGTAACTTGATCTGAAGTTTACATGATCATCATCATTAGCTTTCTCACTAATTGGTGTAGTAGTCACAGGAACAGATTTCTGTGATGAACTACTTTCCAATAAGGGAGCAGGTACAGTTACCTCATCAAGTTCTACTTTCCTCCCACTCACTTCTTTCGAGAGAAACTCCTTCTCTAGAAAGGATCCATTCTCAGCAATGAATATCTTGCCTTCGGATCTGTGATAGAAGGTGTACCCAACATTTTTATTGGGTATCCTATGAAGATGCACTACTCCGATTTGGGTTTGAGCTTATTAGGTTGAAACTTTTCCACATAAGCATTGCAACCTCAAACTTTAAGAAATGACAACTTTGGTTTCTTGCCAAACCACAGTTCATACGGTGTCGCCTCAACGGATTTAGATGGTTCCCTTTTTAACGTGAATGCAGCTGTCTCTAATGCATAATCCCAAAACTATAGTGGTAAATCGGTAAGAGACATCATAGATCACACCATATCTAATAAAGGATGTGATGAATGATATATGTGATGTATGAGATTGATCATGTTCTTGTAATAAGAATCACGACTTGCATGTCGATGAGTATGACAACCGGCAGGAGCCATAGGAGTTGTCTTAATTTATTTATGACCTGCGTGTCAACATAAACGTCATGTAATTACTTTACTTTATTGCTAACCGTTAGCTGTAGTAGTAGAAGTAATAGATGACGTGACAACTTCATGGAGACACGATGATGGAGATCATGGTGTCATGCTGGTGACGTTGATGGTCATGGAGCCCCGAAGATGGAGATCAAAAGGAGCAATATGATATTGGCCATATCATGTCACTATTTGATTGCATGTGATGTTTATCATGTTTTTGCATCTTGTTTACTTAGAACGACGGTAGTAAATAAGATGATCCCTCATAATAATTTCAAGAAAGTGTTCCCCCTAACTGTGCACCGTTGTGACAGTTCGTTGTTTCGAAGCACCACGTGATGATCGGGTGTGATAGATTCTAACGTTCACATACAACGGGTGTAAGACAGATTTACACACGCGAAACACTTAGGTTGACTTGATGAGCCTAGCATGTGTACAGACATGGCCTCGGAACACAAGAGACCGAAAGGTCGAGCATGAGTCGTATAGAAGATACGATCAACATGAAGATGTTCACCGATGTTGACTAGTCCGTCTCACGTGATGATCGGACACGGCCTAGTTGACTCGGATCATGTAATCACTTAGATGACTAGAGGGATGTCTATCTAAGTGGGAGTTCATAAGATGAACTTAATTATCCTGAACATAGTCAAAAGGTCTTCGCAAATTATGTCGTAGCTCGCGCTTCAGTTCTACTGTTTAGATATGTTCCTAGAGAAAATTTAGTTGAAAGTTGATAGTAGCAATTATGCGGACTAGGTCCGTAAACTGAGGATTGTCCTCATTGCTTCATAGAAGGCTTATGTCCTTAATGCACCGCTCAGTGTGCTGAACCTCGAACGTTGTCTGTGGATGTTGCGAACATCTGACATACACATTTTGATAACTACGTGATAGTTCAGTTAAACGGTTTAGAGTTGAGGCACCGAAGACGTTTTGAAACATCGTGAAACATATGAGATGTTTCGAGGGCTGAAATTGGGATTTCAGGCTCGTGCCCACGTCAAGAGGTATAAGACCTCCGACGATTTTCTTAGCCTGCAAACTAAGGAGAAAAGCTCAATTGTTGTGCTTGTGCTCAGATTGTCTGAGTACAACAATCGCTTGAATCGAGTGGGAGTTGATCTTCCAGATGAAATAGTGATGGTTCTCCAAAGTCATTACCACCAAGCCACTAGAGCTTCGTGATGAACTATGATATATCAGAGACATATATGATGATCCTTGAGATATTCGCGATGTTTGACACCGCGAAAGTAGAAATCAAGAAGGAGCATCAATTGTTGATGGTTGGTGAAACCACTAGTTTCAAGAAGGGCAAGGGAACAAAGGGATACTTCATGAAACGGCAATCCAGCTGCTGCTCTAGTGAAGAAACCCAAGGTTGAACCCAAACCCGAGATTGAGTGCTTCTGTAATAAGGGGAACAGCCACTGGAGCAGAATTACCCTAGATACTTGGTAGATGAGAAGGCTGGCAAAGTCGATAGAAGTATATTGGATATACATTGTGTTAATGTGTACTTTACTAGTACTCCTAGTAGCACCAGGGTATTAGATACCGGTTCGGTTGCTAAGTGTTAGTAACTCGAAATAAAAGCTACGGAATAAACGGAGACTAGCTAAAGGTGAGCTGACGATATGTGTTGGAAGTGTTTCCAAGGTTGATATGATCAAGCATCGCACGCTCCCTCTACCATCGAGATTGGTATTAAAACCTAAATAATTGTTATTTGGTGTTTGCATTGAGCATAGACATGATTGGATTATGTCTATCGCAATACGTTTATTCATTTAAGGAGAATAGCGGTTACTCTGCTTATTTGAATAATACCTTCAATGGTCTTACACCTAAAATGAATGGTTTATTGAATCTCGATCGTAGTGATACACATGTTCATGCCAAAAGATAGTAATGATAGTACCACCTACTTGTGGCACTACCACGTAAGTCATATCGGTATAAAACGCATGAAGAAGCTCCATGTTGATGGATCTTTGGGCTCACTCATTTTTGAAAAGTTTGAGGCATGCGAACCATGTCTATTGGTGTATATGCATGAAGAAACTCCATGCAAATGGACCATTTGGACTCACTTGATTTTGAATCACTTGAGACATGCAAATCATACCACATGGGCAAGATGACTGAAAGCCTCGTTTTCAGTAAAATGGAACTAGAAAGCAACTTGTTGGAAGTAATACATTTTGATGTGTGCAGTCCAATGAGTGCTGAGGCATGTAGTGATATCGTTATGTTCTTACTTCACAGATGATTTGAGTAGATGTTGAGTATATTTACTTGATGAATCACGAGTCTGAATTATTGAAAGGTTCAAGTAATTTCAGGGTGAAGTTGAAAGATCGTCGTGACAAGAGGATAAAATATCTATGATATGATCATAGAGATGAATATCTGAATTACGAGCTTGGCACAGGATTAAGACATTGTGGAAATTGTTTCACAACTAATACAGCCTGGAACACCATAGTGTGATGGTGTGTCCGAACATCATAACTGCACCCTATTGGATATGATGCATACCATGATGTCTCTTATCGAATTACCATGATAGTTTATGGGTTAGGCATTAGAGACAACCACATTCACTTTAAATAGGGCACCACGTAATTCCGATGAGATGACACCGTATGAACTATGGTTTAGAGAAACCTAAGCTATCATTCTTAAAAGTTTGGGGCTGCGACGCTTATGTGAAAAAGTTTCAGGCTGATAAGCTCGAACCCAAAGCGGATAAATGCATCTTCATAGGACACCCAAAACAGTTGGGTATACCTCCTGTCTCAGATTCGAAAGCAATAAGGGATTGTTTCTAGAATCGGGTCCTTTCTCGAGGAAAAGTTTCTCTCGAAAGAATTGAGTGGGAGGATGGTGGAGACTTGATGAGGTTACTGAACCATCTCTTCAACTAGTGTGTGGCAGGGCACAAGAAGTTGTTCCTGTGGCACCTACACCGATTGAAGTGGAAGCTTATGATAGTGATCATGAAACTTCAGATCAAGTCACTACCAAACCTCATGGGATGACAAGGATGCGTACTACTTCAGAGTGGTACGTAATCCTGTCTTGGAAGTCATGTTGCTAGACAACAATGAACCTATGAACTATGGAGAAGCGATGGTGGGCCCGGATTCCGATAAATGGCTCGAGGCCATAAAATCCGAGAGAGGATCCATGTATGGAAACAAAGTGTAGACTTTGACAGAACAGCTCGATGGTCATAAGGCTGTTGAGTGTAGATGGATTTTAAAAGGAAGACGGACAATGATGGTAAATGTCACCATTAAGAAAGCTCGACTTGTCGTTAAGATGTTTTCCGACAAGTTCAAGGAGTTGACTACAATGAGACTTTCTCACTCGTAGCGATGCTAAGAGTCTGTTGGAATTATATTAGCGATTACTGCATTATTTATGAAATCTTGCAGATAGGATGTCAAAACATTGTTTCCTCGACGATTTTCTTGAGGGAAGGTTGTATGTGATACAACCGGAAGGTTTCGTCAATCCTGAAAGATGCTAATAAGTATGCAAAGCTCCAGCAATCCTTCTAAGGACTGGAGTAAGCATCTCGGAGTTGGAATGTACGCTTTGATGAGATGATCAAAGATTTTGGGTGTATACAAAGTTTATGAGAAACTTGTATTTCCAAAGAAGTGAGTGGGAGCACTATAGAATTTCTGATGAATATATGTTGTTGACATATTGTTGATCAAAAATGACATAGAATTTCTGGAAAGCATATAGGGTTATTTGGAAAGTGTTTTTCAATGGAAATCCTGGATTAAGCTACTTGAACATTGAGCATCAAGATCTATAAGGATAGATCAAAATGCTTAATGGTACTTTCAAATGAGCACATACCTTGACATGATCTTGAAGGTGTTCAAGATGGACCAGTCAAAGAAGGAGTTCTTGCCTGAGTTGTAAGGTATGAAGTTAAGACTTAAAGCTCGACCACGGCAAAAGAGAGAGAAAGGACGAAGGTCATCCCCTATGCTTAAGACATAGGCTCTACAGTATGCTATGCTGTGTACCGCACCTGAAGTGTGCCTTGCCATGAGTCAGTCAAGGGGTACAAGAGTGATCCAAGAATGGATCACAAGACAGCGGTCAAAGTTATCCTTAGTAACTAGTGCACTAAGGAATTTTCTCGATTATGGAGGTGGTAAAAGAGTTCGTCGTAAAGGGTTACGCCGATGCAAACTTTGACACTAATCCAGATTATTCTGAGTAGTAAACTAGATTCGTATAGTAGAACAGTTATTTGGAATAGCTCCAAATGTAGCGTAGTAGTTGCATCTACAAGATGACATAAGAAATTTGCGAAGTACATACGGATCTGAATGTTGCAGACCCGTTGACTAAAACCTCTCTCACAAGCAAAACATGATCAAACCCAGAACTCATTGAGTCTTAATCACATGATGATGTGAACTAGTTTAGTGACACTAGTAAACTCTTTGGATGTTGGTCACATGGCGATGTGACCTGTGAGTGTTAATCACATGACGATGTGAACTAGATTATTGACTCTAGTGCAAGTGGGAGATTGTTGGAAATATGCCCTAGAGGCAATAATAAATTGGTTATTATTATATTTCCTTGTTCATGATAATCGTTCATTATCCATGATAGAATTGTATTGATAGGAAACTCAGATACATGTGTGGATACATAGACAACACCATGTCCCTAGTAAGCCTCTAGTTGACTAGCTCGTTGATCAATAGATGGTTACGGTTTCCTGACCATGGACATTGGATGTCGTTGATAACGGGATCACATCATTAGGAGAATGATGTGATGGACAAGACCCAATCCTAAGCATAGCACAAGATCGTGTAGTTCGTATGCTAAAGCTTTTCTAATGTCAAGTATCATTTCCTTAGACCATGAGATTGTGCAACTCCCGGATACCGTAGGAATGCTTTGGGTGTGCCAAACATCACAACGTAACTGGGTGGCTATAAAGGTACACTACGGGTATCTTCGAAAGTGTCTGTTGGGTTGGCACGAATCGAGACTGGGATTTGTCACTCCGTGTAAACGGAGAGGTATCTCTGGGCCCACTCGGTAGGACATCATCATAATGTGCACAATGTGATCAAGGAGTTGATCATGGGATGATGTGTTATGGAACGAGTAAAGAGACTTGCCGGTAACGAGATTGAACAAGGTATCGGGATACCGACGATTGAATCTCAGGCAAGTGTCGTACCGATAGACAAAGGGAATTGTATACGGGATTGATTAAGTCCTTGACATCGTGGTTCATCCAATGAGATCATCGTGGAACATGTGGGAGCCAACATGGGTATCCAGATCCGCTGTTGGTTATTGACCGGAGAGTCATCTCGGTCATGTCTGCATGTCTCCCGAACTCGTAGGGTCTACACACTTAAGGTTCGGTGATGCTAGGGTTATAGAGATATTAGTATGCGGTAACCCGAAAGTTGTTCGGAGTCCCGGATAAGATCCCGGACGTCACGAGGAGTTCCGGAATGGTCCTGAGGTAAAGAATTATATATATGAAGTGTTATTTCGGCCATCGGGACAAGTTTCGGGGTCACCAGTATTGTACTGGGACCACCGGAAGGGTCCCGGGGGTCCACTGGGTGGGGCCACCTGCCCCGGGGGGGCACATGGGCTATAGGGGGTGCGCCTTGGCCTATATGGGCCAAGGGCACCAGCCCCAAGAGGCCCATGCGCCAAGAGAGAGGGAAAGGAAGAGTCCTAAAGGGGGAAGGCACCTCCGAGGTGCCTTGGGGAGGAGGGACTCCTCCCTGGCCGCACCCTTCCTTGGAGGAAGGGCCAAAGGCTGCATCCCCCCTCTCCCTTGGCCCTATATATAGTGGGGGGAAGGGAGGGCAACCATAACAAGAGCCCTGGCGCCTCCCTCTCCCTCCCATGATACATCTCCCTCCTCCCGCAGCGCTTGGCGAAGCCCTGTTGGAATCCCGCTACTTCCACCACCACGCCGTCGTGCTGCTGGATCTCCATCAACCTCTCCTTCCCCCTTGCTGGATCAAGAAGGAGGAGACGTCGCTGCTCCATACGTGTGTTGAACGTGGAGGTGTCGTCCGTTCGGCGCTAGGATCATCGGTGATTTGGATCACGACGAGTACGACTCCATCAACCCCGTTCTCTTGAACGCTTCCGCGCGCGATCTACAAGGGTATGTAGATCCACTCCTCCCTCGTTGCTAGATGACTCCATAGATAGATCTTGGTGACACGTAGGAAAATTTTGAATTTATGCTACGTTTCCCATCAACATGACCTCCAGAACAGGATTACCGTACCACTCTGGTGCGGATCTCACTCTGGTTTACCTACAAGGTTCGGTAGTAACTTGATCTGAAGTTTACATGATCATCGTCATTAGCTTTCTCACTAATTGGTGTAGTAGTCACAGGAACAGATTTCTGTGATGAACTACTTTCCAATAAGGGAGCAGGTACAGTTACCTCATCAAGTTCTACTTTCCTCCCACTCACTTCTTTCGAGAGAAACTCCTTCTCTAGAAAGGATCCATTCTCAGCAATGAATATCTTGCCTTCGGATCTGTGATAGAAGGTGTACCCAACATTTTTATTGGGTATCCTATGAAGATGCACTACTCCGATTTGGGTTTGAGCTTATTAGGTTGAAACTTTTCCACATAAGCATTGCAACCTCAAACTTTAAGAAATGACAACTTTGGTTTCTTGCCAAATCACAGTTCATACGGTGTCGCCTCAATGGATTTAGATGGTGCCCTTTTTAACGTGAATGCAGCTGTCTCTAATGCATAACCCCAAAACTATAGTGGTAAATCGGTAAGAGACATCATAGATCGCACCATATCTAATAAAGTAGAGTTACGATGTTCGGACACACCATTACACTGTAATGGTGTTCCAGGTGGCGTGAGTAGTGAAACTATTTCACATTGTTTTAACTGAAGGCCAAACTCGTAACTCAAATATTTTACTTCTGCGATCATATCGTAGATACTTTTATTTTTGTTACGATGATTCTCCTCTTCACTCTGAAATTCTTTGAACTTTTCAAATGTTTCAGATTTGTGTTTCATCAAGTAGATATACTCATATCTGCTCAAATCAACTGTGAAGATCAGAAAATAATGATACCTGCCGCGAGACTCAATATTCATCGGACCACATACATCAGTATGTATGATTTCCAACAAATCTATTGCTCGCTCCATTGTTCCGGAGAACGGAGTCTTAGTCATCTTGCCCATGAGGCATGGTTCGCAAACATCAATTGATTCATAATCAAGTGATTCCAAAAGCCCATCAGCATGGATTTTCTTCATGCGCTTTACACCAATATAACCTAACCGGCAGTGCCACAAATAAGTTGCACTATCATTATTAACTTTGCATCTTTTGGCTTCAATATTATAAAAATGTGTATCACCACGATCGAGATTCAACAAACCATTTTCATCGGGTGTATGACCATAGAAGGTTTTATTCATGTAAATAGAACAACAATTATTCTCTAACTTACATGTATAACCGTATTGCAATAAACATGATCAAATCATATTCATGCTCAACGCAAACACCAAATAACACTTATTTAGGTTCAACGCTAATCCCGAAAGTATAGGGAGTGTGCGATGATGATCATTCAATCTTGGAACTACTTCCAACACACATCGTCACTTCACCCTTAACTAGTCTTTGTTCATTCAGCAACTCCCGTTTCGAGTTACTACTCTTAGCAACTGAACCAGTATCAAATACCGAGGGGTTGCTACAAACACTAGTAATATGCACATCAATAATATGTATATCAAATATACCTTTGTTCACTTTGCCATCCTTCTTATCCGCCAATTACTTGGGGTAGTTCCGCATCCAGTGACCAGTCCCTTTGCAGTAGAAGCATTCAGTTTCAGGCTTAGGTCCAGACTTGGGTTTTTTCACTTGAGCAGCAACTTGCTTGCTGTTTTTCTTGAAGTTCCCCTTTCTTCCCTTTGTCCCTTTACTTGAAAGTAGTGATTTTTTTTACCATCAACACTTGATGCTTTTCTTGATTTCTACCTTCGTCGATTTCAGCATCACAAAGAGCTTGGGAATCGTTTCCGTTATCCCTTGCATATTATAGTTCATCACGAAGTTCTACTAACTTGGTGATGGTGACTAGAGAATTCTGTTAATCACTATTTTATCTGGAAGATTAACTCCCACTTGATTCAAGCGATTGTAGTACCCAGACAATCTGAGCACATGCTCACTGCTTGAGCTATTCTCCTCCATCTTTTAGCTATAGAACTTGTTGGAGACTTCATATCTCTCAGCTCGGGTATTTACTTGAAATATTAACTTCAACTCCGGAAACATCTCATATGGTCCATGACATTCAAAACGTCTTTGAAATCCCGATTCTAAGCTGTTAAGCATGGTGCACTAAACTATCAAGTAGTCATCATATTGAGCTAGCCAAACGTTCATAACGTCTGCATCTGCTCCTGCAATAGGTCAGTCACCTAGCGGTGCATCAAAGACATAATTCTTCTATGCAGCAATGAGGATAAACCTCAGATCATGGACCCAGTCCGCATCATTGCTACTATCATCTTTCAACTTAGTTTTCTCTAGGAACACATATAAAACATAGGGAAGCAATAATGCGAGCCATTGATCTACAACATAGATATGCAAATACTATCAGGACTAAGTTCATGATAAATTAAAGTTCAATTAATCATATTACTTAAGAACTCCCACTTAGAAAGACATCCCTCTAATCTTCTAAGTGATCACGTGATCCAAATCAACTAAACCTTAACCAATCATCACGTGAAATGGAGTAGTTTTCAATGGTGAACATCACTATGTTGATCATATCTATTATATGATTCACGCTCGAACTTTCGGTCTCAGTGTTCCGAGGCCATATCTGCATATGCTAGGCTCGTCAAGTTTAACCTGAGTATTCTGCGTGTGCAAAACTGGCTTGCACCCGTTGTAGATGGACGTAGAGCTTATCACACCCGATCATCACGTGGTGTCTGGGCACGACGAACTTTGGCAACGGTGCATACTCAGGGAGAACACTTTTATCTTGAAATTTAGTGAGAGATCATCTTATAATGCTACCGTCAATCAAAGCAAGATAAGATGCATAAAAGATAAACATCACATGCAATCAATATAAGTGATATGATATGGCCATCATCATCTTGTGCTTGTGATCTCCATCTCCGAAGCACGATCACCATCGTCACCGGCGCGACACCTTGATCTCCACCGTAGCATCGTTGTCATCTCGCCAATCTTATGCTTCCACGACTATCGCTACCGCTTAGTGATAAAGTAAAGCATTACAGCGCAATTGCATTGCATACAATAAAGCGACAACCATATGGCTCCTGCCAGTTGCCGATAACTTGGTTACAAAACATGATCATCTCATACAATAAAAGTTAGCATCATGTCTTGACCATATCACATCACAACATGCCCTGCAAAAACAAGTTAGACGTCCTCTACTTTGTTGTTGCAAGTTTTACGTGGCTGCTACGGGCATAGCAAGAACCGTTCTTACCTACGCATCAAAACCACAACGATAGGTTGTCAAGTTGGTGTTGTTTTAACCTTCGCAAGGACCGGGCGTAGCCACACTCGGTTCAACTAAAGTTGGAGAAACTGACACCCGCCAGCCACCTGTGTGCAAAGCACGTCGGTAGAACCAGTCTCACGTAAGCGTACGCGTAATGTCGGTCCGGGCCGCTTCATCCAACAATACCGCCAAACCAAAGTATGACATGCTGGTAAGCAGTATGACTTATATCGCTCACAACTCACTTGTGTTCTACTCGTGCACAACATCAACGCATAAAACCTGGCTCTGATACCACTGTTGGGGAATGTAGCAATTTTAAAAAAATTCCTACGCACACAAAAGATCATGGTGATGCATAGCAACGAGAGGGGAGAGTGTTGTCTACGTACCCTCGTAGACCGAAAGCGGAAGCGTTAGTACAACGCGGTTGATGTAATCGTACGTCTTCACGGACCGACCGATCAAGCACCGAAACTACGGCACCTCCGAGTTCTAGCACACGTTCAGCTCGATGACGATCTCCGGACTCCGATCCAGCAGAATGTCGGGGAAGAGTTCCGTCAGCATGACGGTGTGGTGACGATCTTGATGTTCTACTATCGCAGGGCTTCGCCTAAGCACCACTACAATATTATCGAGGATTATGGTGGAGGGGGGCACCGCACATGGCTAAGAGATCAATAATCAACTGTTGTGTCTATGGAGTGCCCCCTGCCCCCGTATATAAAGGAGCAAGGGAGGGAGGCGGCCGGCCTAGGAGGAGGGTGCGCCAAGGGGGGAGTCCTACTCCCGGTGGGAGTAGGACTCCTTCTTCCCTTGTTGGAGTCGGAGAGAAGGAAAGAGCGGGAGAGGAACAAGGAAAAGTGGGCTGCAGCCCTTGTCCAATACGGACCAGAGGGGGGGCGCGCGCGTCCTTCCTTTTGGCCTCTCTCCTCTATTCCCGTATGGCCCAATAAGGCCCATATACTCCCCGGCGAATTCCCGTGACTCTCTGGTACTCCAAAAAATACCCGAATCACTCGGAACCTTTCCGATGTCCGAATATAGTCGTACAATATATCGATCTTTACGTCTCGACCATTTCAAGACTCCTCGTCATGTGCCCGATCTCATACGGGACTCCAAACTCCTTCGGTACATCAAAACTCATAAACTCATAATATAACTGTCATCGAAACCTTAAGCGTGCGGACCCTACGAGTTCGAGAACAATGTAGACATGACCGAGACACGTCTCCGGTCAATAACCAATAGCGGAACATGGATGCTCATATTGGCTCCCACATATTCTACGAAGATCTTTATCGGTCAGACCGCATAACAACATACATTGTTCCCTTTGTCATCAGTATGTTACTTGCCCTAGATTCGATCGTCGGTATCTCAATACCTAGTTCAATCTCGTTACCAGCAAGTCTCTTTTACTCGTTCTGTAATACATCATCCCGCAACTAACTTATTAGTTGCAATGCTTGCAAGGCTTAAGTGATGTGCATTACCGAGAGGGCCCAGAGATACCTCTCTGACAATCGGAGTGACAAATCCTAATCTCGAAATACGCCAACCCAACAAGTACCTCCGGAGACACCTGTAGAGCACCTTTATAATCACCCAGTTATGTTGTGACATTTGGTAGCACACAAAGTGTTCCTCCGGTAAACGGGAGTTGCATAATCTCATAGTCATAGGAACATGTATAAGCTATGAAGAAAGCAATAGCAACAAACTAAACGATCAAGTGCTATGCTAACGGAATAGGTCAAGTCAATCACATCATTCTCCTAATGATGTGATCCCGTTAATCAAATCACAACTCATGTCTATGGTTAGGAAACATAACCATCTTTGATCAATGAGCTAGTCAAGTAGAGGCATACTAGTGACACTCTGTTTGTCTATGTATTCACACATGTATTATGTTTCCGGCTAATACAATTCTAGCATGAATAAAAAACATTTATCATGATATAAGGAAATAAATAATAACTTTATTATTGCCTCTAGGGCATATTTCCTTCAAGCCTTTCTTATCATAACGTTGATTCTTTGATTATGGATTATCAAGATCAACAGCAGGTTCAATTTCTACATCATTATCATTACTAGGTTGAGCATCATCATGAACATTATTATTAACATTATCAGTAGTTTCAGGTTCATTACCAGATTGTGTTTCAGCATCAGAAATAAAAATATCATTTGGATTCTCAGGTGTTTCAACAATAGGATCACTAGAAGCATACAAAGTCCTATCATTTTTCCTTTTCTTCTTTTTAGAAGAACTAGGTGCATCTATATTATTTCTCTGAGAAACTTGCTCAATTCTCTTAGGATGGCCTTCGGGATACAAAGGTTCCTGAGTCATTCTACCACCTCTAGTCATAACTCTAACAGCATTATCATTATCTTTACTATTCAATTCATTGAGCAAATCATTTTGAGCTTTAAGTACTTGTTCTACTTGAGTGGTAACCATAGAAGCATGTTTACTAATAAGTTTAAGTTCACCTTTAACATTAGCCATATAATCACCCAAGTGTTCAAGCATATTTGAATTGTATTTCAATTGTCTACCAAAATAAGCATTAAAATCTTCTTGCTTAGCCATAAATCTATCAAACTCATCTAAGCATGGGCTAGCAAACTTAGTAAATGGGATTTCAGCTTTATCATATCTATAGAGAGAATTTACCTTTACTACCCGTGTCGGGTTATCAAGACCATGAGTTTCTTCAATAGGTAAAGGATTAAGATCATATGTTTCTTCAACAGGCGGTAAATTAAGACCATGTATTTCTTCAATAGGAGGTAAATTCTTAACATCTTCAGCTTTAATACCTTTTTCTTTCATAGATTTCTTTGCCTCTTGCATATCTCAGGACTGAGAAATAGAATACCCCTCTTCTTCGGAGTGGGTTTAGGAATAGGCTCATGAATTGGCTCCAGAGGTGTCCAATTATTTTCATTTGTCAACATATTATTCAATAGAATTTCAGCTTCATCCGGTGTTCTTTTCATGAAAACAGAACCAGCACAACTATCCAGGTAATCTCTGGAGGCATCGGTTAGTCCATTATAAAAGTTATCAAGTATTTCATTTTTCTTAAGAGGATGATCAGGCAAAGCATTAAGTAATTGGAGAAGCCTCCCCCAAGCTTGTGGGAGACTCTCTTCTTCAATTTTCAAGCAGAGAAGTAATAAATCATATCCTGGGGACTACGCACACAACCAGGATCAAGAGAATTAAACCATATCTTAGCATCACCCTTTAATGAGAACGGAAATATTTTAAGGATATGAAAGTAATGAGTTCTCTCATCATTAGTGAACAGGGTGGCTATATCATTTAATTTAGTAAGATGTGCCACAACAGTTTCAGATTCATAACCATGAAAAGGGTCAGATTCAACCAAAGTAATGATATCAGGATCAACAGAGAATTCATAATCCTTATAAGTAACACAGATAGGTGAAGTAGCAAAAGCAGGGTCAGGTTTCATTCTAGCATTTAGAGATTGCTTATTCCATTTAGCTAATAACCTTTTGAGTTCATATCTATCTTTGCAAGCTAAAATAGCTAAAGAAGCTTCTTGATCAAAAACATAACCTTAGGAATAACAAGTGATTCTTCATCATCACTTTCATCAATATCATCAGTTTCAATATTTTTAATCTCTCTAGCCCTAGCAAGTTGTTCATCAAGAAATTTACCAAGTGGCACAGTAGTATCAATCATAGAAATAGTTTTATCATAAGTATCATGCATATAAGAAGTGGCATCATCAATAACATGTGACATATCAGAACGAATAGCAGAAGCAGGTGTAGGTGTCGCAAGCTTACTCAAAACAGAAAGTGAATCAACTGCAGAGCTAGATGGCAGTTCCTTACCTCCCCTCGTAGTTGAGGGATAAATCCTAGTTCTTGGATCTTTCAAGTTCTTCATAATGATAAGCAGATATATATCCCAAGTGACTCAAAGAATAGAGCTATGCTCCCCGGCAATGGCGCCAGAAAATGGTCTTGATAACCCACAAGTACAGGGGATCGCAATAGTTTTCGAGGATAGAGTATTCAACCCAAATTTATTGATTCGACACAAGGGGAGCCAAAGAATACTCTCAAGTATTAGCAGCTGAGTTGTCAATTCAACCACACCTGAAAACTTAATATCTGCAGCAAAGTGTTTAGTAGCAAAGTAATATGATAGTAGTGATAACGGTAGCAAAAGGTAACAGTAGTAAAAGTAATGTTTTTAGTATTTTGTAGTGATGATAGCAATAGCAACGGGAAAGTAAATAAGCGGAGAACAATATATGGAAAACTCGTAGGCAATGGATCGGTGATAGAGAATTATGTCGGATGCGGTTCATCATGTAACAGTTATAACCTAGGGTGACACAGAACTAGCTCCAGTTCATTGATATAATGTAGGCATGTATTCCGAATATAGTCATACATGCTTATGGAAAAGAACCTGCATGACATCTTTTGTCCTACCCTCCCGTGGCAGCGGGGTCCTTACGGAAACTAAGGGATATTAAGGCCTCCTTTTAATAGAGTACCGGAACAAAGCACTAACACATACTAAATACATGAACTCCTCAAACTACGGTCATCACCGGTAAGTATCTCGATTATTGTCACTTCGGGGTTAACGGATCATAACACATAATAGGTGACTATAGACTTGCAAGATAGGATCAAGAACTCTCATATATTGATGAAAATATAATAGGTTCAGATCTGAAATCATGGCACTCGGGCCCTAGTGACAAGCATTAAGCATAGCGAAGTCATAGCAACATCAATCTCAGAACATAGTGGATACTAGGGATCAAACCCTAACAAAACTAACTCGGTTACATGATAGATCCCATCCAACCCATCACCGTCCAGCAAGCCTACAATGGAATTACTCACGCACGACGGTGAGCATCATGAAATTGGTGATGGAGGATGGTTTATGATGACGATGGCGACGAATTCCCCTCTCCGGAGCCCCGAACAGACTCCAGATCAGCCCTCCCGAGAGGTTTTAGGGCTTGGCGGCGGCTCCGTATCGTCAAACGCGATGAATTCTTCTCTCTGATTTTTTTCTCCCCGAAACACAATATATAGAGTTGGAGTTGGAGTCCGAGAGGCATCAGGGGGCCCACGAGGTAGGGGGCGTGCCCCCCACCCTCGTGGACAGGTGGTGACCCCCTGGCCTTCATCTTTTGCAGGTATTTTTTATATTTTCTGAAAAGTTGCTCTGTGAAGTTTCAGGTCATTCCGAGAACTTTTGTTTCTGCACATAAATAACACCATGGTAATTCTGCTGAAAACATCGTCAGTCCGGGTTAGTTCCATTCAAATCATGCAAGTTAGAGTCCAAAACAAGGGCAAAAGTGTTTGAAAAAGTAGATACGACGGAGACGTATCAGACTACTACATGTGTTATCCTACAATTTTCACAAACACATTAGTCCTTCAACCAGGTTTGTCGTCAATACTCCAAAACCAACTAGGGGTGGCACTAGATGCACTTACACTTGGCAAATCCGGTATCTCCAATGTCCGCGGACGCATCTGGGCGCATCCACTGGCACTTACTGAGCACCCCTCAAATAATGTAATCCACATCCGGACACCTCAATTACCATATCTTAAACCCATACAAACTCATGCAACTATGTCGACGCACACGCATCATCCGGCTACTCCATCATAATACACTAACACATGTGATTGGACTACCAAAATTTGGCATGTTTGGCTATGGTAGAGTTCATCCAGGCTGCCCTTGCCCTTCCCGGCACCCTTACCGTCCTTCTCACGAAAGTACCAATCGAAGATTCAGTATGGATCGAGCCGGGTCTGCTCGTCGTCGGAGCTATCCTCGTCGTTGTTGTCCTCCTTCGGTGGCAGTCCGGCCATGGCACAGACCGCCCGATTCTACTCTTGGGCGAGGGCGCGCGTGTTCCTCCGCTGCCGCTTCTTCATAATGCGAGTGCAGATGGCTTCCTCCTCTACGGCCGCCCACGCCGCCGCCATTTCCGCCGCGATGCGGACCTTGGCGGTCCTTATCCTCTCCTTCCCACGGTGTGCCGCCCGTTCCCAGGGAAGTATACTCTGCCCGACCGGTGATGGGGAAGGAGAGGTGTTCCGGCCGGGACCACGAGGATCCAGCGCCAAAGGACCCGAGCGCCCCCATGAGCCGATGCTATGACGTCGCGGCGGACGGGTCCGTCCGTCGGCCGGGCACTGTCCTCTCGGGAGCGACGGAGTGCAATGCGGACTGCCATTGCCTTCTCCAACCCACACGGGATGACACCCCAGTCGATGGATCCAAACTGGCAGGAGTCTGATCCGCTGCCTGCCATGGCGGAGAAGACCGAAAAACCGCCGGAGGTGAGCTCGGGTGACGAAGGGGAATGGAGTGAAGTGGCTAGGGTTTGCTCCGGCGAGCGGATGAGAAGGAATATAAGTGCGGTTGGATGGGCCAGCATGTGCCGGGGCCAACGTAGCGGGCGTGCCCGGGCGCGTCCATATCCGCCTCATATTTGGCCTAGATATGAAGGTGCCGGTCAGCTCGGATTTTTGAGGTCCATTTAGACGTCTGCCTAGGTCGAAAAAACGTGACCGGTCAGTGACCGGATGGCCCGCCCGAACGTATAAGGAGGGTTTAAGAGATCCGGCTATAGATGCTCTTAGTCATGTAGTGAATGGGATCAAGCTTAAATTTAAGGCAAGGAAAACCCGGTAAAATGTATAAAACGGTTAATTCAGAGTCGTCTTTACACGTCCATGGCTCTGGAACGAAAAAGAGACGATATCTCGCGAGCAGCGCCGATACGAACCAAAGCGAGGGGCACTATGGCCGTCCCTATCCGCTGGGCTGACGTGGCAGCTTTGGGGCCACCGGGTGCTGGTCAGGGCCTTGACCGCCTGGGCCTGGGAGCGATCCCGTGCGGCGACGGCCCGTGTGGCCCTTGAGCCGTAGGCGCAGGCGCAGGACACGTGCGGAAGGCGACGACGGGGTCATCGTCCCCTCCCCTCCGATCGGGACGAGAGAGACCTCTGGCGCGTCTGCGTTTGCCCGGCTGGACGGTGGCGACTGCGACGGTCCGGTCGGCACCGCAGTCCCTCCCCTGGTCGTACGCCCTCTCCCCCGAACTTGTGGGGCGCCAGTGCTCGGCCGACGCGTGCCCGGTCCCGGCGCAAGGACCTGATCCATTGCGTTTTCATGGGGGAAAGGATCGGATCGTGTGCTGCGCTCAAGATTTATTTTGAATACCGCGACGTGTGAGGTACTCCCTCCGAACTAATGCGTTTTTTCAAAACTGCCTTTGATTATTAATAAGATTAATAATATATAAGATTTATAGTGTGAAAATTATATCAATGGAAGCTTCTTTGACGTGAGAATTTGATGATAGGACTGTGCTAACCACCAGCAACAGATCCGGACGACCTTCGATCGATCCTCCCATTCGTCCCGCTGCGTCGTTCTAGCTTGCATGCATGCATCTTCATCTTATTTTTTTTCTGTGGGTGTCCACTCCACTAGCAGTTAATTAGAGTTGTTAATCATATACATGCAGAAAAAATAAAAATGATGATGTCATCAAAGATTCTTCTCAATGCGAAAATTCAAAATGTTTTGTAGCACAAACCGTCGCTCCGACTAAAAAACTGTTTTCACGTAAAAGATTCATAGCGACGAGATCTTCGAAACTAGATCCCATGTTGATATGTTTCGACGATTTTTTTTAGGGTCGGAAGTTATCACGTGTTCTACACATTTATCATATCTGTGGTGCCTAAGTTATCATGTTGTTTACACAGAAATTACCAGGGCATGAAAAAGTTTCTCCAACCTTCTATTCACAGGCACATGCGTGCATGCATTAGAAGAAATTTTTCATGTCATCCTAGTTCTCCTTGTTCAAAACTTCAAAATGTTTTATAGCTCAAATCATCGGTCCAATCAAAAAGTCGATTTCACATAAAGTATCTATCACGGCGAGACCTTCGAAACTAGATATCATATTGATATGTTTTGACAGACTTTTTTCATGCAAATAGTTATCAGGCCCGGGCTAAGTAAGTTATCAGATCTGATGTGTGTCTGTTATCGTGCTATTTACACATGAGTAACCATGGTACATTTTCAACAGCTATTTTTTTGGACAACGCGGTGTTTGTGCGTAAGTTACCATGCCCGCGGTCCGTATATTACCATGTTATTTACGCATAAGTTATCAAGGTTATGTTTTCAAACAATTGCCTCCCCCCGCCATCAAAGTTATCACGGGTGTTTGCACATGATTTATCAAGTTTACGGTGCGTATATTATCATGGTATTTATATGGAAGTTATAAGGAGGGGTTATGTTTTCAAACAACTTCATCCCCTCCCAACACCCCGGACCGTAAGTTAATGTGGTATTTATGCGTAAGTTATCACATATACGATGCATACTGTACCATGCTATTTGACAGAAGTTGTCGGTGATGTTTTTAAACACCTCCTCCCCTGGGTCAAAGTTATCACGGTATTTGCGCATGAGTTATCAGGTTTATGTTGTATAAATTATCATGCTAATTACGTAGAAGTTATCGGGTGATGTCTTCAACTTTTTCTCCCTGTCAAAGTTATCATGATGTTTGCGCATGAGTTATCATGTCTGTGGTATGTAAAATATCATGCTATTTACGCATAAGCTACCAGGGGTGTATTATACCATATGTAGCCTGATACCTACAAAAATTAGCCATGTTGATAACTATAGTACATCTAGCCCGATAACTGCATAGTAAGCATGTTGATAACTATAGTAGATATTGCCCGATAACTATAGTAGATCTTGCCCGATAACTACAAAATAACCATGTTGATAACTATAGTACATCTAGGCCGATAACTACATAGTAACCATGTTGGTAACTATAGTACATCTAGCCCGGTAACTACATAATAACCATGTTGTGGGATGGTGCATTTTGTCCATTCTTCAAAAGTTAGATGCGGGAGGACGGACGTTGGAGATTCCTAATCTACTCAATCCCTCTCAAATCAAGTGCACACTAAAGTATCGTTTTCAGAAATCAGATCACTGATTGAACATTTTTTTCTCGATCTAAGATTATTTCCTATGAATCCTCGTCATCGCGTGTTTACGTAAAGATAAATACAAATAAGAAAGAAATAGGGGGACGAGAGTGTGATGGAGATTCCTCAAAGAAAAGAGAAAAAGAAAACATCGTGGAATGGTCAAAGAGTGCGACGTGCTTCCTTTTACACAACAATTAGTCTAATTGAGCTGGCTAGTAAGTGTTTCACGTAAGCTGCTTGCTGTGGGTTCGAATCCTATATTGAGAATCAATTTTCTTGACTAAAAAATCCATGTAAATAGGGTCTACCAATAGATCTAGCGCACAAAAAAAATCATGATGGATCCAATCCAGAGAGAAAATCACGGACATCAACGTTTCAAGAAGTCTTTCCACTAAATGCACCATCACATTATCAACTTCTTCATATTTTAAATCTCAAAAAAAGATCCACTACGCATTAAATTAAGAGATTTCGCAGTTCTAACAACTACGATGTCTGGGTGAGATGGTTAGTGCGGTGACGTGCCTACAGGACGTCGGGGGTTCGATGCTCGTCCACGCCCCTTTCTTTCCTCGCTCCCTTTCTTTTTCTCGCTTCGAAGTTGTTGTTAACTGCCGTTCGATTCGGAATGAACGAGATCCAGATCGTTCGGATCTGATGCAAACTGCTAGTCGGTAGGAATTTAGCATTCTCGTTGATGATATTAAACCGCAGTGGCCTCCCGGGTTCACACGAGCTGGTTTGGTTTGATTCCAAAAAAAGCGCTGCTACATGGATGACACATTCTGAACGATTTGCAGATGATGCAAGGCATCCAGCCATCCATGTGTAGTTCAAACATGAATCCTCCGGTCGTCCATACTTGGTAAATTTTTGTGTTTTAGCCCTCTTCTGAAACTTATTCGAGATCTGATCCTACTCCCTCGGTTTTTTTACTCTGCATATAAGATTTGGTTAAAGTCAAACTACACAAAATTTGACCAAATTTATATAAAAAATATGAGCATCTACAATATTAAAACTATATAGTATGAAAATGCAATTTTATGATGCATCTGATAATATTGATTTCATATTGTCAATGTTTATATTTCTTAATATAAAGTTAGTCAAACTTTACAAAACTCGACTTTGACCAAACCTTATATGCAGACTAAAAAGAAACGGAGGGAGTAATTTAAAAAAAAAATCAAGATCTGAGTCTTTTGTCCATGGCGGTAGGGTGTAACAACCCGCTTCCGCCAAACAGATTGGCGGTAGTATGTACAACCCTACCGCTAAGATGCTTGGCGGTAGGCATGAGCATGCACTGTATTCAATACTTAGGAGGATTTTACGATAGGGCATGCAACCCTATCGGCAGGGACCTTGGCGGTAGGCTGTTATACCTTTTCACCATGGGCCCTGGCGGTTGGTCAGATCTTGAAAATTTTTTAAACTAAGGTCAGCGAATAGGTTTGAGAAAATGGTCAAAACATGAAATTTAGCCTCCACAGTTCGTCCGGTATCTGTCGTCTGTACAGTAATTTCGATTCCAAAATCTGGAAGCAAGAGCGTTATTAGCAGGCCTGAACTCTCTGTCTAGCATATACAAAGGGCCTATAGTTGTCGAAACTGATTGTACTTTCCTAGCACAACAGCTAGCCCCTGGATGTGAGAACCGATCTGTCTGCTTCCATGTAATCATCCATCAGCGAGATCAAAGTCTGCTCTCAAATCCTTCGCCGCTGCAAAAGTTCAGCATGTTAAAGGAAATCAGAACAAGCTGGCTCACATGCTTGCCGAAGAGCTAGATCAAGCGACGATGTTTTCCGGATTGCGGATGTCCCCGTGGAGCTACAAAACACTTTGTACTCCGAATACCCCCTTGCTCTTTGAGTAATTTATTTACTCCTTTCCTCAAAAAAAAAAAAGACTGACTCATCATTATGTTCGCAAATACTAATTTTTTTGTCATTCTCTATGAAGATTGTCAATTATTGGCAAGTATAAGCGGCCTCGCCGAACATGGGAACAACTCGTGTAACACAGCTCTTCGATAAATCACAGTGTCGACGGTCATGTAGCTTGAAATTAGTGGCGTCGTGGACAACCATTTAGCACTACAAAATAATCTTGTAATACTTGAAATCTCTTCCAAACTAGAAATATGTATGTCATTGAAAATAGTTGAATTTTCGTTGCACCAATAGATAAACTTTTTTTGAGGGAATAGATAAACTTTCTTGAATTCGCAAAAGAAAAAAGATAAACTTTCTTGGGTGGTTGAGATTGTCCCCGATGCGCATGACATTTGAAGCATGACCATCGTTGAGTGGAGCGAATAATTACCTTCTAGTGGATGACAATAATAGCTCCACTTGTAACATAGGAGATGAGAGGGGGACGCACTTTCTCTCTCATGCGCGCTTTCAAACTCTTCCACATACGCACTTTAATCATCTTTATGATTACTAATAATTGAACCTCAACCTATTTATGGTTTGATATCTAACTCACTCTAAAACGACTAGCAATCACTTTTGCAAACCTATTCTCCTACTCTCGTCTTTGCACTTCCGATGTTTCTTCTATGGACATGTGGCACCGGATATTCGGACGAGGTCGGTTGTCCGGCGGCTGATGGATGTCGGACGTTCGGGCGCTGTAGAGTCCCTTGGATGTAGCTGTTCTATAGGCTGAACTTCCAGGTGTCGGACGTCCGGTATGGACCGGTCGTCCGATGGTTGTGACTTGCAGTCAGCCCTTCCTCTTGTTCCTTGCGCTTGGTGTCCTCACCGTAAGTGCCTATGATCAGGGTGACAAATATCTGGCGGTTCAGTTAAAAATCTAACATGCGAAATCGTTTAACCTTTACCACCACAACAGAATTGGTTTCACTTTTGTGTGTGCCGCAGGACTTACTGCCGCCGCAAGATCAGGATCAGCGCTTCCTAATTGGGGGCAAGGACTTCTCCAACCCATCTGAAGGCGACACTGACAACAACGCATGACGGATCTGAAGCTCACACGTCCCCAACAAAGTCAAGATCTTTGCCTGGCTACTCTTCCACGACAGGCTCAACATAAGTGTCAACCCCGTCAACAAGCATATCATCGCCGACTCAAACTGCCCACGCTGCTAGTCGCCCGCTGAGGACGCCGCTAGCCTCTTCATCAACTACCCATAAGCCGACCGCATCTGGTATCGACTGGGCATCACGCCTATCTCCGCCTCCATCGACGACCTAACGACCTCTGGGACGCTTCGCTTCCTCAAGGTGCACCCCACGTGTATGGTCGTTTATGCTGCTCACTATCCTTTGAAAGATTTGTGAAGCCAAGAATGACAAGGCCTTTAGAGCCTCGCCCTCAACTACCTCCGCTGGACTAATCACGCGTATGCTCGTTTGGTCTCGCCGGCTCTTTGTGTTCGATGACAAGGATGCCATCACCTCCTGGCGGTCTTTCCTCTCTGCAGTTGTAATATGTCACCGTAATTCCGCTCCATAGCTTGTTGTGAGGCCAACTTCACCGCGACCCCAAACGGACGTTCGTTTTGTCCGGGTTCTGTCCGTTTGGGTAGGGCGATGGGGTCATGTCCGGGCGTGTCCTGGGATGCGGTGGCCGTGCGCCCAGCGCACGGCCCCATCCCTTTGCCTCATCCTGTCCGTCAGGGCCAAAAATGCCTATATTTTCATCAAAACTAGTTTTACAACCCAAATATTTGTCTGAAAATTATAATAGTTTTACAACCAAATCGAAATTGTCTTGACTGAACATAAAATGGACCAATACATCTATTGGTTGCCAATGTGATCCCAGACGTGCTCAGCCAAGTCATTTTGAAGATTCAAATGAGTGTGCCAATCACGCATCTCACGGTGGAATTGGGCAAACTGTTCAAATGTGGCCGGGTCTTGGTGCAGGGGCTCAATATTTTCACTTTGATAATCAAATCCTTGGTCGAAGATACTCTCATCACGCTCGTCCTCGGCGATCATGGTGTGCATGATCACACAAGCAGTCATCACCTCCCAAAGCTTCCTTTCATCCCATGACAGTGCAGGGTTTCAAACGATACCCCACCGAGATTGAAGCACACCAAAAGCATGTTCCACATCCTTTCTAACACTCTCTTGCATTTGGGCAAATCTCTTTCTCTTCTCACCTTGGGGTTTCGAGATTGTTTTCACAAAAGTTGACCACTGAGGATATATACCATCTGCTAGATAGTATCCTTTGTTGTACTGGTGGCCGTTGATCTCAAAGTTGACAGGTGGGGAGTGGCCTTCTGCAAGCCTCGCGAAGACTGGAGAACGCTGCAGCACGTTGATATCATTGTGAGAACCTGCCATGCCGAAGAAAGAATGCCATATCCAAAGATCCTGCGATGCCACCGCTTCTAATATGACAGTGCACCCGTTGACATGCCCCTTGTACTGGCCCTGCCAAGCAAATGGACAGTTCTTCCACTCCCAGTGCATACAATCTATGCTGCCAAGCATGTCTGGAAAGCCTCTAGCTGCATTGGTCGCCAACAATCTCTCTGTATCAGCGGCAGTTGGCTGCCTCAAGTACTCTGGGCCAAACACCTCGATCACAGCCTGGCAAAACTTGTACATTTACATCAGACATGTTGTCTCACTCATACGCACATACTCATCCACCAGATCGCTTGGAATTCCATATGCAAGCATGCGGATGGCCGTGGTGCATTTCTAGTAAGAGGAGAATCCAAGCTTACCAAGGGCACCCGTCTTGCACTCGAAGTATGGGTCATGAGCAACCACTCCCTCTCGGATACGATTGAACACATGCCTTGCCATTCGAAAACGGTGACGGAATTTATCCGGCTTGAAGAGCGGGGTGTTGGCAAAGTAATCGGCATAGAGCAGTGTTGGAAATATGCCCTAGAGGCAATAATAAAATGGTTATTATTATATTTCTTTGTTCATGATAATTGTCTATTATTCATGCTATAATTGTGTTATCCGGAAATCGTAATACATGTGTGAATACATAGACCACAACACGTCCCTAGTGAGCCTCTAGTTGACTAGCTCGTTGATCAAAAGATAGTCATGGTTTCCTGACTATGGACATTGGATGTCATTGATAACAGGATCACATCATTAGGAGAATGATGTGATGGACAAGACCCAATCCTAAGCATAGCTCAAAGATCGTGTAGTTCGTTTGCTGTAGCTTTTCCGAATGTCAAGTATCATTTCCTTAGACCATGAGATTGTGCAACTCCCGGATACCGTAGGAGTGCTTTGGGTGTGCCAAACGTCACAACGTAACTGGGTGACTATAAAGGTACACTACAGGTATCTCCGAAAGTGTCTGTTGTGTTGGCACGTAACCAAACTGGGATTTGTCACTCCGTATAACGGAGAGGTATCTCTGGGCCCACTCGGTAATGCATCATCATAATGAGCTCAATGTGACCAAGTGGTTGATCACGGGATCATGCATTATGGCACGAGTAAAGTGACTTGCCGGTAACGAGATTGAACGAGGTATTGGGATACCGACGATCGAGTCTCGGGCAAGTAACGTACCGATTGACAAAGGGAATTGTATACGGATTGATTGAATCCTCGACATCGTGGTTCATCTGATGAGATCATCGTGGAGCATGTGGGAGCCAACATGGGTATCCAGATCCCGCTGTTGGTTATTGATCGGAGAGTCGTCTCGGTCATGTCTGCATGTCTCCCGAACCCGTAGGGTCTACACACTTAAGGTTCGGTGACGCTAGGGTTGTAGAGATATTAGTATGCAGTAACCCGAAAGTTTTTCGGAGTCCCGGATGAGATCCCGGACGTCACGAGGAGTTCCGGAATGGTCCGGAGGTAAAGATTTATATATAGGAAGTCTAGTTTCGGCCATCGGGAAGGTTTCGGGGGTCGCCGGTATTGTACCGGGACCACCGAAAGGGTCCCGGGGGTCCACCGGGTGGGGCCACCTATCCCGGAGGGCCCCATGGGCTGAATTGGGAGGGGAACCAGCCCCTAGTGGGCTGGTGCGCCCCCCCTTGGGCCTCCCTTGCGCCTAGGGTTGGGAAACCCTAGGGGTGGGGGCGCCCCCCACTTGGCTTGGGGGGAAGCCACCCCTTGGCCGCCTCCCCCTTGGAGATCCATCTCCCTAGGGCCGCCCCCCAAGGCCCCTATATAAAGAAAGGGGGAGGGAGGGCAGCCGTACCTTTGCTCTTGGCGCCTCCCTCTCCCTCCGTAACACCTCTCCTCCCCGCTTGCGCTTGGCGAAGCCCTGCCGGGATCCTGCTGCATCCACCATCACGCCGTCGTGCTGCTGGATCTTCATCGACCTCTCCTTCCCCCTTGCTGAATCAAGTTGGAGGAGACGTCTTCCCAACCGTACGTGTGTTGAACGCGGAGGTGTTGTCCGTTCGGCACTTGGTCATCGGTGATTTGGATCACGTCGAGTACGACTCCATCAACCCCGTTCTCTTGAACGCTTCCGCGTGCGATCTACAAGGGTATGTAGATGCACTCCTCTCTCCCTCGTTGCCAGATGACTCCATAGATTCATCTTGGTGATGCGTAGAAAATTTTAAAATTCTGCTACTTTACCCAACAGTGGCATCATGAGCTAGGTCTATGCGTAGTTTCTATGCACGAGTAGAACACAAAGTAGTTGTGGGCGTCGATATTGTCAATTATCTTGCCGTTACTAGTCTTATCTTGATTCGGCAGCATTGTGGGATGAAGCGGCCCGGACCGACCTTACACGTACGCTTACGTGAGACTGGTTCCACCGACTGACATGCACTAGTTGCATAAGGTGGCTGGCGGGTGTCTGTCTCTCCCACTTTAGTCGGATCGGATTCGATGAACAGGGTCCTTATGAAGGGTGAATAGAAATTGACAATTCACGTTGTGGTTTTGGCGTAGGTAAGAAACGTTCTTGCTAGAATCCTATAGCAGTCACGTAAAAACTTGCAACAACAATTAGAGGACGTCTAACTTGTTTTTGCAGCAAGTGTTTTGTGATGTGATATGGCCAAAGGATGTGATGAATGATATATGTGATGTATGAGATGATCATGTTCTTGTAATAGGAATCACGACTTGCATGTCGATGAGTATGACAACCGGCAGGAGCCATAGGAGTTGTCTTAATTTATTTGTGACCTGTGTGTCAACATATAACATCATGTAATTACTTTACTTCATTGCTAAACCGTTAGCCATAGTAGTAGAAGTAATAGATGACGAGACAACTTCAAGAAGACACGATGATGGAGATCATGATGATGGAGATCATGGTATCATGCCGGTGACAACGATGATCATGGAGCCCAGAAGATGGAGATCAAAAGGAGCAAATGATATTGGCCATATCATGTCACTATTTGATTGCACGTGATGTTTATCATGTTTTACATCTTATTTTCTTAGAACGACGGTAGCTTAAATAAGATGATCCCTCGTAATAATTTCAAGAAAGTGTCCCCTCTAACTGTGCACCGTTACGAAGGTTCGTTGTTTCGAAGCACCACTTGATGATCGGGTGTGATAGATTCTAACGTTCGAATACAACGGGTGTAAGCCAGATTTACACACGCAATACACTTAGGTTGACTTGATGAGCCTAACATGTACAGACATGGCCTCAGAACACAGAAGACCGAAAGGTCGAGCATGAGTCGTATAGAAGATACGATCAACATGAAGATGATCACCGATGTTGACTAGTCCGTCTCACGTGATGATCGGACACGGCCTAGTTAACTCGGATTATGTTACACTTAGATGACTGGAGGGATGTCTATCTGAGTGGGAGTTCATTGGGTAATTTGATTAGATGAACTTAATTATCATGAACTTAGTCTAAAATCTTTACAATATGTCTTGTAGATCAAACGGCCCACGTTGTCCTCAACTTCAACACGTTCCTAGAGAAAACCAAGCTGAAAGATGATGGCAGCAACTATACGGACTGGGTCCGGAACCTGAGGATCATCCTCATAGCTGCCAAGAAAGATTATGTCCTAGAAGCACCGCTAGGTAACGCACCTGTCCCAGAGAACCAAGACGTTATGAACGCTTGGCAGTCACGTGCTGATGATTACTCCCTCGTTCAGTGCGGCATGCTTTACAGCTTAGAACCGGGGCTCCAAAAGCGTTTTGAGAGACACGGAGCATATGAGATGTTCGAAGAGCTGAAAATGGTTTTCCAAGCTCATGCCCGGGTCGAGAGATGTGAAGTCTCCGACAAGTTCTTCAGCTGTAAGATAGAGAAAAATAGTTCTGTCAGTGAGCACATACTCAAAATGTCTGGGTTGCATAACCGCTTGACTCAGCTGGGAGTTAATCTCCCGGATGACGCGGTCATTGACAGAATCCTTCAGTCGCTTCCACCGAGCTACAAGAGCTTTGTGATGAATTTCAATATGCAGGGGATGGAAAAAACCATTCCTGAGGTATATTCAATGCTGAAATCAGCAGAGGTGGAAATCAAAAAGGAACATCAAGTGTTGATGGTGAATAAAACCACTAAGTTCAAGAAAGGCAAGGGTAAGAAGAACTTCAAGAAGGACGGCAAGGGAGTTGCCGCGCCCGGTAAGCAAGCTGCCAGGAAGAAGCCAAAGAATGGGCCCAAGCCTGAGACTGAGTGTTTTTATTGCAAGGGAAGTGGTCACTGGAAGCGGAACTGCCCCAAATACTTAGCAGACAAGAAGGCCGGCAACACTAAAGGTATATGTGATATACATGTAATTGATGTGTACCTTACCAGTACTCGTAGTAGCTCCTGGGTATTTGATACCGGTGCGGTTGCTCACATTTGTAACTCAAAGCAGGAGCTGCGGAATAAGCGGAGACTGACGAAGGACAAGGTGACGATGCGCGTCGGGAATGGTTCCAAGGTCGATGTGATCGCCGTTGGCACGCTACCTCTACATTTACCTACGGGATTAGTTTTAAACCTCAATAATTGTTATTTAGTGCCAGCTTTGAGCATGAACATTGTATCAGGATCTCGTTTAATTCGAGATGGCTACTCATTTAAATCCGAGAATAATGGTTGTTCTATTTATATGAGAGATATGTTTTATGGTCATGCTCCGATGGTGAATGGTTTATTCTTAATGAATCTCGAGCGTAATGCTACACATATTCATAGTGTGAATATCAAAAGATGTAAGGTTGATAATGATAGTCCCACATACTTGTGGCACTGCCGCCTTGGTCACATAGGTGTCAAACGCATGAAGAAGCTCCATGCAGATGGGCTTTTGGAGTCTCTTGATTACGAATCATTTGACACGTGCGAACCATGACTCATGGGTAAAATGACCAAGACTCCGTTCTCAGGAACAATGGAGCGAGCAACCAACTTATTGGAAATCATACATACTGATGTGTGCGGTCCAATGAGTGTTGAGGCTCGCGGTGGCTATCGTTATGTTCTCACCCTCACTAATGACTTGAGTAGATATGGGTATGTCTACTTAATGAAACACAAGTCTGAGACCTTTGAAAAGTTCAAGGAATTTCAGAGTGAGGTTGAGAATCAACGTGACAGGAAAATCAAGTTCTTGTGATCAGATCGTGGGGGAGAATACTTGAGTCACGAATTTGGCACGCACTTAAGGAAATGTGGAATAGTTTCACAACTCACGCCGCCTGTAACACCTCAGCGTAATGGTGTGTCCGAACGTCGTAATCACACTCTATTGGATATGGTGCGATCTATGATGTCTCTTACCGATCTACCGCTGTCATTTTGGGGCTATGCTTTAGAGACTACTGCATTCACTTTAAATAGGGCTCCGTCGAAATCCGTTGAGACGACACCGTATGAATTATGGTTTGGGAAGAACCCTAAGCTGTCATTTCTAAAAGTTTGGGGATGCGATGCTTATGTCAAGAAACTTCAACCTGAAAAGCTCGAACCCAAATCGGAAAAATGCGTCTTCATAGGATACCCTAAAGAAACTATTGAGTATACCTTCTACCTCAGATCCGAAGGCAAGATCTTTGTTGCCAAAAATGGGTCCTTTCTAGAGAAAGAGTTTCTCTCGAAAGAAATAAGTGGGAGGAAAGTAGAACTTGATGAAGTATTACCTCTTGAACCAGTAAGTGGCGCAGTTCAAGAAAATGTTCCTGAGGTGCCTGCACCGACTAGAGAGGAAGTTGGTGACACGTTCCGCACCAGAGTGGTACGTCAACCCTGTCTTGGAAATCATGTTGTTAGACAACGGTGAACCTTCGAACTATGAAGAAGCGATGGCGGGCCCGGATTCCGACAAATGGATGGAAGCCATGAAATCCGAGATAGGATCCATGTATGAAAACGAAGTATGGACTTTGACTGACTTGCTCGATGATCGGCGAGCCATAGAAAATAAATGGATCTTTAAGAAGAAGACACACGCGGATGGTAACGTAACCATCTATAAAGCTCGGCTTGTCGCTAAGAGTTATCGACAAGTTCAAGGGGTTGACTACGATGAGACTTTCTCACCCGTAGCGAAGCTGAAGTCCGTCCGAATCATGTTAGCAATTGCCGCATTCTATGATTATGAGATCTGGCAAATGGACGTCAAAACAACATTCCTTAATGGTTTCCTTAAGGAAGAATTGTATATGATGCAGCCGGAAGGTTTTGTCGATCCTAAGAATGCTGGCAAGGTGTGCAAGCTCCAACGCTTGATTTATGGGCTGGTGCAAGCATCTCGGAGTTGGAACATTCGTTTTGATGAGATGATCAAAGCGTTTGGTTTTACGCAGACTTATGGAGAAGCCTGCATTTACAAGAAAGTGAGGTGGGAGCTCTGTAGCATTTCTCATATTGTATGTGGATGACATATTGTTGATGGGAAATGATATAGAATTCTTGGAAAGCATAAAGGCCTACTTGAACAAGTGTTTTTCAATGAAGGACCTTGGAGAAGCTGCTTATATATTAGGCATCAAGATCTATAGAGATAGATCGATACGCCTCATTGGTCTTTCACAGAGTACGTACCTTGACAAGATATTGAAGAAGTTCAAAATGGATCAGTCAAAGAAGGGGTTCTTGCCTGTATTGCAAGGTACGAGATTGAGCACGGCTCAATGCCCGACCACGGCAGAAGATAGAGAAAAGATGAGTATCGTCCCCTATGCTTCGGCCATAGGGTCTGTCATGTATGCTATGCTGTGTACCAGACCTGATGTAAACCTTGCCGTAAGTTTGGTAGGAAGGTATCAAAGTAATCTCGACATGGAACACTGGACAGCGGTTAAGAATATCCTGAAGTACCTGAAAAGGACTAAAGATATGTTTCTCGTTTATGGAGGTGACGAAGAGCTCGTCGTAAAGGGTTACGTCGATGCTAGCTTCGACACAGATCTGGATGACTCTAAGTCACAAACCGGATACGTGTATATTTTGAATGGTGGGGCAGTAAGTTGGTGCAGTTGCAAGCAGAGCGTTGTGGCGGGATCTACATGTGAAGCAGAGTACATGGCAGCCTCGGAGGCAGCACAAGAAGCAGTCTGGGTGAAGGAGTTCATTACCGACCTAGGAGTCATACCCAATGCGTCGGGCCCGATGACTCTCTTCTGTGACAACACTGGAGCTATTGCCCTTGCCAAGGAGCCCAGGTTTCACAGGAAGACCAAGCATATCAAGCGTCGCTTCAACTCCATTCGTGAAAGTGTTCAAAATGGAGACATAGAGATTTGTAAAGTACATACGGACCTGAATGTGGCAGATCCGTTGACTAAACCTCTCCCTAGAGCAAAACATGATCAACACCAGAACTGCATGGGTGTTCGATTCATCACAATGTAACTAGACTATTGACTCTAGTGCAAGTGGGAGACTGTTGGAAATATGCCCTAGAGGCAATAATAAAATGGTTATTATTATATTTCTTTGTTCATGATAATTGTCTATTATTCATGCTATAATTGTGTTATCCGGAAATCGTAATACATGTGTGAATACATAGACCACAACACGTCCCTAGTGAGCCTCTAGTTGACTAGCTCGTTGATCAAAAGATAGTCATGGTTTTCTGACTATGGACATTGGATGTCATTGATAACGGGATCACATCATTAGGAGAATGATGTGATGGACAAGACCCAATCCTAAGCATAGCTCAAAGATCGTGTAGTTCGTTTGCTGTAGCTTTTCCAAATGTCAAGTATCATTTCCTTAGACCATGAGATTGTGCAACTCCTGGATACCGTAGGAGTGCTTTGGGTGTGCCAAACGTCACAACATAACTGGGTGACTATAAAGGTACACTACAGGTATCTCCAAAAGTGTCTGTTGTGTTGGCACGAATCGAGACTGGGATTTGTCACTCCGTATGACGGAGAGGTATCTCTGGGCCCACTCGGTAATGCATCATCATAATGAGCTCAATGTGACCAAGTGGTTGATCACGGGATCATGCATTATGGCACGAGTAAAGTGACTTGCCGATAACGAGATTGAACGAGGTATTGGGATACCGACGATCGAGTCTCGGGCAAGTAACGTACCGATTGACAAAGGGAATTGTATACGGATTGATTGAATCCTCGACATCGTGGTTCATCCGATGAGATCATCGTGGAGCATGTGGGAGCCAACATGGGTATCCAGATCCCGCTGTTGGTTATTGACCGGAGAGTCGTCTCGGTCATGTCTGCATGTCTCCCGAACCCGTAGGGTCTACACACTTAAGGTTCGGTGACGCTAGGGTTGTAGAGATATTAGTATGCAGTAACCCGAAAGTTGTTCGGAGTCCCGGATGAGATCCCGGACGTCACGAGGAGTTCCGGAATGGTCCCGAGGTAAAGATTTATATATAGGAAGTCTAGTTTCGGCCATCGGGAAGGTTTCGAGGGTCGCCGATATTGTACCGGGACCACCGAAGGGTCCCGGGGGTCCACCGGGTGGGGCCACCTATCCCGAAGGACCCCATGGGCTGAATTGGGAGGGGAACCAGCCCCTAGTGGGCTGGTGCGCCCCCCCTTGGGCCTCCCCCGCGCCTAGGGTTGGGAAACCCTAGGGGTGGGGGCGGCCCCCACTTGGCTTGGAGGGGAAGCCACCCCTTGGCGCCGCCCCCTTGGAGATCCATCTCCCTAGGGCCGCCCCCCAAGGCCCCTATATAAAGAAAGGGGGAGGGAAGGCAGCCGCACCTTTGCTCTTGGCGCCTCCCTTTCCCTCCGTAACACCTCTCCTCCCCGCTTGCGCTTGGCGAAGCCCTGCCGGGATCCTGCTGCATCCACCACCACGTCGTCGTGCTGCTGGATCTTCATCAACCTCTCCTTTCCCCTTGCTGGATCAAGTTGAAGGAGACGTCTTCCCAACCGTACGTGTGTTGAACGCGGAGGTGCCGTCCGTTCGGCACTTGGTCGTCGGTGATTTGGATCACGCCGAGTATGACTCCATCAACCCCGTTCTCTTGAACGCTTCCACGCGCGATCTACAAGGGTATGTAGATGCACCCCTCTCTCCCTCGTTGCTAGATGACTCCATAGATTGATCTTGGTGGTGCGTAGAAAATTTTAAAATTCTGCTACGTTACCCAACAAGCAGGGCGTGGCCTCTCTCCCTGTTGCGGTTTAGGTTGGGAGCACGGCCAGGGACTGACCCCCTGTACCGAGAAAGCTGCCGTTGAATGTGGTCGTGAACGACCAGTGCAACCACCACAAGATCTTCATCATCCTATGAACAAAGGAAATGATGGAAGAAAAACTCGTCTCTACTGTCCATACCTTTGTGGGCAAAATGCCAAACACCTTGCGGTCGTGGTGGCGAAGAGGCCGCGATGATCACCTCGACGCAGCAGGGGTGGTTGCCGGCCGGCTACTGGCCGCTTTGGAGCTCTCGTCGGAAGCTGCCGAGGCCGCCGTGGTACGTCGCTGGCGGTCGTCTCCCCTCTGCGACCGGCAAAGACGACGACGGCCAAACCTCCGATCGACGGCCAAAACTACGGCCAAAGCGCGGGTGTGGTAGCGACCATGTCGAGACATGGTTTGGTAGGGACGGTCGGGGGCTGCACGGTGAGGAGGTGGCCGTGGCTGCGCGGTGAGGAGGCGACCAGAGAATAGCGACGGCGCCGGCGGCGGGGCGGGGCGGGAGAGAGAGGATGGAAGCGTTAGGAGCGAAGGGACTACTAGTGTCCCCGACAGGCGGGCTACGGGGGTACAAGGGCGTCCAGGCCGTCCGCGCGCGTCCGTTTCACGAGCGCAAGTTTGGGTCAGAGATGGGTCGAAAACGGACGAAATCCGAACATTTGTCCATTTGAGGACGCCTCCTAGGCCGAGCTATTCGTCCGTTTTACCTCAAACGGACGCGCGCGGACAAGATGGGGTCGCGCGGTGAAGTTGGCCTGACTTCTTTGAGTAATATATCCAGGCGGGGAAAACCCCCTCCCCCATGATTCTAAAAAAATAATGTGCACTGTAATCTCTGATTCATACATTGAAGAAAGACATAGATTCACACACTGAAGAAAGAAAGGCTCTCCGAGACTAGGGTATCCAGCTTAAGAGGCCCCTCGCGCCTCAATAGATCAGCCTCCTTCCTACCCCTCTCACCATCGGAATCATCCCCACAGACAGTAGGCTTTGCTGCCAGTGATCAAAGAGGTCGGAGGGGGAAGTGTGTAATGAATCAGGGGCCCTTCTTTTTCTCTCCGCTGAAACTGGTCGCCGAAGGGTGACACAAGGATCGGTTAGGCGCGCCCAGATGCCTCGCCCACCGATACGAGGCGCTAACTGGTCGACCAGCTGCTAGCATCACCCTTTTACTCCCTCTGTTCCTAAATATTTGTCTTTCTAGATATTTTAACAAGTGATTACATACGCAAAATGAGTAAATCTACACTCTAAAATAGTCTATATAATTTCCATATGTGGTAGTCCATTTAAACTCTAAAAAAGACAAATATTTAGGAACAGAGGGAGTATTAAATATGACAGTTCCAGACGTCAAAAAGCAAAAATGACAGCTTATATTCAGCACACTTATATTCGGCACTCCCAAATAAAAAACAGCCGAACAGAATCTATTTACTGTCACTATTTACTGTCACATCACACTCTTATACATGGCCTTGGAAAGAGTTGACTTTCAATGATTCAAGCAATTGCACATATGAAGGGAAAACATATTAGCACCCAGATATTGACATTTGACATAGAAAATGAAGCAAGGGCCAATTTCAAGTAGGCTTTCGATGCTAGGTCAACCAAAGTTTCTAACAAGTCATGCATGCTACTTGCAAATTATTTCCTTAACACTCCAACAGATTGGTCTGGGATAAACCATCCGAGAAACTCATACTGTATTTTGTATGGCCGAGATCCTTGAATACCAAACTTAGCAACAGTTTAAGTTGGGATCAACTCTACAGCTACCGCAATAGGACAGCAGTTTATACTATACTGTTAAGTACTAGCACTAATGCATCTTGTAACAATGGTATTTCTCTAAATTGTGTTGCAAAGAAACATAACAAGCATTGCACTGATTGCGTTGCAAAGAAACATAATAAGAGTTCTGAAGTTCCAGCTAGGCATTCCCTGTCTTTACTAGTCCCTCTGGAATTTTTTTATAAGACGTTTTTAGAGTGTCAAAATTTTTTCTTATATTAAGTTACATAAGCAGTACTACAGAAAAGGGTCGATGATAATTGGACTTTCCAGTGCAATACCACTGCTGATCAAAGATGTCTGCTCCCTCCGTTCCATAATTTGAACTAAAACCATGACAAGAATTATGGAACAGGGGGAGTACTAATTAAGTATCCCGACTAGACCAACGTTTTCATTATAATCGCTAAAATTGCAAACTAATACCACTACCGGAAGTGCTCTGCGTACAATAAAAGCCTCATACGATCTTATCCCAGCTGTACAGAAAATAAAATGGACGGCTGCTATCGAGTGTCGTACACAGATCGTACAGAAATCATCGTATGTGTGGCGGAACTCATATACAACTACTGATCAAAGAGATTTGCGAATTAAGTACCCCTAGTTAGACCAATGTTTCAACAAAATTGCAAACTAATACCACTACTTATCAAAGAGATTCGCGAATTAAGTATCCCTAGTAGACCAATGTTTCAACAGAATTGCAAACTAATACCACTACTACTTATCAACGAGACCATCTATGCATGATCAACAACATAAAACAGCAAGAATTGAAGCTAATTAATTAGCTTAGCATCTGCTCATGCCCAGCACAGCCACGAGCAGAAATAACACAACAACAAGCATATCCATAATCATAATCATTAGAACAAGGAAGAGAACAAAAGCAACTCACAAAGATGATACTAATCAATAATAATTTACAATCATAAAATATTTCATAAAGTTATAGAGATGATTTCAAAGAAGAGGGGTTCAATTTTCCGTGCTAATAGAATGCGACTTGCAATTGCAAGGTCAATCAAAAGTACATGGTTATCCTAGTGCATCAACTCCTCGGAAATCACGGGCATATTGCTTACGAAATTTCACTGCACTTGCAGCATTGATTAAGTGAAAATTGAGCTATCCTGGTTGATCATCAAACTCCTAACAAATCACTAAATTGTCTTGCAAAGGAACATAATAAGAGTTAACTGAAGTTCCAGCTAAGCATCCCCTGTGTTTATTTGCGATGATAATTGGATTTTCCAGTGCAACATCACTGCTCGTCAAAGAGATATGCTAATTAAGTATACCTACTAGACTAACGTCTTCCATAAAATGGCTAAAATTGCACCTGTATGATCAAAGAGATTGGGGAATCAGGTATCTCTAGTATACTAATGTTTTCAATAATAAAATCAAACACCATCTATGCAAGATAAACAACGCACAACAGCAAGAATCGAAGCTAATTTATTAGCATAGCATCAGCTCGTTCCCAACACAGCCACAATTGAGCAGAAATAACATAGCAACAATCCATAACCGATCGAACTATAAAGAGAACCTCGCAGAGATGATACTAATCAAGGATAAGTTAAGGCACTTGCATATATTAACCAAACAACACGAGATCCAAGGGCAACGCAGCAGTGCGATACTTAGATTGATCACCGAAAGGTCTCCAGATGCCTCGAAATAGTTTCACTTCACCGATAACCTAACTAGATAGACCGCAAGTACCATATCGACAGAACGACCTCCCAGCCTCATTACTAGTACCGGAAGACGCCTCGATCAGGCCAGATCGGAGTCGTCGAAGTCGGCGCCGTCGAAGGTGTTGAAGAAGCCGGCGAAGGGGAGGGGGCCGCGCGCCTCGTTCCCGCGGCCGCCCATGCGGTGGGAGTGGAGGAGGTCCCCCTCGTCGTCATCGTCGAGGAAGCCGGCGCCGGCGGCGCTGCGGGGGGAGTCGTCGATGTCCATGAGCGTGGTGATGGCGTCGTCCTCCATGGCGGCGGCGGCCGCGGCGGCGGCGGAGCGCGGGGAGATCGGGGCGGCGGCTGGGACGTAGCGGATAGGGTTTTGGCCGGGCGTGCCGGGGTGGTGGCGGGGATGATGGGGCGTCGGTGGGCCGCGCGGGGTGCGGAGCAGCCTTTGGTGCCGGGGCGTCCTGGCGTCCATCTTGTGGGTTGCGGCGGCTATTAACCTGGCGTGGCTGGGTTTGGAGATCTGTGCGTGCGTGCCTTGCTGGCCCACGGCTTATTTTTTTATGGACGGAGACGCTGCGTTTTCGTTTCGTTTTCCGCTTCCTCGGAAGAGACGATGGTGTTCTTCCTTCCGGGACGCCTCTTGAACATTTTTTTTTCTGGAAAAAATTCCAATCTATTCATCTTTAATAATGATAGTATAAAAAAACAACAAAGGTAATAAAAATTATAACCATGTCCATGGGTCACCTAGCGACTACTACAAGCACTGAAGCGAGCTGAAGGCGCGCCGCCGTCATCGCCCCTCCCTCACTGGAGTCGGGCAAACCTTATTGTAGTAGACAGTAGAGAAGTCGTCGCGTTAAGGACCATAGGACCAGCACACCAGAGTACTAGCAACCATCGCCGATGAAGAAAGTTGTAGATCAGAAGGATCAAACCTTTATACACCTAAATGAAGACGAACGAAGACAAGACCCAAATAGATTCACCAGAGACCAGCACTGATCGAATCCCGCAAGATCCGAAGGAGACAAACCTCCACACCCCTCCGACGATGCTAGACGCACCATTAGGACGGGGATAGAACATGGGAGACATTATTCTTACTAAGGGACATCATCGTCGCCACACAACCCCAACCAAGACGCTGACTCTAACAAGAACGAGAACGGGGTCCCTCCTGCCGGTGGAGGGCCGTGATCCTCCGCACCTCCATGGTCTAGGGATTCGACTTGCCTGCTCCCTCCCCATGCTTCCATCCGTACTCCCACCTCATCCTACGGCTGTCTTTTTTTCTTTTTTCTTTTTCCTTTTTCCTTTCTAACCTCATAGGAGATGGGACAGACCGGCGGCGGCGCCGGCGGGAGGAGAAGAGCTTTTCTGCCTTTTGAATCTTGTTTCTTTAGCTTTGTTGAGATCTCAAATTACATTCTGCAAAGTGTAAAAAAATGTTCTTATATTATGGGATAAAGGGAATACCATATTGGATGTGTCTCCCGATTTCAATCAAAAAATGTAAAAGAAAGTAAATCCATGTGTGTACACTAAACAAACAATTATATAAAAAAACAGTGTAGTAATCAATTGTGGCCTAAAGAAACAATAAGTGGATAGCCGATGAAACTATTTACCTTGCTCTTTCATTTTTGCAAATGTCATAATGGTCATAGTTTCCAAGAAATTATGGAGGTGTACAAGATACCTGTAATTTATTTTAACGGGTAAAAAAGCATAGAAGAGCCATACGCAATGTGGGATAATGGCTGCAACGAATTGCAGAAAATTCGCATTAGAGACCTCCAGTTCATTTTCATCAATTCCACTTCGGTTACTTCTTTCCACTGAGACATACAAAGAAAACAGCTCCGAGAAAAGGATATGAACCTACAGCGGCCCAAAACGCCATAAAGAAGAAACCCAACACAAAGGAGCATTGGACAATTTTTTATACACAAACAAAAAGGTTGTATTCGACAGGAACACACCCAGGGAGAGTCTACTGCAGATCTTTCTATTTGTTTATCTCAATTGCGTGCAGCGGCAACAATGGTAGACGGATGGGATTAAGCACTAGAGATCTTATAGAATGCTGGAGACTGGAGAGTGCTACTGTGCTAGTGGTCTTTTGAGTCTGGAGAGACAACATATGTATAGATGTTGACATGTACATACAGCTGTTCTGATAGAGCTGCAGTTCAGGTAGCTAGCGAGAGGGTAGCTTGACAACATTACAGGGGACTTTGTAGTACATGGGGGCGGTTGACATCCTCATATTGCAAACCCCCACAACACATGTTACTCCTTCCGCGAGTCATTCACAGCCGCATTCACCTCTTGCATGTCCTCAGTGCTAGGAGCGGAACCTGTGAGACAGGGTGATGAGATTAAAGTCTGTGCCATAGATACAACGATAACAACGAAGAGATCCAGAGGAAAATGACGGTGGAACCCTTACCCGGTGCTAAACGCTTCTGGTCTCTAAGACAATTGACGTTCCAAACATTTTGGCCCACCATGGCCTCAAGCTCAACCTTTTTCCTTTTCATAACCTTCATTTTCTGGTGCAATTTTGGTATTGTGTTCGCAATAGCTGCAGGTTCAGCACAGTTGAGTAGGCATACATTCTGAACCAGAGATAATTGAGCAGAAGCAGTGCTTCTCGAATAGTAGCTAGCAGCACTATCTAGACCAAATTTAGATGTAGGGATATGATCTTTGTGATTTCTGCCAAGCATACTGTTAACCATGTTCAGCTGTATTTACGCTAGATGCAAAAAGGATAGAACATTGCCAGACAAAAACTGAGAAGTCATAATTAAGTGTGAGAACCATCTGGTTGCTAAAGCTAACACGTCAGAGCAAAAAGTTCAAAAGACGACCAAAGGTTAATGGTGTATTGAATTGTTGCTCATAAATAAATAACAAATGGCTCACACTGATAGGTGAGGCACTTACTACCAAATTACTAATTAGTATCTCAACGATCTAACGAGGAGATAGGGAAGAACATTGACTTCAGGGCTTAAGGTGATAAGGCTATGATAACAAATAATATCTGGTGTGGTTTCACACAATAACCCTTCACTAATCATCTGAACTGGTGAGTGTTCAAATAAATAATTCAATAAATTGAAAGTTCTGATTACTTTGAGAATTAGATATTTAATGCATACCTTGTATATTCTCCTGAACAGATTTGTCTTCAAACAACTTCAGTACTTCAGCGATAGAGGAATTAAGGTTACTCTTGTATGTAGTTTGCCTTTCCAAGGAAGAAATTTCTCTTTGAAGTTCTTCAGATTCCTTGTTAGCCTAATTAAACAACACCAGAGTTTGTTAAATTAAGTGTAGATAATATTAACAAGCAAATTCTTTACGAGTAAAGTACTTACATCTGCCAGTTTTTTTCTCAAAGAATTAAGTTCTGCATCCAGTTCCGAATCAGAATTCCCATCTTTATGCAACACCATTGCAGAAGAATTATCCTGATGAAGAAAATATATTCTAATTATAATCACTTACATGCCTCTTGATTTTTGAAATGCAGGTTGTAAAGTAAATATAAAATAATGCATGGCTTCAGTGAAACAAAATGTGCAGAAACATGTCATTTATTGAGTACCGTATTGCAAGAAAACTTTGACCTTAATCTTAACTATATGTTTCACGCTGATTCCATTTAGTAGATATAAGAACTGAACTGCGGATGACACTTACCAGAAACTTTGTTCTGTACCATAATATCAAACTGGAAAGTCGATGGTTATGAGTTAATCACTTAGTTGTATTAAACTTCTATTTCCCTACAAACAGTTTAGTAAAATGGTGTGATTGATACTGAACAAATCTATATTTGCCTGTAGGGCATCTAGAATCGAAATCTAAGTGCAATAATTTCAACGAAGATGGATAGAAAACAGAATTGCACTAATATATGCTAAGAATATAAAAGAAAAAGGTATCTATTTCAATACAACGGCCAACAAATTAATGATGTGCATTAGTTGGGCAATTCAAAATAAGACATCAATAAGAAATGTCCAGATATATTTTGCCCTGAGATTCAGAAGGTCTTGCTGATATTACTATTTATCATATTACTTCCTAGTAGAACATAATGTACACCACGGGCACTTAGAAAAACTGCACTTGAATAATATCATGAGATACAACATAGGTAAAGAAAAGCTCAAGCTTTCATAGCCAAAACAAAGCCTAAAAGTCAGAAATGATGGAATATTAATCACTGTAGAGTAGAGAGCAGAACTCAAATTCTCTAATTAGCTTACAAAATAGTTCAAGCCTGAGTGGTATTAACTGTGCACAACTTTTATCTTGAAAGGTTTCCTTGTCAATTGCTGAGTCAACTGAATGAAATGTTTTTTTTTCACAAACGGGTGAATCAATATAAGATGAGGCATCAGTTTCCACATTATGAACCCCCAAGACGAAAAGTATCTTTAAAATAATCTATAGTGAATCATGTGAAACAGGGGTGAGAATTGAGTGGATTAATTCTAAACCGAGAGTGTTGGGTCAAATTGAAAATTCTGGCTTGCCAAAATTTATTACTTTGAGATAAGAGACATACATCTTCAGGTGCCACAAATCCTTCAGGTACAGTTAAACATTTCCGAAGGCAATACATCTCCCAATTGTTCATTCTCTTGTCCAATACATCCTTTACCAAGTGGTGAATTTCATTTACTCCCTAAGACAAAAATCATCACAAAGTCCATAATTTCAGATGTTTCCAGCAGACATTTTGACAAAAAATATACAGAACATTTAATCATATGAAAGAATGTAACATAGGCTAAATAAATCAGTTTTTATAACTATCCTAAAGGATGCTATAGGTAAAACCAGATGAATTATAGGTCGAACCTAAAGTTAATATGAGGATTGTTCTAACTGTTTCAAACTTCCAGTCAGTAATCATTTTACTTTCAGAAATTGCGAATAGTGTCTGGTATCAAATGTGTGACAAAGAAGACCTCATTCCTGGCACAATAAAGTTCCAAGACACTGTTTGCAGAACAAAGTAATATCCAGTTTGCTACAGAAAGGGATCACCAAGCATGTAAATCTAAATTTTATATCCTCTACACCTGAAAGACGCATCTACTTAGGCAGTTAAGGCGACATCGCTACATCAATTTCCTTTGGAATGGGTATACTCGAACATATAATAAACCTATCTATACATGGCAGACACAGATTATTTTTCCCCACTGTGGGATTACAAGCAAAACAGACCCATCTTCACATGTGCAAGCCACTGAGGGCGTTTAGTCCATATTCAAACCTAACAGTTTCCCCTGTGCAATCACTGAAGGAGCATTATTAGCATGTAAAATGCAAAAACTCTGGCTAAGACACCATTCTGGATCTGGTAGTGCCCTGAATCCTCCAAAATTCAAAAGGAGGATTCGGTTATATTGGATCCTGAGGTCGGAAGAAACCTACCCGTTTCAGCTCCTCGGCCTTATTGGTCGCCGTGGCGGCGCCGACCGCCGTGGGGGCGCCTTCCCTGTAGAATGACAGCGAAAGGGCAAAGTTAGCAAAACCGGTAGGCGGCAAAGGGGGGGAAGCTACGGAGAGGGATCCGACGCGTAACTGGAGGCAGTAGTCGAAGGCCTGGAAGCAGACGTCGTCGACGAAGTTGAGGACCTCGTTGATGAAGGTCTGAGGGCTCAGTCCGAGCGCCGCCTCCGCCGCCGAGGTCTCGCCGTCACCTTCCATGCCTCCCGTCGCGGCCCTTCGAGACTAGCGGGCGGCGGTCTTGAATCGTGGCGGCGTGTGCGCAGCTGTGAGAGGAGAGGCGGCTGATTGGACTGGACACGGGAGTATTGAGTGGCTCGGGCTCCGGCGGCCGGCGCGGCGGTTTCGTTCAAATTTTGCGCTGGCCGCTGCCGCCTATTTGGGCGAAAACTTAGGCACCCCTCAAGAAAACTTGGGAAAATTTAGGCGATCCGTCCTGTGGGCCGGCCCATGTCCTGGTCCTAGGGGGTGTTTGCTTTGAGAGACTTTTTTGTGTTGGGATTAAAAAAGGTTTCTAGCAAAATAAATAGGATGGGACTTTTTTAAGTAAAATTCCTTAGAAGCATCTTCTTAAAAATCTTTTTTAAAAAATCTTAAGGACTAAAAAAAATTTTAGTACTAAAGAACCAAACAGCACCTAAGACGGTTTTCTTTCGTTGATTTGATCGGTTCTAGAGCAAAACCAGGGAGCTCCTGTTTACCGTATCCTGCGGCAAATAGTTGGAGCGACGCACGCAGGTGCCTCACTGGGCAGGCCCATTAGAAGACCACGCGCGCATCACTAAAAGGAGATGTAAGGCCAACTTTACCGCACGATCCCATCCTGTCCGGCCCCGTTCGTTTGGAGTAAAACGGATAAACCAGATGGCCCAGCGTGTAACGCCGCGAGACCGATGTGCCAGGTGTCGTTCAGTTATTCGCTGTTGTTGCCTTGTCATTGCTTGCATGTCATGCATTGCATATCATGTCATCATGCGCATTTCATTTGCATGCGTGTTCATCTCATGCATCCGAGCTTTTTCCCCGTTGTCTGTTTCGCAATCCGGCGCTTCGTTCTCCTCCAGTGGTCATTTCTACCTTTCTTTTGTGTGTGGGCATTAAACATTTCTGGATTGGACCGAGACTTGCCAAGCGGCCTTGGTTTACTACCGATAGACCGCCTGTCAAGTTTCGTACCATTTGGACTTCGTTTGATACTCCAACGGTTAACCGAGGGACCGAGAAGGCCTCGTGTGTGTTGCAGCCCAACACCCCTCCAATTTTTCCCAAAACCCACCAAACTCTGCACAATGTCCTAGAGCGTTCGATCACGATCGCGTGGGCGAAAATCACACCTCATTTGGACTCTCCTAGCTCCACTTATGCCTATATATACACCCCCCATTCCAAATCTCAGATTTCTCCCCGTCCTCCTCCAAAAAAAAACCTCCCCGCACCGACGGACACGTCCGCCCCCAACCGGACGCGTCCACCGCCGCGTCCCTCGTCTAACCGCCGATCGCCACGTGGGCGAGGCCCACATCGCCGCCGCCAGCCCAGATCGGGCCTCCCCGGCCCGTAGTCTCCCCGCCGCCTCCTCCTACGTCCGCCGCCGCCACCTCCGGCGCCGGTGGCCGCCGCCGCCACGGGCCGCCACGCTCCCGACCGGAGTTCGTCGCCGCGTCGCCGCGGGCCGCCGCGCCGACCCCGCTCCGCCCCGCTGCCATCTCCGGTGGCCGCGGCTCCGCCACCGCCCGGCGCCGCCGTCTCGGCCACCGGACGCCGCCCCCGCCGGCGGCCGTCCCCGCCTTCGCCGGCGTCGCCTCGGGAGGCGCGCCCCGACCCGGCTGCTACAGTGCTTGAACAGTGGATCTGAGATCTAAATCCTCCCGGTTGACTTTTCACCCCCGTAACCCTAATTTTTTATGCTATGTTTGACTGCTCGTATCTCCGCAACCGTAGCTTCGTTTTGGGGGTATGATATATCAAAATCTTCGCCTCGACGTGTACATCATTTCGTTCCATTGCATCATTTGCATTTGAGGTCATCTTGTTGCCCAAAATGCTGTTAGAAGGAGGCTTCGTGAGTTAAATTGCAGATCCGTTAGTTCATCATGCACTTTTGTCATTTTTTGCCATGTTTAATCCGTGCATGATATGCCTGTGCCTCTTTGGGATGAATTGTTAAGCATTTTGTCTTCTTTCCAGAGGTGCCACCCATGCATTTTTAGGGTGTGAGTGTTGTCTTGTGCAAGCTTGCAAAGAGAGGTACCTGAGATTGCTGATTTCAGGGACTTAGTGATTTTCACCAAGTCTGGGATATTTTAGTTCATGATGCCATATGTTCTGCTTGTTTCCTAGTGATCCGTGCCTCTTTTGAGGATGATCAGTAAGGGACTTTTGTTATTCATGTTATGCTCTATCCATCCATGTCCTTGTTTGCATATATGGAGTGCTCTAGGTTGACTCAATCGAGCTCAACTTTTGCTTCGTTGTTAATCTGGGCAGATCGTCAACTTGTTTGCGATTTTGCCGATGCTACCGTTAGTGTTCCATGCATGCTATGCCTTTGTTCTTGCCATGTGTAGCTAGCATTTTGTGCCTTCTTGATGGTTATGTGCTTGCCTTGCTATGACTTGCACCATGGTGAGTGCATCGAGCTCGTTTACATGCCTTCGTGGGTTATATTTCAGCATGTCTCAGTTTTCACTAAGTCTGAAAACTGATTGTGTTTTATGCTATGTTCGTGTGCCCGTTAATATATTTTGTAAATCCTTTTGGCCCCAGGTCACTTTGGGTCTTCTGTTAAGCTTGTTGAGTAGCTCCATTCCATATTCTTACTTGTCATGTTCAGGTCATTTATCATGTTATTTTGCTCCTCCGAAGAGAGCATCGTGATCTGAAATTTCAGGCTAGTGTTAATTTCACTAAGTCTGGAATCTGTTTTGCGTTTGCGTTTTTGCCATGCTTGTTTGAACCTCTTAATGGATGAATTTGCCTATGGCTCAGTGCTAGTGTTTTGTTAAGAATCTTGTGTACATCACTGCCATGTATTTTGTTTTCATGTTTGGTGGCTGTAGCATGTTCATTTCGTTGCATTTAGATGCCTACTTGCTGTAAATCGCAGACCGGTGTCATATCTTAAAACGCTTGCCATTTCCAAACCGTAACTCCGATTCCAATGATCTTTATATAGTTTTCAAGCGATTTAATCCCCTCTATCCAGTGGCACCCTTGGAATTCCAAGTTGAGGCCAGGTTCATGCATTTCCTGTCATATCTTGCATTTTGCATCCCGCATCGCATCCCGCATAGCATATCATCATTTCATCATATTGCTTGGTCTTGCACGTGGTTGATTGTATCCTTGTTGCTTGTTTGTCTTGTGTGGGTAGAGCCGGGAGACGAGTTCGCTACCGAGGAGCCCGTTGAGTTTGCTTGTGAGGATCCAGTCAACTCTGACAACTGTGCAGGCAAGATGATCATACCCTCGAAATCACTACTATCTTTGCTATGCTAGTTTGCTCGCTCTTGCTTTGCCAATGCTACGATGCCTACCTTTTGCTTGTCAGCCTCCCAATTGCCATGTCAAACCTCTAACCACCTTGTCCTAGCAAACCGTTGATTGGCTATGTTACCGCTTTGCTCAGCCCCTCTTATAGCGTTGCTAGTTGCAGGTGAAGATTGGAGCCGTTCCTTGTTGGAACATTTATTTACTTGTTGGGATATCATTATATTGCTATGTTATCTTAATGCATCTATATACTTGGTAAAGGGTGGAAGGCTCGGCCTCTCGCCTAGTGTTTTGTTCCACTCTTGCCGCCTTAGTTTCCGTCATATCGGTGTTATGTTCCCGGATTTTTGCGTTCCTTACGCGGTTGGGTTATAATGGGAACCCCTTGATATTTCGCCTTGATTAAAGCTTTTCCAGCAATGCCCAACCTTGGTTTTACCATTTTCCACCTAGCCCTTTTCTTTCCCTTGGGTTCTGCAGACTCAAGGGTCGTCTTATTTTACCCCCCCGGGCCAGTGCTCCTCTGAGTGTTGGTCCACCTGTCAGCTACCGGTGGCCACCAGGGGCAACTCTGGGCTGGCCTACCCGTACCTAGGACAATCTGAGTGTGCCCTGAGAAAGAGATATGTGCAGCTCCTATCGGGATTTGTCGGCACATTCGGGCGGTGTTGCTGGTCTTGTTTTAACCTGTCGAAGTGTCTTGAGTTACCGAGATACCGACTCTGATCGGAACGTCTTGGGAGGAGGTCTTTTCCTTCGTTGACCGTGAGAGCTTGTCATGGGCTAAGTTGGGACTCCCCTGCAGGGATTGAACTTTCGAAAGCCGTGCCCGCGGTTATGGGCAGATGGGAATTTGTTAATGTCCGGTTGTAGATAACTTAAACCTTAATTAATTAAAATGAATCAACTGAGTGTGTTGCCGTGATGGCCTCTTCTCGGCGGAGTCCGGGAAGTGGACACGGTGTTGGAGTAATGCTTGCGCAGGTTGTTCCTCTAGTTTCTTGCTCGCGCCTTGCCCCCTCTTCTCGCTCTCTTTTGCGAATTAGATAGCCACCATATATGCTAGTCGCTTGCTGCAGCTCCACATATATTTGCCTTATCCATTCCTATAAGCTTAAATAGTCTTGATCGCGAGGGTGCGAGATTGCTGAGTCCCTGTGGCTCACAGATACTATAATTCCAGATGCAGGTCCAGGTGATTCCGCTCCAGGTGACGAGTACGAGCTCAAGTGGGAGTTCGACGAGGACTCTCAGCGTTATTATGTTTCCTTTCCCGATGATCAGTAGTGGTGCCTAGTTGGGGTTTGATCCAGGGCCTTGTCGCATGTTGGGTTCTTTTCTATTTTGGCGCCGTAGTCGGGCCATGAGTGTTTGTTTGATGTATGTTATTTATGTACTTTGATGTGACGTGGCGAGTGTAAGCCAACTATGATATCTTCCCCTTTTATTATGTATTACATGGGATGTTGTAATGATTGCCTGACTTGCGACATGGCTTTCAATGCGGTTATGCCTCTAAGTCGTGCCTCGACACGTGGGAGATATAGCCGCATCGAGGGCGTTACAAGTTGGTAATCAGAGCCTTCCCCGACCTTAGGAGCCCCATTGCTTGATCGTTTTTAGCAGCCGAGTTGTGTCTAGAAAAATGTTTTGAGTCCTTAGGAATTATATATAGGAGAGCTTAGGAATTCTTTTTACTTCCCAGTCTCCTCATCGCTCTGGTAAGGCATCCTGACGTAGAGTTTTGACTCTTCTCTTCTCAAATTTCACAAAAAAAAATTTAGGATCACGCGAGTATCTTGGTTTTGTTCCGATGGTTTTGTGACGAGAACATTGTTCTTGGTGCCTCCTGTCTTTAGGGGTTGTGGCAGAGTCCCGGGGAGTTGAGCTCCGAGGTGTTGTCGTCACAATTTTATCGTTGCAATTCTGGAATACTTGAGATATGTTCGCCGACATCGAAAATCTCTCTTATGCAGTTCGTTGGTGAGATAACCTCGACGCCACCCAGTACTGGGGCGGGAGTTCGGGAGTATCGCCATAACTTGTATAACGGATGCTTTTCGAAGGTTGAGGTAGATGGTTTCCAAAGTTTTCTTGGTTATGTGTTGAAGGATGGATACAGCTGGATGTAGGATTTGCTAGTTTGGGTGAGATATTATGCTTCCCCTGTATCCCCAACACCTGATTGCATAACCGGAAAGGTTCGGGAGTTTCATAGGTGGGAAATCAAGTAGCTCTTAGGATATCTTTCCGACGGATGTATGGTATGAAATTGGGGTTCGACGTCTAGTGGTCCGCCTATTCACGGTCGGTTTTACAGTGGTCTCGTTGTGTCTTAAAGAGTCCTTGGCTATGCCGACTCGGGGACGCTTCGTATGTCATGTGCACTGCCTTGTATATGATGGTGCTGTACGATCGAGCCCGTGTAGGCCCCACCATGAAAACTTCGGGCGAAATCTCTATCATATGTTTGTTCTGGCTGATTCTGCAAGCCAATCCTTTGTTTTGTTTTGAGTTGTGGTATTTGAGTTGCTTCGAAGTCAAATGTTGATTCCATACTTTTTTCCAAGTGGTGTTCTCATACTTCTATGTGAATACTAATCCGTCATGATAATCGAGATTGTCATGTCAATCCTTTTCACCGATGTGCTTCTCCTCAAGTGGATCCGTTCACTTTAACATTCACAAGTTCAAGTATCAGTTCTTCTCAACGGTGTTCGTTTCATCCATCTCAAGTTGCATTTGTTTTCCCACCCTCCCACCCTTTTTTATTCAAGGACTCAGATTTCGTAATCAAGTGTCCATCCTATTCATGTGAAGTCTCTCCATTCTTTTCTATCAATATTCTTATCTGGTGATTCTCATGAAGATTCTAACGGAGCTTCAAGTTCGTCTCTCATCACTCGTTTTCTTCTCAGGTGGAACCAATTCAAGTTGTTGGTGTTGATCATATCCTTTCCTCGTTTCAATGTTTTCTCATGCCGGTGCAATTCATAATCATTCTCCACTTGCTATTCTTTTGTTCCGGAGTGCTCAAGATATCTCGAAGATTCGTGTTTCCGCTCTGTTTTCGTTCAAACTCTTTTGAGGATGTGATCTCATTCTAGCCATTTAATTCAACCGGTGCAATCTCTCTCTTTAAATCATTTCAACGGTGCTTCTTTTGAGTGGGCCCTAACCCACAGGTCTTTTCCCAGGATCTTACCTGACTCTTCTAATTCTCCCGGAGCTATCCTTAAAAAAAATTCTTTTCGAAGTTTTGACGTAAGAACGAATTGCCATCAGTCAAATGTCCTCCTCTAAAACCTTTCAAATTCTTCTCATCGTTGGCTAAACCTTTCCATTATTCATTCCGGAGTGCCTCAACAATTCACGGTGGTGTTTCTCGTTGTCATTTGAAGACTGAAGAAGAGTTTCTCCTTAATCTTGCACTTTTCTCTTCAAGATTCGTGGTTCTAGTTCGAGGCCATCCTCTCATAATTGTTCTGATTGTGGGAATTCTTTTCACCCATCTGGAGTAATTCAAGAGTCTTCTCAGTTTGATTATCCGGAGTTCATCAAATAAGATTTATTCATTCTCAGCTTTCAGCTCTCAGTCTCCTATTTTACCGGTGCTTCGTTCAAGTGATCTTTTATCGGCTCATGATCTCTTCGTTCTAATGTATCTAAATTCTCTCAAGTATCCTCGTTCATTTCATAATTATTCCCGGTGTTTCTTTATGTTTAATTCGTTCTTTTTCAATTCTTACGGTGGTGCGTTCAAGATTTCCCTTCCTTGGTTATTTATCAATTCATTCGTTATTTTCAATCCTACCGGTGATGCATTAAAGATCTTCCCAAGTTTGCGCTATATCTCTCTTAATCCTTTCAACGGGTATAAGTAATATGCCAAATCCGTTGATTGTCATCAATTTAATTGGTGAAGGATACGCATAATATAATTCTTATTCTTGTTTCATCGAGTTTATTTAATTCCTGTTTTCCGGAGTGGTTCATCATACTTATTCTTGGTTTCAAGTGCTCTTCTTTCTTTCCCGGAGTGCCAAGTTCTCTCAATCATTTGTCACGGAGATCTCTATCTAAATCATTGCAAGGCTTAAATCTTATTCTTTTCATCATTCAATTAGTTTGGATCATTCTTTTGTTTACCGGAGTTCGTCATGAAGATTCTACATGATGGTTCATCAATGATTTAACTCTTTATCGAGGTGTTCATCGAGATTCTTTTCTAAGAAGCTCAAGCTTTCTTCATATTGTAATCCGGAGTGCAATTCCTGCCTTCATATCATTGAAGGTGGTATTATGTTATTCTTGATAATGTTCCCTTCGTGTTTCATGATTCACAAGTTATCAAGAATGAGGTAGTTTAAATCCATTAATCTCGTCATTGGAGTATCTTGGGTTATATTTCACCTTAAGCCTTCCCTAAGGATGGTTGTTATTATGGTGCTTATAAATGATCCAAGTTTTCATTTATCCTCCCGGTGAAATAAGTTTCTCGCCTCTTAGTTCATATCAATCCAATCTTTTGTTTTCGTTAGTGGCAGAATTTTCACCTCATAAAGTTTGAGATGGTCTCCATAAGCCCACTACTACCTTGTTCTTTTCTTGTTGTTAATCCAACAAATCCGTTCTAACATTTGTTGTAACCGTGCTCTCTCAAGATCTTGTTTCCCTTCGTTCCGGAGGCATTGTGATGTTGCTCTCCTCAACCCATCTTCTCGGATTGTCAGGACCATGTTTTGATCGTGCTTATCTTTTTAACCAGAGTGTTGTGTCCCCTTTTGCTCAAGCTCTTTCATTTTACCAAGTTTTTCATCTCTTTTAAACCGGAGTGCTGTCCGAGATCTTTCTTACCCCTAGTTTCAATTCATTCAATAGTTACGGGGCAGTGTATTGTGATTTCATCAAGTATCTTCTCATCTTATCAAGTTATTATTCAATTCCTTTTCTTTTCAACCGGAGTGCTGCCTGAATTTGGTCTTCCTTGATCGCCTTCTTTAACCGAAGTGTTTTCAATATATATCTTGCCCTTCAACCTCAAGGTTTTTTGCAACATTCTTTATTCCTCTCTTCTAACGGAGTGTTTTCAACTTCGTTCATCTCAGTTGTATTCTTTTCTCGAAATGGCTTAACCTTTTTCGAGGTTCGTGGTTTCACTTGTTTGTCAAAGAAGCAACTTAGTTTTACCTATTCTTTTTCTCATCCGTTTTCCCTCCGGTGCAATTCTAGATCTCGGGACGAGATCCTCTCGTAGTGGTGGAGTGTTGTAATGCCCCGAGACCGATGTGCCAGGTGTCGTTCAGTTATTCGCTGTTGTTGCCTTGTCATTGCTTGCGTGTCATGCATTGCATATCATGTCATCATGCACATTTCATTTGCATGCGTGTTCGTCTCATGCATCCGAGCTTTTTCCCCGTTGTCTGTTTCGCAATCCGGCGCTTCGTTCTCCTCCAGTGGTCATTTCTACCTTTCTTTTGTGTGTGGGCATTAAACACTTCCGGATTGGACCGAGACTTGCCAAGCGGCCTTGGTTTACTACCGGTAGACCGCCTGTCAAGTTTCGTACCATTTGGACTTCGTTTGATACTCCAACGGTTAACCGAGGGACCGAGAAGGCCTCGTGTGTGTTGCAGCCCAACATCCCTCCAATTTTTCTCAAAACCCACCAAACTCTGCTCCATGTCCTAGAGCGTTCGATCACGATCGCGTGGGCGAAAACCGCACCTCATTTGGACTCTCCTAGCTCCACTTATGCCTATATATACACCCCCCATTCCAAATCTCAGATTTCTCCCCGTCCTCCTCCAAAAAAAAAACCTCCCCGCACCGACGGACACGTCCGCCCCCAACCGGACGCGTCCACCGCCGCGTCCCTCGTCCAACCGCCGATCGCCACGTGGGCGAGGCCCACATCGCCGCCGCCAGCCCGGATCGGGCCCTCCCCGGCCCGCAGTCTCCCCGCCGCCTCCTCCTACGTCCGCCGCCGCCACCTCCGGCGCCGGTGGCCGCCGCCGCCACGGGCCGCCGCGCCCCCGACCGGAGTTCGTCGCCGCGTCGCCGCGGGCCGCCGCGCCGACCCCGCTCCGCCCCGCTGCCATCTCCGGTGGCCGCGACTCCGCCACCGCCCGGCGCCGCCGTCCCGGCCAGCGGACGCCGCCCCCGCCGGCCGCCGTCCCCGCCTTCGCCGGCGTCGCCTCGGGAGGCGCGCCCCGACCCGGCTGCTACAGTGCTTGAACAGTGGATCTGAGATCTAAATCCTCCCGGTTGACTTTTCACCCCCGTAACCCTAATTTTTTATGCTATGTTTGACTGCTCATATCTCCGCAACCGTAGCTCCGTTTTGGGCGTATGATATATCAAAATCTTCGTCTCAACGTGTACATAAATTCATTCCATTGCGTCATTTGCATTTGAGGTCATCTTGTTGCCCAAAATGCTGTTAGAAGGAGGCTTCGTGAGTTAAATTGCAGATCCGTTAGTTCATCATGCACTTTTAATCCGTGCATGATATGCCTGTGCCTCTTTGGGATGAATTGTTAAGCATTTTGTCTTCTTTCCAGAGGTGCCACCCATGCATTTTTAGGGTGTGAGTGTTGTCTTGTGCAAGCTTGCAAAGAGAGGTACCTGAGATTGCTGATTTCAGGGACTTAGTGATTTTCACCAAGTCTGGGATATTTTAGTTCATGATGCCATATGTTCTGCTTGTTTCCTAGTGATCCGTGCCTCTTTTGAGGATGATCAGTAAGGGACTTTTGTTATTCATGTTATGCTCTATCCATCCATGTCCTTGTTTGCATATATGGAGTGCTCTAGGTTGACTCAATCGAGCTCAACTTTTGCTTCGTTGTTAATCTGGGCAGATCGTCAACTTGTTTGCGATTTTGCCGATGCTACCGTTAGTGTTCCATGCATGCTATGCCTTTGTTCTTGCCATGCGTAGCTAGCATTTTGTGCCTTCTTGATGGTTATGTGCTTGCCTTGCTATGACTTGCACCATGGTGAGTGCATCGAGCTCGTTTACATGCCTTCGTGGGTTATATTTCAGCATGTCTCAGTTTTCACTAAGTCTGAAAACTGATTGTGTTTTATGCTATGTTCGTGTGCCCGTTAATATATTTTGTGAACCCTTTTGGCCCCAGGTCACTTTGGGTCTTCTGTTAAGCTTGTTGAGTAGCTCCATTCCATATTCTTACTTGTCATGTTCAGGTCATTTATCATGTTATTTTGCTCCTCCGAAGAGAGCATCGTGATCTGAAATTTCAGGCTAGTGTTAATTTCACTAAGTCTGGAATCTGTTTTGCGTTTGCGTTTTTGCCATGCTTGTTTGAACCTCTTAATGGATGAATTTGCCTATGGCTCAGTGCTAGTGTTTTGTTAAGAATCTTGTGTACATCACTGCCATGTATTTTGTTTTCATGTTTGGTGGCTGTAGCATGTTCATTTCGTTGCATTTAGATGCCTACTTGCTGTAAATCGCAGACCGGTGTCATATCTTAAAACGCTTGCCATTTCCAAACCGTAACTCCGATTCCAATGATCTTTATATCGTTTTCAAGCGATTTAATCCCCTCTATCCAGTGGCACCCTTGGAATTCCAAGTTGAGGCCAGGTTCATGCATTTCCTGTCATATCTTGCATTTTGCATCCCGCATCGCATCCCGCATAGCATATCATCATTTCATCATATTGCTTGGTCTTGCACGTGGTTGATTGTATCCTTGTTGCTTGTTTGTCTTGTGTGGGTAGAGCCGGGAGACGAGTTCGCTACCGAGGAGCCCGTTGAGTTTGCTTGTGAGGGTCCAGTCAACTCTGACAACTGTGCAGGCAAGATGATCATACCCTCGAAATCACTACTATCTTTGCTATGCTAGTTTGCTCGCTCTTGCTTTGCCAATGCTACGATGCCTACCTTTTGCTTGTCAGCCTCCCAATTGCCATGTCAAACCTCTAACCACCTTGTCCTAGCAAACCGTTGATTGGCTATGTTACCGCTTTGCTCAGCCCCTCTTATAGCGTTGCTAGTTGCAGGTGAAGATTGGAGCCGTTCCTTGTTGGAACATTTATTTACTTGTTGGGATATCATTATATTGCTATGTTATCTTAATGCATCTATATACTTGGTAAAGGGTGGAAGGCTCGGCCTCTCGCCTAGTGTTTTGTTCCACTCTTGCCGCCTTAGTTTCCGTCATATCGGTGTTATGTTCCCGGATTTTTGCGTTCCTTACGCGGTTGGGTTATAATGGGAACCCCTTGATATTTCGCCTTGATTAAAGCTTTTCCAGCAATGCCCAACCTTGGTTTTACCATTTTCCACCTAGCCCTTTTCTTTCCCTTGGGTTCTGCAGACTCAAGGGTCGTCTTATTTTACCCCCCCGGGCCAGTGCTCCTCTGAGTGTTGGTCCACCTGTCAGCTACCGGTGGCCACCAGGGGCAACTCTGGGCTGGCCTACCCGTACCTAGGACAATCTGAGTGTGCCCTGAGAAAGAGATATGTGCAGCTCCTATCGGGATTTGTCGGCACATTCGGGCGGTGTTGCTGGTCTTGTTTTAACCTGTCGAAGTGTCTTGAGTTACCGAGATACCGACTCTGATCGGAACGTCTTGGGAGGAGGTCTTTTCCTTCGTTGACCGTGAGAGCTTGTCATGGGCTAAGTTGGGACTCCCCTGCAGGGATTGAACTTTCGAAAGCCGTGCCCGCGGTTATGGGCAGATGGGAATTTGTTAATGTCCGGTTGTAGATAACTTAAACCTTAATTAATTAAAATGAATCAACTGAGTGTGTTGCCGTGATGGCCTCTTCTCGGCGGAGTCCGGGAAGTGGACACGGTGTTGGAGTAATGCTTGCGCAGGTTGTTCCTCTAGTTTCTTGCTCGCGCCTTGCCCCCTCTTCTCGCTCTCTTTTGCGAATTAGATAGCCACCATATATGCTAGTCGCTTGCTGCAGCTCCACATATATTTGCCTTATCCATTCCTATAAGCTTAAATAGTCTTGATCGCGAGGGTGCGAGATTGCTGAGTCCCTGTGGCTCACAGATACTATAATTCCAGATGCAGGTCCAGGTGATTCCGCTCCAGGTGACGAGTACGAGCTCAAGTGGGAGTTCGACGAGGACTCTCAGCGTTATTATGTTTCCTTTCCCGATGATCAGTAGTGGTGCCTAGTTGGGGTTTGATCCAGGGCCTTGTCGCATGTTGGGTTCTTTTCTATTTTGGCGCCGTAGTCGGGCCATGAGTGTTTGTTTGATGTATGTTATTTATGTACTTTGATGTGACGTGGCGAGTGTAAGCCAACTATGATATCTTCCCCTTTTATTATGTATTACATGGGATGTTGTAATGATTGCCTGACTTGCGACATGGCTTTCAATGCGGTTATGCCTCTAAGTCGTGCCTCGACACGTGGGAGATATAGCCGCATCGAGGGCGTTACACAGCGCGCGGGTGCAAATGGACTTCTGTCCGTTTTCTGTCCGCTTTCGACCCATCCCCGGCCCAAGTTTGCGTTGATTTTGGGGTGAAACGGACAGGAGGGACGCGCGCGCTTGACCTCCCCTGGCCCGCCTATCGGTGGGAGAAAGCAACCCCCCCACCCACGCCCCATTTGGCGCCATTTCCCACAAACCCTCCCACGTCCCTCCCGCCGCCCCCTCCCTCCCCCCTCCATGGCCGACGCCCAGCCGGATTCCGGCGGCCTGGCCATCCACCCGCCTGGAAAGGCGAAGAAGAAGGCGGCCAAGGCACCAAGGAAGCTGCGGTCGGAGTGCACGCCGGAGGAGATCGCCAAGTTGAACGCGGAATCGACGAAGAGGAGGAACCGGAGAACGGTCGTCAAGGTCAATGCCGCCGCGGCCAAGTTCGCCGCCGAGCGCGATGCGATGGAGGCCGCACGGCGCAAGGCCGCGGTCGATGAGAAGGAGGACATCGTCAACAAAGCGCACGCCCTCCTCATGCTTGGATTTGGCCGTCCGGCCGGTTTCCCTGCAACAGTCGTCGGCCCGGCGAGCACAGGCTCGTCGGTCGCCCGGCCTCCGCACAGCCAGTCACCGACGTTGCGGACCACGCCCATGTCGCCCGGCTTTCCTCCGCCAAGGCACGACGGCTAGACCTGTTTCTCGGGGTCGCCGGACGTTGGCGTGATCGCGCCGTCCACACCGCGCCCCTTGGCCGTCATCGACCTCAACGTCACGCCTGGGTCCAGCAGCGGTGGCCGGCCGTCTGTCGAGATGCTAAGAAAGCAAGGACGGGCGCCATTCACGGGCACCATGCCCCCCCCCCCGCGTCTTCTTTGACGGAATGCCAACACCAACGCCACCGGTCGACGACCCCTTCTACAACCAGTACATGGAGGGCGTGATCTTCGAGGGTGGGTAGGGCCGTGCCTACAACCGCGAGGAGACCCAAAGTTAGGATGGTCGCGCCCAGTTCGTCCTCGATGAAGAAGCCGACGACCGTGCTGACTACGACCATGGTGACTCGTGGCATGAAGACGATGACATCTATTGCGAAGGTGATGGTGATGAAGAAGAAGGCAATGACGTTGATATTAGTGGCGAGCCATTGTTCATCGACGAGCTCACCCAAAAAGCGGAAGCACAAAAGAGGAGGAAGAGCATTCGCACGGGTTCATATACCCAAGATGAGGACAAAGTTGATTTGCCAATGTTGGATGGAGATTAGCCAAGATCCGAAGACCGGCGCGCAACCAAAAGGGCCTCATTTTTTGGACAAGAGTCCACAAAACATTCCATGGAAGGAAGATGTTTGAACTCTATCAAATTACAAGCAACCGTGGCATCACCTCGATTCAAAAAGAGGTGGTTATTCATTCAACAAGAGTGCAACAAGTATTGCGCCGCATTAGAGAGCGTTGAAGCACGGCCCGTGAGTGGTCTCGGCATTGGGGACATGGTATGATCTCCCCATCCTAGTCCTTTCCTTGCTTCGGCCATGAGACTTCGGCCTTTTATATGTTTGCATGTTCAATTGTTGTTCATCATGTGGTGTGGGCATTTCAATCTTTGGAGGCATTCAAGGCCCGGCACAATGACAAGCCATTCACTCTTACGCGTTGTTGGACAATCATCAACAATTGCCCTAAGTTCAAGGACTAATACCGTGAACTTCAAAGGAAGAGAGGCATGAAGACGACCAAGTTCGCCGGAGGTGGAGATGGTGAGGCGTGCAAGAGGCCGAGGGGCAAGACCAACTCCAAGGTTGACGACATACGTGATGCCTCATCCATGGCATTGCATGACACTTTGCATGGCATGATGTCTCAAAAGGATGTGAGGGACGAGAAGAAGCGACAAAGCAAGGACGAGCAAATGAAGCAATACCTAGACCTTCAAAGGAAGAAGCTTGAGATGGAGGAGGCGGCCAAGAGAAGGAAGCTCGACATGGAGGAGGTGGCCCGGCAAAGGCAGCTCGACATCGAGGCCGACAATGTCACGGCCATGCAGAGGCAGCTCGACATCATGGCCACCAATGCCGCCACCAAAGCGAAGGAGGTGGCCCTTGCGATCATGACCGTGGACTTGTCCAAGATGAGCAAGAAGACGAGAGCCTGGTTCGAGGCTAGGCAGAAGGAGATGCTCGACGCCGACGACCTGAACTAGGTTGTTCGATCGGCCGTGGCCGTTCTTTTTGGAGGCTGGCATGGGTGTCGCCCGCCCGCTGGGCCGCTGGCTGTGTGCCGGCGAGAAAAACTTTCATTTTGGAGGCCGGCTATGTTGCCGACCACTGGCTATGTTGCCGGCGAGGACAACTATTCATTTTGGAGGCCGGCTGTGTTGCCGGCCGCTGGCTGATGCCGGCGATGAACGTGTAGACCACTAGCTCTATTGCCGGCGTGATGAACTAGGGCCGCTGCCCTGATGAATTAGGGCTTGGAATTTGAAACGTTTCTCTTTTTTTAAATAGACGCGGACAGGATGGGGGCAAACGGATGCGGCCGCGCGCTGGGCGCACGGCCACCGCATCCCAGGACACGCCCGGACACGACCCCATCTCCCTACCCAAATGGACAGAATCCGGACGAGTCTGTTTGGGGTCTGTAACACCCCGGATGTAATTTACCCAATATGTACTCCAACTCTTGCCGTTTCCGGCGTTAAGTTATTTTATTTTCTCAGGTTCAGGTTTTTGTCTCTGTATGTTGTTGTCGTTGTCATGCATCTCATATCATGTCATCATGTGCATTGCATTTGCATACGTGTTCATCTCATGCATTCGAGCATTTTCCCCATTGTCCGTTTTGCATTCCGGCGCTTCGTTCTCCTCCGGTGGTCATTTATACCTTTCTTTCATGTGTGGGGATTAAACATTTCCGGATTGGACCGAGACTTGCCAAGCGGCCTTGGTTTACTACCGGTAGACCGTCTGTCAAGTTTCGTACCATTTGGACTTCGTTTGATGCTCCAATGGTTAACCGAGGGACCGAGAAGGCCTCGTGTGTGTTGCATCCCAACACCCCTTCAAGTTGGGCCAAAACCTACCAAAACCCTCTCCATCTTCTAGAGCGTTCGATCATGATCGCATGGCCGAAAACCGCACCTCATTTGGACTGTCCTAACTCCCTCTATGCCTATTTAAAGACACCCCGAAAATCTCCTTCTCCTTCCTCCCGAAACTCTAGATCCACTTCGTCCGCCACCGCCGGACATCAACAGCCACCGACGGACATGTCCAATTCGCCCCCGCCGCCGCCACGTGGCAACCGCCGCCGCCGCCGCCTCTAAGGCCCGCCGAGCCCAGCGCGGGCCCGCGGAGCCCATCGTGCCGCGCCCCGCCGCCCGGGTGCCCCGCCGCCATCGTCACCGGAGCCGGCCGCGCCGGCCGCCTCTCCCTCCGCGCCGGCCACCAGCGACCTCCGCCGCCACCAACCTCTGCCGGCGTCGCCCCGGCCACCGGAGCCCGCCGCCCCGGTCGCCGCACCCGCGGGCGCCTCGCCGCGCCGGCGCCGCCACTTCAGCAGCTCCGACAACCCCCCTCCCCCCCGCGCAAGAACTCCGGCGACCTTCAAGAAATCCAGCGATCCTCGTAAACTGCGCCGGCCGGATCCAGATCTGAGATTCGTCTCGGGTTGACTTTTGCCCGAAACCCTAATTATTTGCTCAGGTTCATCGCATCGTAACTTTGCATCCGTAGCTCCGTTTTGTGCATATAGCATATCAAAATGTTCGCCTCAGAGAACACATCATTTCATCTTATTGCATCATTTTCATTTGAGTTCATCTTGATGCCCGAAATGCTGTTAGAAGAATGCTATTTGAGATAATTGTCAGATCTGCTGCTCCATTTAGATATTTGTCATTTTTGCCATCATTATTGTGTGCATGATATGCCCCTGAGCTCTTCATGCGTTTTGTTATATGTTTTGCCATCTATCCAGAGGTGCAATCCATGTCTTTTTGTGATGTGTGTGGTGACTAGCACAAGCTTGCAAAGTGGAGCATTCGTTAATGCTGATTTCAGGGACATCATTTCCACTAAGTCCTTGACCTGTTTAGCTCATATTGCCATATGTTCATGTTGTTTCCTAGTGATCCGTGCCTCTTTTGAGGATGTTCAGTAAGGATGTTTTGTTAATCTTGTAGTGCTCTATCCATCCATGCCTTTGTTTGCAATTATGGAGCACCCTAGCTTGAGTCAATCGAGCTCTACTTTTGTCATTTCGTGAATCTGGGCAGATTGTCTACTTGTTAGCGATTTTGCCGAGGATGTTGTAGTTGATCCATGCATGCTATGTTATTGTTCTTGCCATGTCTAGCTTGCATTTTGCGTATTCTTGATGGGTGTATGCTTATATTGTCATGACTTGCTCTGTAGTGAGTGCATCGAGCTCGTAAACATGCCTACTTGATATCTGTTTCAGCATGCTCCAGTTTTCACTAAGTCTGAGAACTGATTATGTTTTTGCCATGTTCACATGCTTGCAAATGTATTTTCTGATCCCTTTTGACTCAAGGTCATTAAGGGACTTTTGTTAAGCTCTTTGAGTAGCTCCATGACATGCTTTACTTTGTCATGTTTAGGTCCTGTAACATATTGTTTTCATGCTCCAAAGAGTGCTATCTGATCTGAGATTCCAGACAAGTGTTAATTTCACCAAGTCTGAGATCTGTTTGCCAAATGCATTTTTGCCATGCTTGTTTGAGCCTGTTAATGGATGAATTGGCCATAGCTCAGTGCTAGTATTTTGTTAAGCATCATGAATGGATCCCTGCCATGTATTTTGTTGTCATGTTTGGGTGCTGTAGCATGTTCATCTTGTTGCATTTAGTTGGCTACTTGCTGTAAATCGCAGAACGTGGCCATATTTGAATTGCTTGCCATTTCCAAACCGTAACTCCGATTCCGGTGATCTTTATATCATTTTCAAGCGATTTCATCTCACCTTTCCAGTGGCACACTTGGATTTCCAAGTTGAGGCCAGGTTCATGCATTCCTTGTCAAATCTTGCATATGCATCACATATTGCATCCTACATAGCATACCATCTTTGCATCATGTTGTTTGAGTTTGCACGTGGTTGATTGTGTCCTTGTTGCTTGTTTGTCTTGTTTGGGTAGAGCCGGGAGACGAGTTTGTTAACAAGGAGCCCGTTGAGTTTGCTTTCGAGGATCCAGTCAACTCTGACAACTTTGCAGGCAAGATGATCATACCCTCAAAATCACTACTATCTTGGCTTTGCTAGATGCTTGCTCTTTTTCTATGCCTATGCTACGATGCCTACCACTTGCTTATCATGCCTCCCAAATTGCCATGTCAAACCTCTAACCCACCATGTCCTAGCAAACCATTGATTGGCTATGTTACCGCTTTGCTCAGCCCCTCTTATAGCGTTGCTAGTTGCAGGTGAAGATTGGAGACCGTTCCTTGTTGGAACATTATTTACTTGTTGGGATATCATTATATTGCCATGTTATCTTAATGCATCTATATACTTGGTAAAGGGTGGAAGGCTCGGCCTCTCGCCTAGTGTTTTGTTCCACTCTTGCCGCCCTAGTTTCCGTCATATCGGTGTTATGTTCCCAGATTTTGCGTTCCCTACGCGGTTGGGTTATAATGGGAACCCCTTGATAGTTCGCCCTGATTAAAGCTTTTCCAGCAATGCCCAACCTTGGTTTTACCATTTGCCACCTAGCCTCTTATTCCCTTGGGTTTCCGGAGCCCGAGGGTCATCTTATTTAAACCCCCCCCGGGCCAGTGCTCCTCTGAGTGTTGGTCCAAACAGAGCCACTTGCAGCGCCACCTCGGGGCAACTCGAGGGTTGGTTTTAGTTGTACGTAGTGTTCATCTGAGTGTGCCCTGAGAACAAGATATGTGCAGCTCCTATCGGGATTTGTCGGCACATTCGGGCGGTGTTGCTGGATTTGTTTTAACTTGTCGAGGTGTCTTGAAGAACCGGGATACCGAGTCTGGTCGGAACATCTCGGGAGAAGGTCTATTCCTTCGTTGACCGTGAGAGCTTGTCATGGGCTAAGTTGGGACTCCCCTGCAGGGTTTTGAACTTTCGAAAGCCGTGCCCACGGTTATGGGCAGATGGGAATTTGTTAATGTACGGTTGTAGATAACTTGAACCTTAACTTAATTAAAATGAATCAACTGTGTGAGTTACCGTGATGGTCTCTTCTCGGCGGAGTCCGGGAAGTGAACACGGTGTTGGAGTAATGCTTGCCGCAGGATGTCCTCTAGTTACTTGTTCGCGCTTTGCCTCCTCTTCTTGCTCTCTTTTGCAAACATGATAGCCACCATATATGCTAGTCGCTTGCTGCAGCTCCACATATTTTCCTTGCCTTACCTATTAAGCTTAAATAGTCTTGATCGCGAGGGTGCGAGATTGCTGAGTCCCTGTGGCTCACAGATTACTTCCAAACTAGATGCAGGGCCTGATGATTCCGTTCCAGATGACGCGCTTGAGCTCAAGTGGGAGTTCGATGAGGACTCACGCCGATACTACGTGTCTTTCCCTGATGATCAGTAGTGGTGCCCAGTTGGGGTGATCGGGGCTGTGTCGCATGTTGCGTTTATCTTTTATTTTGGCGCCGTAGTCGGGCCATGAGTGTTTGAATGTTGTAATGCTATTTATGTACTTTGATTGACGTGGCGAGTGTAAGCCAACTATGTATCTCCCCTTTTATTATCTATATTACATGGGATGTTGTGAAGATTGCCTAACTAGCGACATTGCTTTCAATGCGGTTATGACTCTAAGTCATGCCTTGACATGTGGGAGATATAGCCGCATCGAGGGCGTTAAAAGTTGGTAATTAGAGCCTTCCCCGACCTTAGGAGCCCCCATTGCTTGATCATTTTTAGCGGTCGAGTTGAGTCTAGAAAAAAATGTTTTGAGTCATTTAGGAATTATATATCGGAGAGTTTAGGAATTCTTTTACTCCCCAGTCTCCTCATCATTCTGGTAAGGCATCATGACGTAGAGTTTTGACTCTTCTCTTCTCAAATTTCAATAAAAAAAATTTAGGATCACGCGGGTATCTTGGAATCGTTCCGATGGTTTTGTGACGAGAACATTGTTCTTGGTGCCTCCTGTCTTTAGGGGTTGTGGCAGTGTCCCAGGGAATTGAGCTCCGAGGTGTTGTCGTCACAATTTTATCGTTGCAGTTCTGGAATACCTGAGTTTAGTACGCCGACATCGAAAATCTCTTTTATGCAGTTCGTTGGTGAGATAACCTCGACGCCACCCAGTACTGGGGCGGGAGTTCGGGAGTATCGCCATAACTTGTATAACGGATGCTTTTCGAAGGTTGAGGTAGATGGTTTCCGAAGTTTTTCTCGGTTATGTGTTGAAGGATGGATACAGCTGGATGTAGGATTTGCTAGATTTGGGTGAGATATTATGCTTCCCCTGTATCCCCAACACCTGATTGCATAACCGGAAAGGTTCGAGAGTTTCATAGGTGGGAATTCTTGTAACTCTAGTTCTTCTTCCACGGATATTTAGTTTGAGATTGGGATTTCTTACCGAGTATTCGTTCTTGATCCGTACCTTGTTGATTTATTCCTCTACCTAAATTCTAAGTGGCTTCTCAATTTATGGATATGTGACCATTTCAAGTGGAATGCATTCGTTCATTTTGTTCGGATGTGAAGACTTTATGTTGCAATTTCAACCCGTTGGATTCAGCTTCAATATTTATCTGTCAATGTGCTAACGGTTGTCACCCTCTTCAGGATAGCTCCCGCTAAGAGCACCAATCAGAATCAGAATCAAGATCCGCCACCACCTCCACCTCCTTCGGAGGCATGGCAAGCTGTGATGGCCGCAACCAATGCAAACACATAGTTGATCATGCAAATTCTTCAAGAGCGCAATCAAGCGAACCAAGGCAACCAAGGCAACAATCAGAATCACTTTGCTACACTCAACCAGTTCCTTGCTAACGGACCAAAGACTTTTAGCAATTGTGTTGAGACAACTGATGCTGACGATTGGCTCGTGGATCTGTGCAAGCATTTCGAGTGCAGTAACGTCAGGCCTGAGGACTTCGTCAAGTTCGCTTCCTTCCAACTCAAAGATCAAGCTGCAGAATGGTTCCAGCAGTACAAGGATTCCATAGGAGGCCGTGTGATTACCTGGGATGAATTCCGTCAAGACTTCAAAGCTCATCATATTCCTCAGAGCGTGGTTGAAAGCAAGCGTGAGGAATTCCGCAACCTGAAGCAAGGCTCTTTGTCTGTCTATCACTACAACAAGTTGTTTCAGAAGCTTGCCCGCTTTGCTAAGCAGGACGTCCCTGATGAGAAGAGCATGATATACCAGTTCAGGGGTGGTCTCAGAGAAGAAATCCAGTTAGCTCTTGTTCTCTTTGAGGCCTTGAGGTACGATGAGTTCTACAACATGGCACTGAAGCAAGAGGCCGCTCAACTGAGGTGTGATGCTTCCAAGAAGCGAGTCAGAGACACTACTCCTTCTTCCTCTACTCAAGTGGCCAAGCAACAGAAGTATTGGCTTCCTCCTCCTCCGTTTCGTCAGCCGTATCAGCAGAAGAGCAAAGGTGGCAGTGGATCTTCCCACCCACCCAACCCTGGCTTTCAGAACAAGACTTCGTCTCAAGCTCCAAGATCAAGTGTTCCGTATCACCGTCCGCTTTCAGAGGTCACGTGTAACAAGTGCCAACAGAAGGGTCACTATGCCAACAAATGCTTCAACCAGAGGCGTCTTCCTCCTCCTCCTGTGAGATCGGCAAGTACAACTATGGTCAAGCATAACCCCAAGCACGCCAAGGTCAATTTGCTGAATGCAGCTCATGTAGAGGACTCGCCAGATGTCATCATGGGTAACCTTCCTATTAACGGTGTTCCCACAAAAGTTCTTTTTGACACTGGTGCATCGCTTTCTTTTATTTCAACACCATTTGTTGCCAAGCATGATTTTGTGACTGAGAGGATTCCTATCCCGTTGAAGATTGTGTCTCCGGGCAAGAAAATGACTTCTAACAATTGCGTCCCGGATGTCTCTATCACGTTGGGCGATTACAAGTTTCTTTCTTCTCCGGTGGTTCTTGGTAATTCGGATATTGATCTTATTCTCGGAATGGATTGGCTTTCTAAGCACAAGGCGCATCTTGATTGTGCTGCCAGGCAGATTCAATTGACTCATTCGTCTGAGGATGTAATTGTCTTTGCCGCTCGTGATGATACCATCCGTCTGTTTTCTCTCAATGAGAAGGGTGAACTAGATGCCATCTCGCAAATTCCAGTCGTTTGCGAATATCAAGACGTCTTTCCAGAAGAGCTTCCGGGAATGCCTTCGCACCGGCCAGTTGAATTCGTCATTGATCTTGAGCCCGGCACGGAACCTGTGTGCAAGCGTCCTTACAAGCTCGGACCTGAAGAGTTGAAGGAGCTGAAGAAGCAACTCGATGTTCAAGAGAGAATGGGTCTCATCTGGCCTAGTTCTTCTCCGTGGGGTTGTGGTGTTCTTTTTGTGAAGAAGAAGGATGGAACAAACCGACTTTGTGTTGATTACCGTCCATTGAACAAGAAGACCATCAAGAACAAATACCCACTTCCCAACATCAAAGAGCCGTTCGAACAACTCAAAGGTGCTCAAGTATTCTCCAAGCTTGATCTCCGTATGGGTTATCATCAGATTCGAATCCGCGAGCAAGATATTCCCAAGACGGCTTTCAGGACAAGCTTTGGTTCATATGAATACACTGTCATGTCTTTTGGCCTCGTCAACGCTCCTCCGACTTTCTCTCGCATGATGAACTTCATCTTCAACGCCTACACCAATGACTTCGTTTTGGTCTATCTCGACGACATTCTGGTTTTCTCGAAGAATAAGGAAGATCATGCCAAGCACTTGCGTTTGGTACTCGATAAGCTAAGGGAACACAAGTTCTACGCCAAGTTCTCCAAGTGCGAATTTTGGCTCGATGAGGTTCTCTATCTTGGTCATATCATCTCTGCCAAGGGCATTGCAGTGAATCCTAAGAAGGTTTCTGTAATTGTGAATTGGGAACCACCTCAGAATGTGAAGCAACTCCGTAGCTTCCTCGGTCTCGCAAGCTACTGTCAAAAATTCGTTGAAAACTTTTCTAAGATCGCGAAGCCTCTCTCAAATCTTCTCCAGAAGCACGTCAAGTACGTTTGGTCTCCGGAGTGTGACATTGCTTTCAACACTTTGAAAGAGAAATTGGTCACTGCTCCAGTTCTGACTCCACCTGATGAATCCAAGCCGTACGAGGTCTTTTGTGATGCCTCTCTCCAAGGTCTTGGCGCAGTGTTGATGCAAGAGAAGAAAGTTGTGGCTTATACCTCTCGCCAGTTGAAGCCCAACGAGAAGAACTACCCCACTCATGATCTCGAGTTGGCGGCAGTTGTGCATGCTCTTTTGACTTGGAGACATCTCTTATTGGGAAGAAAAGTGGACATCTTCACTGACCACAAGAGTCTTAAGTACATCTTCACTCAGCCTAATCTCAACCTCAGGCAGACTTGATGGGTCAAAATGATTCAAGAGTATAATCCAAGTATCGAGTACACTCCAGGCAAGGCCAATGTGATTGCTGACGCATTGAGCAGGAAGGCTTACTGCAACAGTCTGATTCTCAAGCCTTATCAACCCGAGTTTTGTGAAGCTTTCCGCAAACTTAATCTGCAAGCTGTTCCTCAAGGTTTCCTCGCCAACCTTCAAGTCTCTCCTACCTTGGAAGACCAGATTCGCCAAGCCCAGCTTCTTGATGCTATGGTGAAGAAGGTGAAGATTGGGATTGCCAAGAGTCAACCCAAGTACAAGTGCTACCGCCTTGATGACAAGGATACTCTCTTCTTCGAGGATCGTATTGTTGTGCCCAAAGGTGAACTTCGTAAAGTGATCATGAACGAGGCTCACAATTCTCTCCTCTCCATCCACCCTGGGAGCACGAAGATGTATCAGGACCTCAAGCAGGCTTATTGGTGGACTCGAATGAAACGCGAGATTGCTCAATTCGTGAATGAGTGTGATGTCTGCAGAAGAGTGAAGGCAGAACACCAAAGGCCAGCTGGTCTCCTCCAACCTCTTGCCATTCCAGAATGGAAGTTTGACCACATTGAGATGGACTTCGTGACTGGGTTTCCAAAGTCCAAGCGTGGCAATGATGCTATATTCGTTGTCATCGACAAACTCACTAAAGTGGCTCATTTTCTGCCTATCAAAGAGTCAATCACTGCAGCTCAATTGGCGGAACTCTATACCTCTCGGATTGTCTCTCTACACGGTATTCCACAAGTCATCTCTTCAGACCATGGCAGCATCTTTACCACCAAGTTTTGGGATTCTTTTCAGAAGGCCATGGGCACCAACATCTGCTTCAGCACAGCTTTCCATCCTCAAACTAGCGGTCAAGTCGAGCGTGTCAATCAGATTCTTGAAGATATGCTCAGGGCTTGTGTGATCTCCTTCGGCATGAAGTGGGAGGATTGTCTTCCTTATGCTGAATTCTCCTACAACAACAGTTTTCAAGCAAGTTCGGGCAAGGCCCCATTTGAAATTCTGTATGGCAGGAAGTGCCGTACCCCTCTCAACTGGTCTGAAACCGGTGAACGTCAGCTTTTGGGTAATGACTTAATCACAGAGGCAGAGGAAATGTGCAAAGTCATTCGAGATAACCTCAAAGCAGCCCAATCCCGCCAGAAGAGCTACTATGATAGTAAGCACCGTGATTTGCCTTTCGAGATCGGAGATCATGTTTACCTCCGCGTCTCTCCTATGAAAGGTACTCGTCGCTTCGGCATCAAAGGGAAGCTTGCCCCTAGATACGTGGGACCTTTCAAGATCGTCAGCAAGAGAGGCGATCTCGCCTATCAACTCGAGCTTCCTTCAAACTTTGCAAATGTGCATGACGTGTTCCATGTCTCTCAGCTCCGAAAGTTCTTCAAGACTCTTGACCGCATCGTCAACTTCGAGGACATTGAGCTCCAAGAAGATCTCTCTTATCATGAGCACCCCGTTGCTATTCTTGAAGAGACTGAATGCAAGACTCGCAACAAGTCAATCAAATTCCTCAAAGTCAAGTGGTCACACCATTCCGACCGTGAAGCTACCTGGGAACGCGAGGATCACCTCCGTTCAGAGTACCCGGCGTTCTTTCAGTCCTAGATCTCGGTACGAGATCCTTTCGTAGTGGTGGAGTGTTGTAACACCCCGGATGTAATTTACCCAATATGTACTCCAACTCTTGCCGTTTCCGACGTTAAGTTATTTTATTTTCTTGGGTTCGGGTTTTTGTCTCCGTATGTTGTTGTTGTTGTCATGCATCTCATATCATGTCATCATGTGCATTGCATTTGCATACGTGTTCATCTCATGCATCTGAGCATTTTCCCCGTTGTCCGTTTTGCATTCCGGCGCTTCGTTCTCCTCCGGTGGTCATTTCTACCTTTCTTTCGTGTGTGGGGATTAAACATTTCCGGATTGGACCGAGACTTGCCAAGCGGCCTTGGTTTACTACCGGTAGACCGCCTGTCAAGTTTCGTACCATTTGGACTTCGTTTGATGCTTCAACGGTTAACCGAGGGACCGAGAAGGCCTTGTGTGTGTTTCAGCCCAACACCCCTTCAAGTTGGGCCAAAACCTACCAAAACCCTCTCCATCATCTAGAGCGTTCGATCATGATCGCGTGGCCGAAAACCGCACCTCATTTGGACTCTCCTAACTCCCTCTATGCCTATTTAAAGACACCCCGAAAATCTCCTTCTCCTTCCTCCCGAAACCATAGATCCACTTCGTCCGCCGCCGCCGGACATCAACAACCACCGACGGACATGTCCAATTCGCCCCCGTCGCCGCCTCTGAGGCCCACCGAGCCCAGCGCGGGCCCGCGGAGCCCATCGCGCCGCGCCCCGCCGCCCGGGTGCCCCGCCGCCATCGTCACCGGAGCCGGCCGCGCCGGCCGCCTCTCTCTCCGCGCCGGCCACCGGCGACCTCCGCCGCCACCAACCTCCGCCGCCACCAACCTCCGCCGGCATCGCCCCGGCCACCGGAGCCCGCCGCCGCGCCCGCGGGCGCTTCGCTGCGCCGGCGCCGCCACTTCAGCAGCTCCGACAACCCCCCCCCCCCCCCCCGCGCGCAAGAACTCCGGCGACCTTCAAGAGTTCCGGTGATCCTCATAAACCGCGCCGGCCGGATCCAGATCTGAGATTCGTCTCGGGTTGACTTTTGCCCGAAACCCTAATTATTTGCTCACGTTCATCGCATCGTAACTTTGCATCCGTAGCTCCGTTTTGGGCATATAGCATATCAAAATGTTCGTCTCAGAGAGCACATCATTTCATATCAGTGCATCATTTTCATTTGAGTTCATCTTGATGCCCGAAATGCTGTTAGAAGAATGCTATGTGAGATAATTGTCAGATCTGCTGCTCCATTTAGATATTTGTCATTTTTGCCATCATTATTGTGTGCATGATATGCCCCTGAGCTCTTCATGCGTTTTGTTATATGTTTTACCATCTATCCAGAGGTGCAATCCATGTCTTTTTGTGATGTGTGTGGTGACTAGCACAAGCTTGCAAAGTGGAGCATTCGTTAATGCTGATTTCAGGGACAGCATTTCCACTAAGTCCTTGACCTGTTTAGCTCATATTGCCATATGTTCATGTTGTTTCCTAGTGATCCGTGCCTCTTTTGAGGATGTTCAGTAAGGATGTTTTGTTAATCTTGTAGTGCTCTATCCATCCATGCCTTTGTTTGCAATTATGGAGCACCCTAGCTTGAGTCAATCGAGCTCTACTTTTGTCATTTCGTGAATCTGGGCAGATTGTCTACTTGTTAGCGATTTTGCCGAGGATGTTGTAGTTGATCCGTGCATGCTATGTTATTGTTCTTGCCATGTCTAGCTTGCATTTTGCGTATTCTTGATGGGTGTATGCTTATATTGTCATGACTTGCTCTGTAGTGAGTGCATCAAGCTCGTAAACATGCCTACTTGATATCTGTTTCAGCATGCTCCAGTTTTCACTAAGTCTGAGAACTGATTATGTTTTTGCCATGTTCACATGCTTGCAAATGTATTTTCTGATCCCTTTTGGCTCAAGGTCATTAAGGGACTTTTGTTAAGCTCTTTGAGTAGCTCCGTGACATGCTTTACTTTGTCATGTTTAGGTCCTGTAACATATTGTTTTCATGCTCCAAAGAGTGCTATCTGATCTGAGATTCCAGACAAGTGTTAATTTCACCAAGTCTGAGATCTGTTTGCCAAATGCATTTTTGCCATGCTTGTTTGAGCCTGTTAATGGATGAATTGGCCATAGCTCAGTGCTAGTATTTTGTTAAGCATCATGAATGGATCCCTGCCATGTATTTTGTTGTCATGTTTGGGTGCTGTAGCATGTTCATCTTGTTGCATTTAGTTGGCTACTTGCTGTAAATCGCAGAACGTGGCCATATTTGAATTGCTTGCCATTTCCAAACCGTAACTCCGATTCCGGTGATCTTTATATCATTTTCAAGCGATTTCATCTCACCTTTCCAGTGGCACACTTGGATTTCCAAGTTGAGGCCAGGTTCATGCATTCCTTGTCAAATCTTGCATATGCATCACATATTGCATCCTACATAGCATACCATCTTTGCATCATGTTGTTTGAGTTTGCACGTGGTTGATTGTGTCCTTGTTGCTTGTTTGTCTTGTTTGGGTAGAGCCGGGAGACGAGTTTGCTAACGAGGAGCCCGTTGGGTTTGCTTTCGAGGATCCAGTCAACTCTGACAACTTTGCAGGCAAGATGATCATACCCTGAAAATCACTACTATCTTTGCTTTGCTAGATGCTTGCTCTTTTGCTATGCCTATGCTACGATGCCTACCACTTGCTTATCATGCCTCCCAAATTGCCATGTCAAACCTCTAACCCACCATGTCCTAGCAAACCATTGATTGGCTATGTTACCGCTTTGCTCAGCCCCTCTTATAGCGTTGCTAGTTGCAGGTGAAGATTGGAGACCGTTCCTTGTTGGAACATTATTTACTTGTTGGGATATCATTATATTGCCATGTTATCTTAATGCATCTATATACTTGGTAAAGGGTGGAAGGCTTGGCCTCTCGCCTAGTGTTTTGTTCCACTCTTGCCGCCCTAGTTTCCGTCATATCGGTGTTATGTTCCCGGATTTTGCGTTCCTTACGCGGTTGGGTTATAATGGGAACCCCTTGATAGTTCGCCCTGATTAAAGCTTTTCCAGCAATGCCCAACCTTGGTTTTACAATTTGCCACCTAGCCTCTTATTCCCTTGGGTTTCCGGAGCCCAAGGGTCATCTTATTTAAACCCCCCCGGGCCAGTGCTCCTCTGAGTGTTGGTCCAAACAGAGCCACTTGCAGCGCCACCTCGGGGCAACTCGAGGGTTGGTTTTAGTTGTACGTAGTGTTCATCTGAGTGTGCCCTGAGAACAAGATATGTGCAGCTCCTATCGGGATTTGTCCGCACATTCGGGCGGTGTTGCTGGATTTGTTTTAACTTGTCGAGGTGTCTTGAAGAACCGGGATACCGAGTCTGGTCGGAACGTCTCGGGAGAAGGTCTATTCCTTCGTTGACCATGAGAGCTTGTCATGGGCTAAGTTGGGACTCCCCTGCAGGGTTTTGAACTTTCGAAAGTCGTGCCCGCGGTTATGGGCAGATGGGAATTTGTTAATGCCCGGTTGTAGATAACTTGAACCTTAACTTAATTAAAATGAATCAACTGTGTGAGTTACCGTGATGGTCTCTTCTCGGCGGAGTCCGGGAAGTGAACACGGTGTTGGAGTAATGCTTGCCGCAGGATGTCCTCTAGTTACTCGTTCGCGCTTTGCCTCCTCTTCTTGCTCTCTTTTGCAAACAGGATAGCCACCATATATGCTAGTCGCTTGCTGCAGCTCCACATATTTTCCTTGCCTTACCTATTAAGCTTAAATAGTCTTGATCGCGAGGGTGCGAGATTGCTGAGTCCCTGTGGCTCACAGATTACTTCCAAACCAGATGCAGGGCCTGATGATTTCGTTCCAGATGACGCGCTTGAGCTCAAGTGGGAGTTCGACGAGGACTCACGCCGATACTACGTGTCTTTCCCTGATGATCAGTAGTGGTGCCCAGTTGGGGTGATCGGGGCCGTGTCGAATGTTGGGTTTATCTTTTATTTTGGCGCCGTAGTCGGGCCATGAGTGTTTGAATGTTGTAATGCTATTTATGTACTTTGATTGACGTGGCGAGTGTAAGCCAACTATGTATCTCCCCTTTTATTATCTATATTACATGGGATGTTGTGAAGATTGCCTAACTTGCGACATTGCTTTCAATGCGGTTATGACTCTAAGTCGTGGCTCGACAAGTGGGAGATATAGCCGCATCGAGGGCGTTACATAGCCGCGTAGTGGAGTTGGCCTAAAAGTAGAGAGGTCGCGAGGATTCGAGGTGAGTGCAGCACACCACTGGACCAGACAAGTGTAACTGATGGTAGGTAGCACGAATATTATAAGAGCTCAAAGTCGCGTTCACATATGAAAACACTTTCGGAAAAATTCATAACATTTCCTCAAAGAATGTGGTGTTGTTTTTGAAATTATGAATATTTCTTAAAACAGGTTCATTTTTTGAAAATGAAGAACATTTTTTTAAACGGTTTTTTAAATGGCAACATTTCATGAAACAAAGTTGGAAATGCCAACAAAATTTGAAACTCCCAAACGAATTTTGAAAACATAAATATTTTTTGAAATTTTTGAACAATTTTTGAAACTCGATCATTTTTTAGAAGGGTTTTTTACATCTGTGCCCCTGGTTCCTTAGCTCTACTCATTCATCCCCGCGCTCTTAACTTTTGCTCAATTTTCCCCACTCCCTTGCCAGAAACCCTCATAACTGGTCATGGCAGACGTTGCCGTCGGGTTAAAGGCTTGACCGTTAACTCTAATGAGTGGGGCCGCGCTGGACTGTGTCATCCATTGGACCTGACAAGTGAGGCCGCGTTGGGTGGTGTCGTTGTTCGACCGTTGGGCCGTGGTTTCATTGGGTCGTCCCTTGCATTAAACGCCTGCGCGCGCCGCCAGGACAGAAGCCTGCTATGCATGCACCCAGTAATGCCTACCTGCATGCGTCGATCGAGCCTGCATGCGCCGATGCCATGATGCGCCGACCGAGCCTGCATGCGCCGATGAGTCCGCCACGATGCACTGACCGAGCAGCTTTCTTGCATGCCAGCCACCACGGATGCAGCGACAGTCACTGCCGCTGGTTCCTCTATTCTAGCTAGGTGGCTACATATTCAACCCTACTAACAAAGCTTGTGTAAAAAAAGAGCCACTCCCTTGCTTAGCTCTACTCAATCATCCCTACTAACAAAGCTTGCTTGCATGCGCTAGGTGGTTACTAACAAGGGAACCCTACTAACGGAACAAGCTCTCTAAGAAAACAATCAACAAATATGTAGTCCCAATATGTAGATAGGGACAACAAGCCCATAGCACGATCACATAGTTCAAACTAGGAAGAACTTAATAATAGAATAGATAGAAAACTTAAAAAATAGAACTTAATAAAAGGGCCAACAAGCCCATAGCAACTCCAACATAGTTCAGTTACAACTTAACATAACATAGACTAAAAAAAGATAGAGGGTTTAGAACCCTAGCCGCCGCCTTATCCACATCGCTCCTCCTCCGGGCGCCCTTTTCACTGCTCCTCCGGGGCGTTATCGATGGGGTACGGAAGAGTGTGCATGCGCGTTGCGGTGGGGAAGATGTTGGTGTACTCCGTGAACCTATTAAGGGTGGTGAAAGCGATGAACTCGGAGCCACACCAAAACACCCGGCCGAGGAGGTAGAAGGCGTTGAATGTGTTAGTGAAGTGGGCAAGGAGAGCAACCACCACCCGGTTTTGGATGACCTCCTCGACGCGAAACATCATTGGAGATCTCCGCAAGAGGTGGTGGGAAGAACTTGGTGAAGTTCCTTGCGGTCCTCAACCTTGATACCGCCAACACACGTAGTGTGCGATCAATGTACACGCCGGTAGGGTAGAGCCTCTCTGGCGCGGTGGGTGGGAAGCGGTAGGTTGGTCCGGTGTACTGCATGGCTGGGTCGAAGAGCAAGAAGGGCAGATGGCAGAGGATGAGAGATGGATGGGGGATGGCAGAGGCAGAGGGTGGCTTAAATAGCCGTAGCACTACGTGTTATTTGGTCGTGGAAATAACGGGGTCAAATGTGAAGTAGCCTGTTTTCAAACCCACCACAACATCGGGAGTGTACATGAGAGGGAAATTGTGGTTTGAAAAAGAAGAAGAAAAAGAAGTTAATTGCACGCGTGGGAATCCGTGGTCATATATATTATATGAACAAAAAGATACAATTTTTGAAGGTCTTGTGGCCATTTTGCATGTTAAAAATAATTTTGGCCCTTATAAATTTGGTCATTTTGCATGATTAAAAAAATAGAGGGCTTGTGGCCATTATACAAATGTAAAATGACCCATTTTTGAATAGTTTGTGGCCATTTTGCATGATAAAAAATAAATTTGGCCCTTATAAATTTGGTCATTTTGCAATTGTACAGAACAAAAAGAACTAAATGTTCTACGCCATGTCAATTGTTGTGTAATTTCAAACGCTGCAAAAAACAGAGCCAGCACGTTCACAAAAAAATGACGCAATTCGGCGGCCCAACCAGAGCTTGGTTTCCTTTTGGGCCCAATAACAACGTTTTTTCGCGGACTCGGTGGTGGGCGAGCAGCCGAGCACAACCAACAGGATCGCCTCTCGAAGATCGCCCCACGATCCAACGATGCGGAGCCGTCCTTGTGATCCAACGGCCCAGAGCCTGCACGCAGCCTGCCCACCAAATTCCTTCTAGAAGACCACATCTGAGGGCTGTCGCTTGGTGCTAGGGTATGATCGTACGGCTGACGTTCGGAGCTAGGGTTAGGCGAAACCCCGCGGGGTTTTGAGGGGGTTTGAGCTGGTCAACAGGGTTTTGAAAGCTTTGACCGAGCATAACTGTTCATTTGTAGCACATTTGGAGCACAACGGGGTTTCGCCTCATTTGTAGCACATTTCTCAAATTTGGAGCACATTTGTAGCACATTTGGAGGTTAAAAACTTGATTACAAGGGAGCTCATTTGGAGCACATTTCTCAAATTCAAATTTCTTTGACCTCCTCTAAATCACCTCAAATTTTGCACACTTGATCTCCTACACAAACATAGATAGTTTGCCAAGGTTTTATTTTTTTTGCATTTTCTTGAATTTATATTGTCCTTGAATTTTAGTTCAAAACATCGGATAATGAACCATGCTGCTGGGAAAAAAGCATGCATTTGATTTGATTAATAAACATGAGACAAATAACATGTGTGATCAGTGAAGCAACACTGAAACAACATGTGTGATCAGTGAAGCAACACTGAAACAACATGTCTGATCAATGAATCAACACTGAAACAACATGTGTGATCATTGCAACACCTAAACTCATAGTTCACAACATCTAAACAGAGCTAACTGTTGGGGAACGTAGTAATTTCAAAAAAAAAATCCTACGCACACGCAAGATCATGGTGATGCATAGCAACGAGAGGGGAGAGTGTTGTCCATGTACCCTCGTAGACCGAAAGCGGAAGCATTAGCACAACGCGGTTGATGTAGTCGTGTGTCTTCACGATCCGACCGATCAAGTACCGAATGCACGACACCTCCGAGTTTAGCACACGTTCAACCCGATGACGTCCCTCGAACTCCGATCTAGCCGAGTGTTGAGGGAGAGTTTCGTCAGCACGACGGCATGGTGACGATGATGATGTTCTACCAACGCAGGGCTTCGCCTAAGCATCGCTATAGTATTATCGAGGTGGTCTATGGTGGAGGGGGGCACTACACACGGCTAAAAGATCAAATCAATTGTTGTGTCTTTGGGGTGCCCCCCTGCCCCCGTGTATAAAGGAGCAAGGGGGAAGGTGCGGCCGGCCAGGAGGAGGCGCGCCACGAGGATTCCTACTCCCATCGGGAGTAGGACTCCCTTCCTTCCTTGTTGGATTAGGAGAAGGAGGGAAAGAGGAGGGAGAGAGGAAGGAAAGGGGGGGGCACCGCCCCCTCTCCTTGTCCTATTCGGACTAGAGGGGGAGGGGCGCGCGGCCCTGCCCTAGCCGCCTCTCCTCTTCTCCACTAAGGCCCACTATGGCCAATTAAGCCCCCGGGGGGTTCCGGTAACCCCTCGGTACTCCGGTAAAATCTCGATTTCACCTGGAACATTTCCGATATCCAAATATAGGCTTCCAATATATCAATCTTCATGTCTCGATCATTTCGAGACTCCTCGTCATGTCCGTGATCACATCCAGGACTCCGAACAATCTTCGGTACATCAAAACTCATAAACTCATAATATAATCGTCATCGAAAGTTTAAGCGTGCGGACCCTACGGGTTCGAGAACAATGTAGACATGACCGAGACACATCTCCGGTCAATAACCAATAGCGGAACCTGGATGCTGATATTGGCTCTCACATATTCTACGAAGATCTTTATCGGTCAGACCGCATAACAACATACGTAGTTCCTTTTGTCATCGGTATGTTACTTGCCCGAGATTCGATCGCCGGTATCTCAATACCTAGTTCAATCTCGTTACCGGCAAGTCTCTTTACTCGTTCCGTAATACATCATCCTGCAACTAACTCATTAGTTGCAATGCTTGCAAGGCTTAAGTGATGTGCATTTCCGAGTGGGCCCAGAGATACCTCTCCGACAATCGGAGTGACAAATCCTAATCTCGAAATACGCCAACCCAACAAGTACCTTTGGAGACACATGTAGAGCACCTTTATAATCACCCAGTTGCGCTGTGACATTTGGTAGCACACAAAGTGTTCCTCCGGTAAACGGGAGTTGCATAATCTCATAGTCATAGGAACATGTATAAGTCATGAAGAAAGCAACAGCAACATACTAAACGATCGAGTGCTAAGATAACAGAATGGCTCAAGTCAATCACATCATTCTCCTAATGATGTGATCCAGTTAATCAAATGACAACTCATGTCTATGGCTAGGAAACATAACCATCTTTGATCAACGAGCTAGTCAAGTAGAGGCATACTAGTGACACTCTGTTTGTCTATGTATTCACACAAGTATTATGTTTCCGATTAATACAATTCTAGCATGAATAATAAACATTTATCATGATATAAGGAAATAAATAATAACTTCATTATTGCCTCTAGGGCATATTCCCTTCAATCTCCCACTTGCACTAGAGTCAATAATCTAGATTACACAGTAATGATTCTAACACCCATGGAGTCTTGGTGCTGATCATGTTTTGCTCGTGGAAGAGGCTTAGTCAACGGGTCTGCAACATTCAGATCTGTATGTATCTTGCAAATTTCTATGTCTCCCACCTGGACTACATTCCAGATGGAATTGAAGCGTCTCTTGATGTGCTTGGTTCTCTTGTGAAATCTGGATTCCTTCGCCAAGGCAATTGCTCTAGTATTGTCACAAAAGATTTTCATTGGACCCGATGCACTAGGTATGACACCTAGATAGGATATGAACTCCTTCATCCAGACTCCTTCATTTGCTGCTTCCGAAGCAGCTATGTACTCTGCTTTACACGTAGATCCCGCCACGACGCTTTATTTAGAACTGCACCAACTGACAGCTCCACCGTTCAATGTAAACACATATCCGGTTTGTGATTTAGAATCGTCTGGATCAGTGTCAAAGCTTGCATCAACGTAACCATTTACAATGAGCTCTTTGTCACCTCCATAAACGAGAAACATATCCTTAGTCCTTTTCAGGTATTTCAGGATGTTCTTGACCGCTGTCCAGTGATCCACTCCTGGATTACTTTGGTACCTCCCTGCTAGACTTATAGCAAGGCACACATCAGGTCTGGTACACAGCATTGCATACATGATAGAGCCTATGGCTGAAGCATAGGGAACATCTTTCATCTTCTCTCTATCTTCTACAGTGGTCGGGCATTGAGTCTTACTCAACTTCACACCTTGTAACACAGGCAAGAACACTTTCTTTGCTTGATCCATTTTGAACTTCTTCAAAACTTTGTCAAGGTATGTGCTTTGTGAAAGTCCAATTAAGCATCTTGATCTATCTCTATAGATCTTGATGCCCAATATATAAGCAGCTTCACCGAGGCCTTTCATTGAAAAACTCTTATTCAAGTATCCCTTTATGCTATCCAGAAATTCTATATCATTTCCAATCAGCAATATGTCATCCACATATAATATCAGAAATGCTACAGAGCTCCCACTCACTTTCTTGTAAATACAAGCTTCTCCAAAAGTCTGTACAAAACCAAATGCTTTCATCACACTATCAAAGCGTTTATTCCAACTCCGAGAGGCTTGCACCAGTCCATAAATGGATCGCTGGAGCTTGCACACTTTGTTAGCTCCCTTTGGATCGACAAAACCTTCCAGTTGCATCATATACAACCCTTCTTCTAGAAATCCATTCAGGAATGCAGTTTTTACATCCATTTGCCAAATTTCATAATCATAAAATGCGGCAATTGCTAACATGATTCGGACAGACTTAAGCATCGCTACAGGTGAGAAGGTCTCATCGTAGTCAACAGCTCAAAACATGATAATATTAGACCTAATCCTGCACCTCCACCACCACAACCAAGACCCAATTCAATACCAAATATCCAATTTTCCCAACCGGATTTTGCAATCCCTGAACGCCAGTGCTTCTACAACCAACGGATACTATTTAACATAAATAATAAGTAGAAATGGACAAACGAGTGTGGCTACACAGAGTGAGGAAAAAAACATGGTGGTACCAGCATTGCGTATCACTCACTATGCTTTATGTAATATGGCTTAAGCAGTGAAAGGGGAGGGCAAGAGCGGTTCGAAGGTCAATGAAATGATAAAAAACCACCAGAACTTGTCGAAAACCTTTCGCAACAAGTCAAGCTTTATGGACAGTAATATAACCGTCAGCATCAGTCTTCTTCTTGAAGATCCATTTATTCTCAATGGCTTGCCGATCACCGGGCAAGTCAACCAAAGTCCACACTTTGTTCTCATACATGGATCCCATCTCAGATTTCATGGCCTCAAGCCATTTTGCGGAATCCGGGCTCACCATCACTTCTTCATAGTTAGTAGGTTCGTCATGGTTTAGTAACATAACCTCCGGAACAGGATTACCGTACCACTCTGGTGCAGTTCTTACTCTGGTTGACCTACGAGGTTCAGTAACAACTTGATCTGAGGTTTCATGATCATCATCATTAACTTACTCACTAATTGGTATAGACGTCATAGGAACCGGTTTCTATGATGAACTACTTTCCAATAAGGGAGCAGGTATGGTTACCTCATCAAGTTCTACTTTCCTCCCACTCACTTCTTTTGAGAGAAACTCCTTCTCTAGAAAGGATCCATTCTTAGCAACGAATGTCTTGCCTTCGGATCTGTGATAGAAGGTGTACCCAATGGTCTCCTTTGGGTATCCTATGAAGACACATTTCTTCGATTTGGGTTCGAGCTTATCAGGTTGAAGTTTTTTTCACATAAGCATCGCAGCCCCAAACTTTAAGAAACGACAACTTTGGTTTCTTGCCAAACCACAGTTCATAAGGCGTCGTCTCAACGGATTTCGATGGTGCCCTATTTAACGTGAATGCGGCCGTCTCTAAAGCATAACCCCAAAATGATAGCGGTAGATCAGTAAGAGACATCATAGATCGCACCATATCTAGTAAAGTACGATTACGATGTTCGGACACACCATTACGTTGTGGTGTTCCGGGTGGCGTGAGTTGCGAAACTATTCCGCATTGTTTCAAATGTAGACCAAACTCGTAACTCAAATATTCTCCTCCACGAACAGATCGTAGAAACTTTATTTTCTTGTTACGATGATTTTCAACTTCACTCTGAAATTCTTTGCACTTTTCAAATGTTTCAGACTTACGTTTCATTAAGTAGATATACCCATATCTGCTTAAATCATCTGTGAAGGTGAGAAAATAACGATACCCGCCACGAGCCTCAATATTCATTGGTCCACATACATCAGTATGTATGATCTCCAATAAATCAGTTGCTCGCTCCATAGTTCCGGAGAACGGCGTTTTAGTCATCTTGCCCATGAGGCACGGTTTGCAAGTACCAAGTGATTCATAATCAAGTGGTTCCAAAAGTCCATCACTATGGAGTTTCTTCATGCGCTTTACACCGATATGACCTAAACGGCAGTGCCACAAATAAGTTGCACTATCATTATCAACTCTGCATCTTTTGGCTTCAACATTATGAATATGTGTATCACTACTATCGAGATTCATCAAAAATAGACCACTCTTCAAGGGTGCATGACCATAAAAGATATTACTCATATAAATAGAACAACCATTATTCTCCGATTTAAATGAATAACCGTCTCGCATCAAACAAGATCCAGATATAATGTTCATGCTCAACGCTGACACCAAATAACAATTATTTAGGTCTAATACTAATCCCGAAGGTAGATGTAGAGGTAGCGTGCCGACGGTGATCACATCGACTTTCGAACCATTTCCCACGCATTGTCACCTCGTCCTTGGCCAGTGTTCGCTTAATCCGTAGTCCCTGTTTTGAGTTGCAAATATTAGCAACAAAACCAGTATCAAATACCCAGGTGCTACTGCGAGCTCTGGTACGGTACACATCAATAACATGTATATCACATATACCTTTGTTCACCTTGCCATCCTTCTTATCTGCCAAATACTTGGGGCAGTTCCGCTTCCAGTGACCAGTTTGCTTGTAGTAGAAGCACTCAGTCTCAGGCTTAGGTCCAGACTTGGGTTTCTTCTCTTGACCAGCAACTTGCTTGTTGTTCTTCTTGAAGTTCCCCTTCTTCTTCCCTTTGCCCTTTTTCTTAAAACTGGTGGTCTTATTGACCATCAACACTTGATGCCCCTTCTTGATTTCTACCTCCGCAGCCTTTAGCATTGCGAAGAGCTCGAGAATCGTTTTATCCATCCCTTGCATGTTATAGTTCATCACGAAGCTTTTGTAGCTTGCTGGCAGTGATTGAAGAATTCTGTCAATGACGCTATCATCTGGAAGATTAACTCCCAGTTGAATCAAGTGATTGAAGTACCCAGACATCTTGAGTATATGCTCACTGACAGAACTATTCTCCTCCATCTTGCAGCTGTAGAACTTATTGGAGACTTCATATCTCTCAATCCGGGCATTCTTTTGAAATATTAACTTCAACTCCTGGAACATCTCATATGCTCCATGATGTTCAAAACATCCTTGAAGTTCCGGTTCTAAGCCATAAAGCATGGCACACTGAACTGTCGAGTAGTCATCAGCTTTGCTCTGCCAGACGTTCATAACATATGGTGTTGCTCCTGCAGCATGTTTGGCACCTAGCGGTGCTTCTAGGACGTAATTCTTCTGTGCAGCAGTGAGGATAGTCCTCAAGTTACGAACCCAGTCCGTGTAATTGCTACCATCATCTTTCAACTTTGCTTTCTCAAGGAATGCATTAAAATTCAACGGAACAATAGCACGGGCCATCTATCTACAATCAACATAGACAAGCAAGATACTATCAGGTACTAAGTTCATGATAAATTTAAGTTCAATTAATCATATTACTTAAGAACTCCCACTTAGATAGACATCTCTCTAGTCCTCTAAGTGATCACGTGATCCATATCAACTAAACCATAACCAATCATCACGTAAAATGGAGTAGCTTTCAATGGCGAACATCACTATGTTGATCATATCTACTATATGATTCACGCTCGACCTTTTGGTCTCAGTGTTCCAAGGCCATATCTGCATATTCTAGGCTCGTCAAGTTTAACCTGAGTATTCTGCATGTGCAAAACTGGCTTGCACCCGTTGTAAATGGACGTAGAGCTTATCACACCCGATCATCACGTGGTGTCTGGGCACGACGAACTTTGGCAACGGTGCATACTCAGGGAGAACACTTTTATCTTGAAATTTAGTGAGAGATCATCTTATAATGCTACCGTCAATCAAAGCAAGATAAGATGCATAAAAGATAAACATCACATGCAATCAATATAAGTGATATGGTATGGCTATCATCATCTTGTGCTTGTGATCTCCATCTCTGAAGCACCGTCATGATCACCATTGTCACCGGCGCGACACCTTGATCTCCATTGTAGTATCGTTGTCATCTCGCCAATCTTATGCTTCTACGACTATCGCTCCCACTTAGTGATAAAGTAAAGCATTACAGGGCGATTGCATTGCATACAACAAAGCGACAACCATATGGCTCCTGCCAGTTGCTGATAACTCGGTTACAAAACATGATTATCTCATACAATAAAATTCAGCATCATGCTTTGACCATATCACATGACAACATGCCCTGCAAAAACAAGTTAGATGTCCTACTTTGTTGTTGCAAGTTTTACGTTGCTGCTACGGGCTGAGCAAGAACCGTTCTTACCTACCCATCAAAACCACAACGATAGTTTGTCAAGTTGGTGCTATTTTAACCTTCGCAAGGACCGGGCGTAGCCACACTCGGTTCAACTAAAGTTGGAGAAACTGACACCCGCCAGCCACCTTTGTGCAAAGCACGTCGGTAGAACCAGTCTCGCGTAAGCGTACGCGTAATGTCGGTCCGGGCCGCTTCATCCAACAATACCGCCGAACCAAAGTATGACATGCTGGTAAGCAGTATGACTTATATTGCCCACAACTCACTTGTGTTCTACTCGTGCATATGACATCTACACATAAAACCCGGCTCTGATACCACTGTTGGGGAACGTAGTAATTTCAAAAAAATTCCTACGCACACGCAAGATCATGGTGATGCATAGCAATGAGAGGGGAGAGTGTTGTCCATGTACCCTCATAGACCGAAAGCGGAAGCGTTAGCACAATGCGGTTGATGTAGTCATACTCTTCATGATCCGACCGATCAAGTACCGAACGCACGACACCTCCGAGTTCAGCACACGTTCAGCCCGATGACGTCCCTCGAACTCCGATCCAGCCGAGTGTTGAGGGTGAGTTTCGTCAGCACGACGGCGTGGTGACGATGATGATGTTCTACCGACGCAGGGCTTCGCCTAAGCACCGCTATAGTATTATTGAGGTGGACTATGGTGGAGGGGGGCACCGCACACGACTAAAAGTTCAAATCAATTGTTGTGTCTTTGGGGTGCCCCCTACCCCCGTATATAAAGGAGCAAGGGGGGTAGGTGCGGCCGGCCAGGAGGAGGCGCGCCAGGAGGAGTCCTACTCCCATCGGGAGTAGGACTCCTCCCTTCCTTGTTGGATTTGGAGAAGGGGGGAAAGAGGAGGGAGACAGGAAGGAAAGGGGGGCGCCGCCCCCCTCTCCTTGTCCTATTCGGACTAGAGGGGGAGGGGCGCGGCCCTGCCCTAGCCGCCTCTCCTCTTCTCCACTAAGGCCCACTATGGCCCATTAAGCCCCTGGGGGGTTCCAGTAACCCCTCGGTACTTCGGTAAAATCCCGATTTCACCCGGAACATTTCCGATATCCAAATATAGGCTTCCAATATATCAATATTCATGTCTCGATCATTTCGAGACTCCTCGTCATGTCCGTGATCACATTCGGGACTACGAACAACCTTCGGTACATCAAAAGTCATAAACTCATAATATAACCGTCATCGAAACTTTAAGCGTGCGGACCCTATGGGTTCGAGAACTATGTAGACATGACCGAGACACGTCTCCGGTCAATAACCAATAGCGGAACCTGGATGCTCATATTGACTCCCACATATTCTATGAAGATCTTTATCGGTCAGACCGCATAACAACATACGTTGTTCCCTTTGTCATCGGTATGTTACTTGCCCGAGATTCGATCGCCGGTATCTCAATACCTAGTTCAATCTCGTTACCGGCAAGTCTCTTTACTTGTTCCGTAATACATCATACCGCAACTAACTCATTAGTTGCAATGCTTGCAAGGCTTAAGTGATGTGCATTACCGAGTGGGCCCAGAGATACCTCTCCGACAATCGGAGTGACAAATCCTAATCTCGAAATACGCCAACCCAACAAGTACCTTCGGAGACACCTATAGAGCACCTTTATAATCACCCAGTTACGTTGTGACGTTTGGTAGCACACAAAGTGTTCCTCCGATAAACGGGAGTTGCATAATCTCATAGTCATAGGAACATGTATAAGTCATGAAGAAAGCAATAGCAACATACTAAACGATCGAGTGCTAAGCTAACGGAATGGGTCAAGTCAATCACATCATTCTCCTAATGATGTGATCCCGTTAATCAAATGACAACGCATGTCTATGGCTAGGAAACATAACCATCTTTGGTCAACGAGCTAGTCAAGTAGAGGCATACTAGTGACACTTTGTTTGTCTATGTATTCACACAAGTATTATGTTTCTGGTTAATACAATTCTAGCATGAATAATAAACATTTATCATGATATAAGGAAATAAATAATAACTTTATTATTGCCTCTAGGGCATATTTCCTTCACTAACCATACACCACAAGAAAATTTAAGAACAAACAAATATAGATAGCATAATACATTACTAACCATGCCCGCGTGGCGGCACGCCGCGCCCTATCGATGCATTGCAGTGAAATTTGTTGCGTGTAATAATGAAAAAGTTACAACATATTGCGTTGGTGCTGTTGAGTTGCCTGTAACTTTTGAGTACAGCACAACTTACGATAAAAGATGTGTATATGTGATTATATAGTTATGATAAAGTAAGTGGTGTGCCAAGGCAGATTTGAACACTTAGATTTGTTACATTGCACAATTGATGTATTTTACAATGAAAGGCATACACACTGCTATCTCTTCCCTTCCCAAATATATAGCGGTGCTTTTCCCCATCGGGTCTTGTGGACCTAGAGGAAAACCACTCTCCAAAGGTATATGCAGAAGCAGGACTAAGGCTTGAAGCATGACCGGTATTTGTACTTATAACCTTGAAGATCCATATGGACTTGTCACTCCCAAATAATGCGTTTGAGTTCAGCCATTCTAATTGCCGTGTGGTGCCTATGCAATGACACATTGTAATATACAGAAGATAGTGGAAATAATGATATAATTTTAAGATAAAATGATGATAGGGATGATGTGCACACAGAGAAGCAAATAGCAGGAGTAAAATGACTGATATATTAAACTAAACACTACCAGACTGGTTTTCATAATACACTCTCAAGCAAATAACACATATAATTTTGACATAGCTTCCTGGAACAATCACTTGCTTCTTTGGAGAATTCACTTTAGAAACTAAAGAGAGGGTACACTTAAAACATGGCCAAGTTATCAGAGTGGAAGTGCATAACTATTGAGTAATCTATGTGGACAGACTGAAACTAATCATAAAATTAGGTTTTTGAAGTAGATGTGACTTGTCTGGCATTTGTTAGTCCATGAGGATTAAGATTCTGGTTTCGTGGTTGGGAGGGTGTGCTCGAAATATGAGACTTCAAGGGGGGTATGTGGACTTCTTTCAAGAGGCATGGGAGAGTTGCACATGAGAACGACGTGTGCCTTCCTCTTTCATGAGAAAGGAGACGGACATTGACGGTGGCAGATTCACAGGTGGTCGTTTGGCTGTTTCGCTGGGTCGACTGCGTGGTAAGTGAAGGATAAGTGAGCCTTTTCATTTATCGTCCTATTCTTTTTGTATTTAGAACTAGGAAAATAAAAGAGAAAAATAAATGGATGGCTAGAGAGTGAATAAAAGTGTGTGACATTTATATAGGTTTTATGATTCATACATATGCCCACCATCAATTTCGGAAAATTTGGAATTCAAATTCATTTGAATTTAATTCAAATGGTTTTGACCTAGAGGTATGAGAACCAAGTGTACAAAATTTGTAATAATTTTTGTGGAGGCTAGGAATGTGATAAGAAGGCCGTGTGTAAAGTTGTGTATCATTTGGAAGATTCAAATCACTTGCAAATTGTATTCGAATTGAAGCCATTGTTTCAAATAGTTGCTAGCCTTGAAAAATAAATCTAAAACTATGAATATTTTCATAATGTCACATATTGCTTAAAAGATTAATGACATCGACTAAGACATGAAATGTAAAGTTATCTATTAAATAAAAAACAATGTAATGCTAAGGCTTGTTGCTCTTGGGCTGTTATACGCGCCGAGCCCGAGCTCACGTTGGGCCGAGGAATAGTCCAAGACCATTGCATAGACGTCCGCCTGGCAGCGGCGCAGGCTCAGTGGCCAGCTCCTCAAAGTGGGGTTGGCCGAGTCCGAGAGCGCCATCCATGCCTCGACGGTAAGGGCAAGACAGTCGCGGCGGAACGTCGCCGTTGGGATGACTCATCCGAGCGCTTGCGCCCAGCGATGAAGACAAAGGGACCAACATAGACAATGGTCCCCATAACAACATGAGTTTGCTACCAAATTACCGAAGAAGAAGAAGAACAATATGACATTAGAGATTTTTTGAAGCTAAACATCTATTTTCCTAAGGCTTGGCTCTCGTCGATATATTTTTAATAACACGTGCTCCCCCTAGTTCAATTTTTCTACCTCCGCCAGTACCTGCACCGAGCGGCGGAGGCGGCCGTACTACGTGAACACCGTGCGGCAGCCAATCAAGGTTTCCGGACCCTGCGCGCCCTTCCATCGTTGGATATGCCCTTATAAGAGCGCCTTCAATAGTTGCCCTATTTTTGGGGCACGAGGCATTTTTTGCCTAGTCACAAAAATTTTACAAGAAATTTTTTGGGCAACCCTATAATGCATCACGAAGTACTGCAAAAATGCAACACTTCGGCTGCTACCGCAAAATCGCGCGGCTCCAACCCGACGCCCGTGCGTGATCGTTTCGCTCCCACCAACAACCGAATCTCAACCATCTGTTGCTCCGTCTCCACCACCCGACTCCATCCTTACCCGCGGCTCCAGTTTCGCTTCCGCCCTTGACGGTCGCGCTACAATTTCTGCCAACCGCCGCTGCTCCATCGCCCGTAATGGCCGTAGAAGCCCGGTCGTGTCCCTTCGAGGTAGGCTAGTGGCCACGCGGAGCACCGTAGTGAAAGAAATATGCCCTAGAGGCAATAATAAAGTTGTTATTTATATGTCCTTATATCATGATAAATGTTTATTATTCATGCTAGAATTGTATTAACCGGAAACTTAGTACATGTGTGAATACATAGACAAACAAAGTGTCACTAGTATGCCTCTACTTGACTAGCTCGTTAATCAAAGATGGTTAAGTTTCCTAACCATAGACATGAGTTGTCATTTGATAAACAAGATCACATCATTGGAGAATGATGTGATTGACATGACCCATCCGTTAGCTTAGCACTTTGATCGTTTAGTTTATTGCTATTGCTTTCTTCATAACTTATACATGTTCCTATGACTATGAGATTATGTAACTCCCGATTACCGGAGGAACACTTTGTGTGCTATCAAACGTCACAACGTAACTGAGTGATTATAAAGATGCTCTACAGGTGTCTCCAATGGTGTTTGTTGAGTTGGCATAGATCGAGATTAGGATTTGTCACTCCGATTGTCAGAGAGGTATCTCTAGGCCCTCTCGGTAATGCACATCACTATAAGCCTTGCAAGCAATGTGACTAATGAATTAGTTGCGGGATATACCCCGCGGTATGACCCGGCCAGATGTATAACCCGGCCGGACTTGGCGACTCACTAATACCCGCCCTGACTTGATGACTCACTAAGTGACCCGCCCGAGCCTGACGACTTATGGGTGACCTGGCAAGCGGATCAAAGGAGCGACAAGACCCGGGGGCCCAAGAGGCTCAAGGCCCAGAAGGCCGGCTACGTTATGGTAGGCCGGCTTAAGAGGAAAGGTGTGAGGAATATCTCCTTTACGAGGAAGCAAGACCCGGACTTGTAATCAACTTGTAAGAGAAGATAGACTAATCCCAGTCCTACTAGGACTCCACATGTAACCCACCCCTCTAACTTATATAAGGAGGGGCAGGGCTCCCAAAAGAGGAGAGGGAAGAAGAAAACAATCTCTAGGGCTAGACACAAAGAGCCGGCTTACCGGCGACTCTCTCATGAGTATAATGAGATCTAGCCACAAACAGCATGTAGGGTTATTACCGGATGATGTTTCCCGGGGCCCGAAGCTGTCTAAATCCTTGTCTTGCGTGTTGCGTCTATCAATTCCGCTCAACCCCTTCAAGCTACCACATAGATGCGTTGGCCTCGCGACTAAGTCCTCACGCTAAGGACATCTGCCGTGACAATTCCACAACAGTTGGCGCCCACCGTGGGGCCTGCGCACGGTGATGTTGAGTTTTTGGAGGGATCTCTTCAGGGATCGAGAAGCTCGCGATTTCATTGGGAGGAAAAGCCGACAAGATCATTGTTTCTGGATCCAGCATGTGCAAGACTGAGATCAAAGAAATTAGGGTTGCATCTTATGCACCGCTGCAAGTCGCCATCTCGAGGCCTACAAGAATTTCTGCTGTAAGTTCCGAGATGTACAGTAGCCATGTCCGACTGCTATTGTTTCTGAGATATACTGGATCAAGTTTCGAGCCGGCCGGTCGTGGCGCACTGGAAAACACGGGCTTCCTAGTAATATTTTCTGTGGCCTTGAACAGCCGGCCGGCGGCGATTGCTACGGTACTTATCCAAACGTAAACAGCATGCACTAGTGCCAAAATCTCAACCTGTGTCTGGGTCAATCACATGGTGTGCTAATACTACAGTACGAGAAAGAGAAAGAAAGCCAGGATTTCTGTGGATATACGAATCGAGGAGACAATCATCATCACATAAAAGGAAATATGACTATACACAGAAAGGAACTACGTTCTGAAGCAAGAAACCTAATTGGTCAAAACAATGATTGGTCAAAACTCTACGACTCGGAAAAGGACTCGGCTGCAGTTCGCGAGTGCCTTTGAGCTACAGTCGGATCGTCCTGCCGTTGCCGTGGCTCGCCGCGTCGTCGGCTTTCCGTCGCCGAGGAGCTGCCAGGCGAAACCCTCGCATTGAACCGCCGCCGCGCTTGCCTCCGCCTCTGTCATGTCCCGGCTCTGTCCGGTTTGCCACGCTGTTTCCTCTGTCGTCAAGAGCTACCCCCTGACCACCTTCGACTCGGCCTCTTCTGCTGAGAGCCGCCGCCCGGTCTTGAACCATTGCCCAGTCGGCCTGATCGAGTCTCTGCCTGTTGACACGCCTCCTGCTGCTGTCACCATCGCGATCTGTTTCTTCGCCTGCTGCTACTGCCGCCGTGAGACGAGCGCCTGATGTCCGAGCTGTGCCCTAAGTCACCCCGGTCAAGCGGCCTAGTTGTCTGCCCCCGAGCCGCCATGCCTGATCCACTACATTGCCAACAGTTCCTATTTGACTCCGAGTCAGACGCCGCTTCCATCGCCTCGCGGTGACTCCTTTTGTCAGCCGCCCCCATTGCCACTCGCCTAGTCCTGTGTTGGCCAGACCGCCTTACGGGTGTCCTCTGCTCTAGCCCCCGCGGCCCTCAGGCCTGCACCCCGTTGCCACTCCGCTCCGCGATGCTAACTCGCCGGCTGCTGTACCTATCACCGGATCCGCCCGTTCACGGGTTTCGATCCGCTACGCTGGATCTGCCTGCTGCGTTTAACCCGCCGTCGTCAGGGGAAAGCCGGGTGAGCCGCCGTGATGTTCACTTCCGAGCCACCCGCTTGCTCTGACTTGAAACTGCGGTCTTTATCTAAAACCGCCTGCTGTTGCTGCAAGACGAGCGCCCGTCATCCGAACCGCGCCCTGAGCCAGGCGGTCTCGCCATCCGCGCCCTAAGCCGCCGGACCTCAAACAACTACATTGCCGGCTTACCTCGCTGCCATGCCTTCGCCCTCGCCGCTGTTGCAACCAGGCCAAGTCGTGTCAAGCCGTCTCATCTTCAGCTCGCTTGCGGTCTGCTTCAGTGATGCTCCACCTTCGCCAAGTCATTTCCATGGCTGTTTTCAGAGCCGCCGTGACCAAGTCAAAGGTCAACAGTGGTGGAGATTGCAACGAACAGGTCTCCGAGCAAGGGAGCATATTTTGGCTATTCAAAAGGCCACTGAATCGCTGCATCCAACATCCCCTAGCGCTATGGTGTCAGTAGCACAACGTTTTGCATTGCTACTAACTTGGAGGTGTGAGAGCTGTCGGGGCCACGAGCCGCCTTTAACGTGTTGGGCCGCTGGGAGTTGCCGGTCTGTCTAAACCGCCGGGACTATTTTGAGCCGTTGGTCTGCCTGAGCCGCCTCTGTCGCGATTGAAGGGATCATCCGTCATCCACACAAATCAGGTGATATTCATCTAAAGATTATTTTTTCTTAACTCATTGGTTTTATCAAAGAACAAATACTTGGTCTATGATATTTTTTCACAGGACCATTGTTCCTTACAAAAAGGTGTTGCGAAAGGGGCGTGAGCAAATATTATTTTTGCACTAGCGCTCATTCTGCGCAGGTTGCCACCCCCGCTACATCAACACTATGCGGTTGACTTGCCCGTCCACGTGGCTTACCACGCCTGCGATTGACTCGCTCGTCCGCATCGGCTTACAACGTCGTGACCGGCTCATCTCTCTGCTCCCACGGCCGACTCACCCGTGATTGATTTAAACTTCAACATGGTGATCATCAACTCTGCGGTAGATAATTACTGGCCTAACATATCAGGTGAAATCCATCCAGTATATTTTTATATTATATATTGCTTTCTTTAAAAGAGCAATTACTCTGGCTTGCAAGTTCTACAGTGCAGGACAAGTTATATCACTGAGATGTTGAATGACTCATACCGGTTTATATCACGGTCAATATGGAGAATCTCAAAGCCAACTCCTCGAGTCGCCTTGAGACTCGGGGGTTATGATGACATGACTCAGTAAATGATTGCCGGTTTCAATGAATTCAAGAACTCCGGGTCATTAAAGGGAAGATAACCCGGCCCTAGAGGCTACTTCTTTATTGGCGAATATTTAAAGGCCGTCATAAAATTTCCGGCTCAAAATGAAGATTCCGGTTTAAAATACAACTCAAGAGACATCTCTCTCCCGCAAAGCTTTGAAGCTCTCAAAACCGGTTCAACATCCCGCTCAAGGTAAATTTGTCCCTTACAAAGCTTTGAGGTTCTCAATATCCGGTTTAAGAATTTCCGGTTCAAAAAGAATTAATCCCTTGCAAGTTCGAATTCTCAGACAAATTAATGGTTACCAAAGAGAACTTGCTGCCATGATGCACAGTTCAAAACATGGGTATCCTGCCTTACGGATTATCATATTATGGTCACTTGGGGGCTTCCTGCTCATGGGGCATAGCTATCAGTACCCTCTTGATCGGCGCAATGCCAAAACTTATACGGTCACCTGGGGGCTTCCTGTTCAAACATAGGTCGTATTCGAACCAAAGAGAACATAGCTGTCGAAACCCTTTTGATTGGCATACTGCCAAACCCACTAGGGGGCTTCTTGATCGTATCCGAATCATAGCTCAACCCCTTTGGGTCCGACGTGGATCGTATTCGAATCAGTGTCGTTAAACAACTCTCAAGGTCATTTGGGGGCTTCCTGTTCAAACATAGGTCGTATTCGAACCAAAGAGAACATAGTTGTCGATACCCTCTTGATCGGCATCGCCAAAGCCATTGGGGGCTATATGATCGTATTCGAATCTTAGCTTAACCCCTTTGGAATGGTTTACTGATCGTATCCGAATCAGAAGCCTCAAAAAGTTTTATTCTGTCTCTGGTAAAGTTTATTGCAGCCACAATTATTTAACTTGAGACCTTTTTGGGATTATATCTCAAATATATATAAGTGTTTTATGCTTAACCCGGCTTCACTTTTGACTATAAGTCGCCATTTTATGACAATCATCATCTATGTGGAAGCATTGGCTTCTAAGGATTGGGTTATCACCCTTACTGCACACGTTATGTAAGCTGACAGTACAAATTCAATATCACAGTGGTTATATGTGAGATATTATGACCCGCCCTGGTTTTGACGCTAAGTTGCCAGGGCATATGTTGTTTAAACTCTCTGTAGGATTTGCAGAAATATGACAAATAAATGATTAAGTTCAAAGCTCATTACCAAAGTTGATGCTTCAAAATGATTATCCATTCTGGATTTTTCTCAAAAAGGCTATAAGCTGCCGGGTCATAAAAATTCCGGTTTACAATGAAGGCGTATTGAATCGCCATCGGCCAAGAGCCGCCGGGTACTCCGGATTTACTTGTCAACAGATAAGGTATTTGAAATCTTTAAATAGCCAAACTTGGCTGGATTTTCGTTATGATATTGAATGATTGAGGTTTTCAAACCGGGTTATTCAAATCTTTAATAGCCAACATGGCTGGATTTTCATGATGATATTGAATGATTGAGGTTTTCATACCAGATTATATTATTCAAATCTTGAATAGCCAACATGGCTGGATTTCTATTATGATTATCAATAACTAGTATTATGATTGAGGTTTTCAAAGTCGCTTTAGTGCAATAGCTATTATCTTTATCAATGGGCATGATTTATTTTACAATGGAGGAAATAGTCCCGAATCGCTGCAGGCTTACGACCCGGCACTTGGGGGCTACATTATTCAAGTTGAGGTTACATCAAATATGCAAGTATCATGTTGCTGCAAGCATGCACCATGACACTTGGGGGCTAATGCAAAGACAATTTTACTAGTCTTATTGAAGACCCGACTCATCACATTCTAAATGAGCCGGCCCTTGGGGGCTACACGTTACTGCTCAAATTTACATCATCATATTTACAAAGTCCCTGCTCATTATTACATAATGACCCGACACTTGGGGGCTAATGCATATTGCTCTTTGCTTAAGACAATTCTAGGATGACCCGGCTACACTACTATGACTATAGCCGACTCATGGGGGCTACACAACTGGATTTCATTTAAAGCCATGGTGATAAGTCCCGGCTTATTCATGCTGATTAAACCGGCCCTTGGGGGCTACAAGTATTATGGATATAAGGGAGAAATATCTTCAAATTTTCAGTTTGAGTAAATCAGATTGACTCGGTGTCTGCAAAAATCATAAACTGGCGTCGGCGACAATTATGACTCGGCATCATCTATTTATAACCCGGCAATTTTGGTAATCATAAACCGGCAAGTTTTGTAGCTCAAGTCGGCTGAATATAAGTTGAATATTTGAAGACCAATATTTTTGTCAAGTCAGAGCATTGAAGGCCGACTCAAATGGATGCTTTATTTACAATATTTCTTCTACAAGCAAATTGACTATGAAGTTGGTCCATTGACCCGGATTTTCCAGAAGGAGGAGATGACAAGGACTTAAGGATGATCAAGTGTCGGCTTACAAGATTATTTAACCCGGAGTGCAACCTGTCAATTTGTTCTTGTGTTTATGTTGCAGATTAGTTTAACATGGATAAATCCAAATTAAACTTGGGGGCTAATGTCGGGGATATACCCCGCGGTATGACCGGGCCAGATGTATAACCCGGCCGGACTTGGTGACTCACTAATGACCCGCCCTGACTGGACGACTCACTAAGTGACCCGCCCGAGCCTGGCGACTTATGGGTGACCTGGCAAGCGGATCAAAGGAGCGACAAGACCCGGGGGCCCAAGAGGCTCAAGGCCCAGAAGGCCGGCTACGTTATGGTAGGCCGGCTTAAGAGGAAAGGCGTGAGGAATATCTCCTTTACGAGGAAGCAAGACCCGGACTTGTAATCAACTTGTAAGAGAAGATAGACTAATCCTAGTCCTACTAGGACTCCACATGTAACCCGCCCCTCTAACTTATATAAGGAGGGGCAGGGCTCCCCAAAGAGGAAAGGGAAGAAGAAAACAATCTCTAGGGCTAGACACAAAGAGCCGGCTTACTGGCGACTCTCTCATAGGAAAGGGAAAAGAGAAGGTAAATAAAAGGAAAAATAAAGGGAAAATAAAAAAACAAAAAGAAAAGAAAGAGAATAAATAATAAAATGTAAATGTAAATAGTTGTAGTGCGAGGTACCCCTAACAGCGCTACTGCTATTCATATTTTAGAATTAATTTTTTCGAAAAGATAGTGGTACCGTGGGGTCCTTAGGCCTGCGCTATAGATAACTTAGCTATAGAGCTGGTATGGGGATCCTGCGCTACTACTATTTGTGGCTAGGTCTCATTATGCTCATGAGAGAGTCGCCGGTAAGCCGGCTCTTTGTGTCTAGCCCTAGAGATTGTTTCTTCTTCCCTGTCCCTCTTTGGGGAGCCCTGCCCCTCCTTATATAAGTTAGAGGGGCGGGTTACATGTGGAGTCCTAGTAGGACTAGGATTAGTCTATCTTCTCTTACAAGTTGATTACAAGTCCGGGTCTTGCTTCCTCGTAAAGGAGATATTCCTCACGCCTTTCCTCTTAAGCCGGCCTACCATAACGTAGCCGGCCTTCTGGGCCTTGAGCCTCTTGGGCCCCCGGTTCTTGTCGCTCCTTTGATCCGCTTGCCAGGTCATCCATAAGTCGCCAGGCTCGGGCGGGTCACTTAGTGAGTCGTCCAGTCAGGGCGGGTCATTAGTGCGTCATCAAGTCCGGCCGGGTTATACATCTGGCCGGGTCATACCGCGGGGTATATCCCCGACATTAGCCCCCAAGTTTAATTTGGATTTATCCATGTTAAACTGGTCTGCAACATAAACATAAGAACAAATTGACAGGTTGCACTCCGGGTTAAATATTCTTATAAGCCGACACTTGATCATCCTTAAGTCCTTGTCATCTCCTCCTTCTGGAAAATCCGGGTTAATGGACCAACTTCGTAGTCAATTTTCTTGTAGAAGAAATATTGTAAATAAAGCATCCATTTGAGTCGACCTTCAATGCTCTGACTTGACAAAAATATTGGTCTTCAAATATTCAACTTATATTCAGCCGACTTGAGATATAAAACTTGCCGGTTTATGATTACCAAAATTGCCGGGTTATAAATAGATGACGCCGAGTCATAATTGTCGCCGACGCCGGTTTATGATTTTTGCAGACACTGGATCAATCTGATTTACTCAAACTGAAAATTTGAAGATATTTCTCCCTTATATCCATAATACCTGTAGCCCCCAAGGGCCGGTTTAATCAGCATGAATAAGCCGGGACTTATCACCATGGCTTTAAATGAAATCCAGTTGTGTAGCCCCCATGAGTCGGCTATAGTCATAGTAGTGTAGTCGGGTCATCCTAGAATTGTCTTAAGCAAAGAGCAATATGCATTAGCCCCCAAGTGTCGGGTCATTATGTAATAATGAGCAGGGTCTTTGTAAATATGATGATGTAAATTTGAGCAGTAACGTGTAGCCCCCAAGGGCCGGCTTAGTAAGATAATACTAAGCTGGGACTTTTTATTGAAAATAATATCATATGATGTAACCCCAATCCTGGGGCTTGAACCCACATCCACAAGGTTAAGAGCTTTATGCTTTACCAACTGAGCAGTGAATCCTTCAATATATAATGGAATAAGGCTTGTGTATCTTGAATTTTAACAGGAGCAATTGGTAGCCCCCAAGGGCTGGCTCATTACAATGGGATGAGTCGGGTCTTCAATAAGGCCAATAAAAATGACGTTGCATTAGCCCCCAAGTGTCATGTTGCATGCTTGCAGCGACATGAGACTTGCATATTTGATGTAACCTCAACTTGAATAATGTAGCCCCCAAGTGCCAGGTCGTAAGCCTGCAGCGACTCGGGACTATTTCCTCCATTGTAAAATAAATCATGCCCATTGATAAAGATAATAGTTGTTGCGCTAAAGCGACTTTGAAAACCTCAATCATAATACTGGTTATTGATAATCATAATAGAAATCCAGCCATGTTGGCTATTCAAAATTTAAATAATATAATCCGGTATGAAAACCTCAATCATTCAATATCATCATTGAAAATCCAGCCATGTTGGCTATTTAAAGAATTCAAACACCTTATCTGTTGACAAGTAAATCCGGAGATTAAATACCCGACGGCTCTTGGCCGATGGCGATTCAATACGCCTTCATTGTAAACCGGAATTTTCATGACCCGGCGGCTTATAGCCTTTTGAGAAAAATCCAGAATGGATAATCATTTTGAAGCATCAACTTTGGTAATGAGCTTGAACTTAATCATTTACATGTCATATTTCTACAAATCTTGCAGAGAGTTTAAACAACATATGCGCTGGCGACTTAGCGTCAAAACCAGGGCGGATCATAATATCTCACATATAACTACTGTGATATTGAATTTGTACTACCGGCTTACATAACCTGTGCAGTAAGGGTGATAACCCAATCCTTAGAAGCCAATGCTTCCACATAGATGATGATTGTCATAAACTGGCGACTTATAGTCAAAAGTCAAGCCGGGTTAAGCATAAAACACTTATATATATTTAAGATATAATCCCAAAAAGGTCTCAAGTTAAGTAATTGTGGCTGCAATAAACTTTACCAGAGACAGAATAAAACTTTTTGAGGCTTCTGATTCGGATACGATCAGTAAACCGTTCCAAAGGGGTTAAGCTAAGATTCGAATACGATCATATAGCCCCCGGTGGCTTTGGCGATGCCGATCAAGAGGGTATCGACAGCTATGTTCTCTTTGGTTCAAATACGACCTATGTTTGAACAGGAAGCCCCCAAATGACCTTGAGAGTTGTTTAACGACGCTGATTCGAATACGATCCATGTCGATTCCCAAAGGAGTTGAGCTATGATTCGGATACGATCAAGAAGCCCCCAAGTAGGTTTGGCAGTTTGCTAATCAAAAGGGTATCGACAGCTATGTTCTCTTTGGTTTGAATACGACCTATGTTTGAACAGGAAGCCCCCAAGTGACCATATAAATTTTGGCATTGCGCCGATCAAGAGGGTATTGATAGCTATGCTCGATGAGCAGGAAGCCCCCAAGTGATCATAATAAGATAAGCCGTAAGGCAGGATATCCAAGTTTGAACCGCGCATCATGGCAACAAGTTCTTTTGGCAACCTTTAATTTTTCTGAGAACTCGAACTTGCGAGAGATTTAAATCTTTTTGAATCTGGAACTTTAAACCGGATTTAAAAACTTCAAAACTTTGTGAAAGACAAATTTACCTTGAGCCGGATTTTGAACCGGATTTGATAGCTTCAAAGCTTTGCGGGAGAGAGATGTCTCTTGAGCTATATTTTAAACTGGAATCTTCATTTTGAGCCGGAAATTTTTCTGACGGCCTTTAAATATTTGCCAATAAAGAGTAGCCTCCGGGGCCGGGTTATCTTCCCTTCAATGACCCAGAGTTCTTGAATTCATTGAAACCGGCTAATTTTGCCGAGACATACCATTGTAGCCCCCGAGTCTCAAGATGACTCAAAGAGTTGGCTTGAGATTCTCCATATTTGACCATAGCAGAAGGTGTATATCATTGGCGTTGATAACGTGATGTGAATCCACAGAAGGTTGAGGTGACTGCGGCGGGTTATAAATGATCCCGTATGAGCCGTGTCAGCAACTCGGCCAATGGTTCCCTCCAACTGGTTGTTTGAAGCTTAATCAAAATGTAGTGGCGGAAATTTGTGCACCTGCCCATTGAGCCATTCAGTGCAGACGGTGTTTGATAATATATGATAATTTGCCTCCAATTTGTTGGAAGAGAAAACCGGCTTCCCAAGCGGTGACTTGCTCATACTCAATAAATAGCTCATGCTGACAGGTGCGGCCCAGTGTGTTGATGTAGACCAGGCCGCGAGAGACGGACGGCAGAGACGACCGTAACATCAGAGGCGGCATAGACAGATGAACCGGTCGTGGCATTGTAAGCCAGTGCGGACGGGCAAGTTGTCCTCCTTGTTGTAAGCCAGCGTGGTCGTGAGAGACGGCCACAACGTTGTAAGCCAGCGCGGTCTCGAGAGACGGCCACGGCGTTGTAAGCCGGTGCGGGAGTCCGTTGAGTAACGACGACCACCTATGCCAAAAGATGTTGGCGTGCCTCCATCTCCGCGGTATAATATCATTTTTTGTCATAAATAATTGCCCTGCATAAACAATATTGCAGACCAAGGTAAAGATAAACTCGTTCTTTGACAAAAACAACATGTGCTAATAAAACAAACTTGGATGGATATCACCTGATTTGTTTGGACTATGGATGATCTGTTTATCGCGACAGAGGTGGCTCAGGCAGACCACCGACTCAATATAGTTCCGGCGGCTCAGGAAGACCGGCGACTTAATGTAACCCCGGCGGCTCAACGCGGCTTCGGCGGGTTGATGTAGATTAAGCTGCACAGACTGCAACCTTTGATAATGCATAATTCCGGCCTCCACGTGGAATAGTAGTCCACCGATAAGTAATTAAAGCAGCCTTGACGTGATTGATCCAGTAGTACTTTGCTTCTTGCTTTGACTAACTTTGACTGCCATTGATCTGCTTGAAAATTTGATAGTTGTACTTGCCCACTGGGACTCCTGCCCAGGGCCAGGGATCAACCATGACAGCTGGGTGCAGGGCAACGACAGTAAGGTAATAGCCACTTGCTCCTTGTCCTCCATCCTCGCATCCCTGACTCCAATATATATATATATATATATATATATATATATATATATATATATGCAAGAAAGGTCCAACCAGTTCAATCAGAGATAGGATGCAAAACTCTTCTTTGTCCGACTCTAAAGTCTAACTGTGTTATCCCAATAGAAAAGTACAGCAGCCATGGCGGAAGTAACCCGCAGTGAGCCTGGCGGATCCGGTCACTTGGCCGGGCCAGACCGGGTTGGAAACTGCAGGGGCAGCTCAGCAACGCCCCGGCGAGTCCGCGACAGAGAGACACCGGCGAGGCAAGGTGTGGCGAGTGACTCGGCAAAGGTGGCTCGAAGAGGTGGAAGTGAGGCCGCTCAGCCAAGGCCCAAGGACAACTCAGCGCAGCTCCTAGCAGAGGATGGAAACGACGCGGCGAGTCTCAGTCGCGACCGCTCAGTGCATGGCGGCAGCGGCGGCTCAAGCAAAAATCGCAGGGTGACAATGGCGGCCTAGTGCGGTCATGGCAAAATCTGACTCTGTGTGATCCAATCCTTCTTCGGGTCGTGGTCACATCCACGGTAGTAGCGGAGTCCCGACGCGACGGTGGCTCGGAAGTGGCTCAGAGGTGTGCCCACGGCCACAACAGCAGAGGTAGTAGGCGATCAAAAACATGGGCGTGGGCCTCAATGGTGGTTTAGCGGAGCCGGCTGGAGGAGGGCCGAACCGCAATCACACGGAGCGAAGGCGCAGACGGCTTGGAGGCGCACCGGCGAGTCCACGGTGGCGATGCGGAGTCTGAGTCTGTGGCCGCATCCGTTTCCGTGTCATGGGAAACTTCCTCTTCTTCTTTTTTAATCCTCACATGACACCCAATAGCTTAGCGCTATAGTACTACTTGCAACCACATAGCAGATCGTCTTGGATTCCTTCACGCAAGTAATGATAACAGTGATCTATCAAATCTCCTGGTCAATTGCTGTGTTGCTGTTGGTTCAAAACTTTTGCCAGCGAAAATTGGATGACAGTGTAACTGGACAGGTCTCGAACTCCCGTGCGGAACATCTGGCCACGCGTGCGGCGGCGCACGCAATCCTAATCTTCTCGATCTCAGATTTTGTAAAAAAGATTTCTTCTCGTCCAGAGATGTAACAGATGAACGATGAACTTGCCGATTCTTTTTCCTTCAGCACATCACAAGCTTCTCGATCCCTGAAGAAATCCCTTCAAGAACTCATCACCACCGTGCGCAGGCCCCACGGTGGGTGCCAACTGTCGTGGAATTGTCACGGCAGATGTCCTAGTGTAAGGACTTAGTCGCGAGGCCAACGCATCTATGCGGTAGCTTGAGAGGGGTTGATCGGGACGAGAGACGCAATACACAAGACGAGGGTTTAGACAGCTTTAGGCCTCGGGAAACATCATCCGGAATAGCCCTACATGCTGTTTGTGGCTAGGTCTCATTATGCTCATGAGAGAGTCGCCGGTAAGCCGGCTCTTTGTGTCTAGCCCTAGAGATTGTTTCTTCTTCCCTGTCCCTCTTTGGGGAGCCCTGCCCCTCCTTATATAAGTTAGAGGGGCGGGTTACATGTGGAGTCCTAGTAGGACTAGGATTAGTCTATCTTCTCTTACAAGTTGATTACAAGTCTGGGTCTTGCTTCCTCATAAAGGAGATATTCCTCACGCCTTTCCTCTTAAGCCGGCCTACCATAACGTAGCCGGCCTTCTGGGCCTTGAGCCTCTTGGGCCCCCAGGTCTTGTCGCTCCTTTGATCCGCTTGCCAGGTCACCCATAAGTCGCCAGGCTCGGGCGGGTCACTTAGTGAGTCGTCCAGTCAGGGCGGGTCATTAGTGAGTCGCCAAGTCCGGCCGGGTTATACATCTGGCCGGGTCATACCGTGGGGTATATCCCCGACAGTGAGTGAGGAGTGGAGTCCACTCCTTTGAGAATAACCCGCCTAGCATGGAGGATACAGACAGCCCTAGTTGATACATGAGATATTCCAGCATACAAAACAAAATGTTTATTTGAAGGTTTAGAGTTTGGCACATACAAATTTACTTGTAACGGCATGTAGATACCGTATATAGGAAGGTATGGTGGACTCATATGGAATAACTTTGGGGTTTATGGAATTGGATGCACAAGAAGTATTCCCGCTTAGTACAAGTGAAGGCTAGAAAGGGACTGGGAAGCGACCAGCTAGAGAGCGACAACAATCATGAACATGCATTAAAATTAATCAACACTGAATGCAAGCATGAGTAGGATCTGATTCACCATGAACATAAATATCATAGAGGCTATGTTGATTTTGTTTCAACTACATGCGTGAACATGTGCCAAGTCAAGCCACTCGAATCGTTCAAAGGAGGATACCACCCTATCATACCACATCACAACCATTTTAATAGCATGTTGGCACGCAAGGTAAACCCTTATGAACTCCTAGTAAATTAAGCATGACATGAGCAACTATAATCTCTAATTGTCATTGCAAACATGTTTCATTCATAATAGGCTGAATCAGGAACAATGAACTTGTTGGGCGATAACCCACAAGTGTAGGGGATCGCAACAGCTTTCGAGGGTAGAGTATTCAACCCAAATTTATTGATTCGACACAAGGGGAGCCAAAGAATATTCTCAAGTATTAGCAGCTGAGTTGTCAATTCAACCACACCTGGAAACTTAGTATCTGCAGCAGAGTGTTTAGTAGCAAAGTAATACGATAGTGGTGGTAACGGTAACAAAAGAGTAATGAAAGCTAAGTAATATTTTTGGTATTATGTAGTGATTGTAACAATAGCAACGGGAAAGTAAATAAGCGTAAACCAGTATATGGAAAGCTCGTAGGCATCGGATCAGTGATGGATAATTATGCCGGATATGGTTCATCATGTAACAGTCATAACATAGGGTGACACAGAACTAGCTCCAATTCATCAATGTAATGTAGGCATGTATTCCGAATATAGTCATACGTGCTTATGGAAAAGAACTTGCATGACATCTTTTGTCCTACCCTCCCGTGGCAGCGGGGTCCTAATGGAAACAAAGGGATATTAAGGCCTCCTTTTAATAGAGAACCGGAACAAAGCATTAGCACATAGTGAATACATGAACTCCTCAAACTACGGTAATCACCGGTAAGTATCCTGATTATTGTCACTTCGGGGTTAACGGATCATAACACATAATAGGTGACTATAGACTTGCAAGATAGGATCAAGAACTCTCATATATTGATGAAAACATAATAGGTTCAGATCTGAAATCATGGCACTCGGGCCCTAGTGACAAGCATTAAGCATAGCAAAGTCATAGCAACATCAATCTAAGAACATAGTGGATACTAGGGATCAAACCCTAACAAAACTAACTCGATTACATGGTAAATTACATCCAACCCATCACCGTCCAGCAAGCCTACGATGGAATTACTCACGCACGGTGGTGAGCATCATGAAATTGGTGATGGAGGATGGTTGATGATGACGACAGCGACGAATCCCCCTCTCCGGAGCCCCGAACGGACTCCAGATCAGCCCTCCCGAGAGGTTTTAGGGCTTGGCAGCGGCTCCGTATCGTAAGACGCGATGATTTCATCTCTCTGATTTTTTTCTCCCCGAAACCAAATATATAAAGTTGGAGTTGAGGTCAGAGGAGCCCCAGGGGGCCCAAGAGGTAGGGGGCGCGCCCTAGGGGGGCAGGCGTGCCCCCACCCTCATGGACAGGTGGTGGGGCCCCTGGTCTTCATCTTTTGCAAGGATTTTTTATTATTTCCGAATAGATGTTCCGTGAAGTTTCAGGACATTCCGAGAACTTTTGTTTCTGTACATAAATAACACCATAGCAATTCTGCTGAAAACAGCGTCAGTCCGGGTTAGTTCCATTTAAATCATACAAGTTAGAGTCCAAAACAAGGGCAAAAGTGTTTGGAAAAGTATATACGACGGAGACGTATCAACTCCCCCAAGCTTAAACATTTGCTTGTCCTCAAGCAATTCAATTGACAAACTGAAAGTCATAAAGAAAAACTTTTACAAACTTTGTTTGCTCTTGTTGTTGTAAATATGTAAAGTCAGCATTCAGGTTTTCAACAAAGATTATGACTAACCACATTCACAATAACGCTTAGGTCTCAAGTTTACTCATATCAATGGCATAATTAACTACCGAGTAATACTAATAAATCTCGGATGACAACACTTTCTCAAAACAATCATAATATGATATAACAAGATGGTATCTCGCCAGCCCTTTCTGAGACTGCAAAACATAAATGCAGAGCACCTTTAAAGATCAAGGACTAACTAGACATTGTAATTCATGGTAAAAGAGATCCAGTCAAGTCATACTCAATGTAAACTAACAATAATGAATGCAAATGAAAGCGGTGCTCTCCAACTGGTGCTTTTTAATAAGAAGATGATGACTCAACATGAAAGTAAATAGATAGGCCCTTCGCAGAGGGAAGCAGGGATTTGTAGAGGTGCCAGAGCTCGGTTTTGAAATAGAGATGAATAATATTTTGAGCGGTATACTTTCATTGTCAACATAACAACCAAGAGATGGCAATATCTTCCATGCTACACACATTATAGGCGGTTCCCAAACAGAATGGTAAAGTTTATACTCCCCCTCCACCAACAAGCATCAATCCATGGCTTGCTCAAAACAACGAGTGCCTCCAACTAACAAGAGTCTCAGGGGGAGTTTTGTTTGCAATTATTTTGATTTGATTTGCATAAAGCATGGGACTGGGCTTCCCGGTGACCAGCCACTTTCTCGTGAGTGAGGAGCGGAGTCCACTCCTCTTGAGAATAACCCGCCTAACATGGAAGATACGGACAGCCCTAGATGATACATGAGTTGTTCGACCATACAAAACGGGATATTTATTTGAAGGTTTAGAGGTTGGCACATACAAATTTACTTGGAACGGCAGGTAGATACCGTATATAGGTAGGTATGGTAGACTCATATGGAATAACTTTGGGGTTTATGGAGTTGGATGCACAGGCAGTATTCCCGCTTAGTACAGGTGAAGGCTAGCAAAAGACTGGGAAGCGACCAGCTAGAGAGCGACAACAGTCATGAACATGCATTAAAATTAATCAACACCGAATGCAAGCATGAGTATGATATAATCCACCATGAACATAAATATCGTGAAGGCTATGTTGGTTTTGTTTCAACTACATGCGTGAACATGCGCCAAGTCAAGTCAGTTAAATCATTCAGAGGAGGATACCACCCTATCATACTACATCACAACCATTTTAATAGCATGTTGGCATGCAAGGTAAACCATTATAAGATCCTAGCTAATCAAGCGTGGCACAAGAAACTATGATCTCTAGTTTTCATTGCAAACATGTTTATTCACAAGAGGCTGAATCAGGAATGATGAACTAATCATATTTACAAAAACAAGAGAGGTCGAGTTCATACCAGTTTTTCTCATCTCAGTCAGTCCATCATATATCGTCATAATTGCCTTTCACTTGCACGACCGAACGATGTGAATAATAATAAGAGTGCACGTGCATTGGACTAAGCTGGAATCTGCGAGCATTCAATAAACAGGAGAAGACAAAGCAATATGGGCTCTTGGTTAAATCAACAGTAAAGCATATAAGAGCCACTTCAACAATTTAATCATGGTCTTCTCCTACTGACCCCCAAAGAAAAGAAAAGAAATAAAACTATTTACACGGGAAAGCTCCCAACAAGCAAAAGAAGAACGGGAAATATTTTTGGGTTTTCTTTTTAATTATTACTATAGCAAGAAAATTAAACTGATTAAAAGCTACAACTAATATTTTGGTTTTTCTTAAGGTTTATTAAACACACAAGAAGAAAGCATAAAAGGAAATAAACTAGCATGGATGATACAATGAAAAAGTATGAACACCGACATCTAGCAATGAGTGTGTCTGAACATAAATGTAATGTCGGTGAGAAATACGTACTCCCCCAAGCTTAGGCTTTTGGCCTAAGTTGGTCTATGGCCACGGCTGGCCTGGCGGATATCCATAATAATAGTTGGGGTCGTACTGCGATGAGGAAGAAGAAGGCTCTGATTGCCACTGGCTGGCAATCATCTCCGGATCCCACTGATAGTTAGACTGTCGTGAAGGATCAAATTGTGGTTCCGGTTCTGGCTCCTCGGCTGGTGCAGGGTTCCGGTAGGTGTGAATAGCCATCAACGGAACAAGGTACGTGCCTACAATCAAATCAAACAAAGAAGGAGCAGGCAAGGTAATAGTCTCAGGATGATGTTTATCAAAGAACAATTGATATTTAAGCTCTCCTGCCCTATTCTTAATAATAAAATCATGTGCCACCATACTTTTATAATCTAGATAAACACGAGGCAGCACTTTTTCTTCCTTCTCAGCATGCCTAATATGTATGTTAAAATGTGCAGCTAGGCGTGTAGCATAGATGCCTCCAAAGATGGGGCCCTTTGTACGGTTCAGACTTAACCGTTTAGCAATAATACAGCCCATACTAAAAGTGTTATCACTGTATATACCTTGGAGCAAAATAATAATACCAGGGATACTAAGGTTTCCACAGTTTCCGCGACCAATTAAGCAACGACTAGCAAATAATGCAAAGTAACATAAGACAGGAAAATGTATGCTAGTGATTCGTGCATCGGAAACCTTCCTAGTTTCCCCTACAGTGATAGTATCAATAAATCCCTCCACATCATCACGATGTGGTTCTTCTGTCTTGCCCTCAAAAGGGACTAAGCAAATCCGACAAAAATCATAAAGTGACATCTCCTTATGCTCATCATATAAATGAAACTCCACCGTAGGTGGTGAGTTCCTAGAATGGAAATGAAAGTTTTGCACAAAGGTATTTGTGAGTAAGAGATACTGATCGCATTGGTCGTGGAGGAAAGTGGTGAGGCCTATATTATGAGCCAACTCATGAAAATCTTCATAAATCGCGGCTGCTCTCAAGAAATCCTCGGAAGGCCATTCACACGCCCGAACCTCCACGGTGCGCGGCAAATTATACTTAGGCTTCGGTGCCTTTTCCTTCGAGCTTTGGCTCGATGAGCCCCTCAATAATCTCCTCATCATTTTCTGAAAAATTCTGAAATTTTTAGTAACTTCAAATAAAAGTAAACCAAACTCAATAATATTGATAGCAACCACTCCTACAAGTGCCTAGGGCCTATATCATGCATCAAAACTACTTTTGACCATATAAATTTGTCATGCAAGCTCAAGAACAGGGTCACCTAAGCAGCAAAAATTTGCAATGAATAAAGAACTAGAACAAAAACTAATTGGACCACTGGAGGAGTCACATACCGAGGAACAATCTCCCCAAGCAGTTTTGTGAGAGGTGCTTTGAGCAAGGAGATCGAAAATGGCAGCAAAAAGGGCTGGAACTCGTGCTTGAGTTGGTTTTTCGTGTTTGTGGGAGGAAGAAGAAGAGGATGGGTGAAAGGATAAGTGGAGGAGGGCCATCATGGGCCCACGAGGCAGGGGGCGCGCCGAGGGGGTAGGGCGCGCCCTCCACCCTCGTGACCAGGTGGCAGCTCCCCCCGCGGTAATTTTTGCACCATAAATCCTCAAATATTCCCGAAAAAATCATATTAAATTAGCATGTCATTCTGAGGACTTTTATTTTCGGGACATTTTTATATTGCACGGATAATTCAGATAACAGACAGAAAAATACTATTTTTATTTTATTTAATATAATAACAGAAAGTATAGAGAGGGTACAGAAGGTTGTGCTTCTAGTTTCATCCATCTCATGCTCATCAAAAGGAATCCACTAACAAGGTTGATCAAGTCTTGTTAACAAACTCATTCCGATTAACATGAAACCGAAGAAATTTCGAATAACACTAGGTTACCTCAACGGGGATATGCACACCCCAATAATAAGTATATCATATTTCTTCTTGACAGTAGGAAGATGAAATTCAAAAACTCCAAATATAATCGGTGGAATTTTTCCAATAGAGTTGATACTATGAACTTGAGGTTGTTTCCTCGGAAAGTGTACCATATGCTCATTACCATTAACATGAAAAGTGACATTGCCTTTAGTGCAATCAATAACAGCCCCTGCAGTATTCAAAAAGGGTCTTCCAAGAATAATAGACATACTATCGTCCTCGGGAATATCAAGAATAATAAAGTCCGTTAAAATAGTAATGTTTGCAACTACAACAGGCACATCCTCACAAATACCGACAGGTATAGCAGTTGATTTATCGGCCATTTACAAAGATATTTTAGTAGGTGTCAACTTATTCAAATCAAGTCTACGATATAAAGAGAGAGGCATAACACTGGCTCCAAGATCACATAAAGCAGTTTTAACATAGTTTCTTTTAATGGAGCATGGTATAGTTGGTACACCGGGATCTCCAACTTTCTTTGGTATTCCACCCTTAAAAGTATAATTAGCAAGCATGGTGGAAATTCCAGCCTCCGATATCTTTCTTTTATTTGTAACACTATCTTTCATGTACTTAGTATAAGGATTCATTTTGAGCATATCAGTCAATCGCATACGCAAAAAGACAGGTCTAATCATTTCAGCAAAGTGCTCAAAATCCTCCTCATCCTTTTTCTTGGATGGTTTGGGAGGAAAAGGCATGGGTTTATGAACCCAAGTTTCTCTTTCTTTACCATGTTTCCTAGCAACAAAGTCTTTGTTATCATAACGTTGATTCTTTGATTGTGGGTTATCAAGATCAACAGCAGGTTCAATTTCTACATCATTATCATTACTAGGTTGAGCATTATTATGAACATCATCATTAACATTTTCATTAGGTTCATGTTCATTGCCAAATTGTGTTTCAGCATCAGACATAGAAATATCATTTGGATTCTCAGGTGTTTCAGCAATAGGTTCACTAGAAGCATGCAAAGTCCTATCATTTTTATTTCTCTTCCTTTTAGAAGGACTAGGTGCATCAAAGTTATTTCTCTGAGAACCCTGCTCAATTCCCTTAGGGTGGCCCTCGGGATACAAAGGTTCTTGAGTCATTCTACCAGTTCTAGTAGCCACTTTAACAACATAATCATTTTTCTTACTATTCATCTCATTGAGCAATTCCTTTTGAGCTTTAAGTACTTGTTCTACTTGAGTGGTAACCATAGAAGCATGTTTGCTAACAAGTTTAAGTTCACCTCTAATATTAGCCATATAATCACCCAAGTATTTAATCATATCAGCATCTTGTTTTAATTGTCTACCAAAATAAGCATTGAAGTCTTCTTGCTTAAACATAAAATTATCAAACTCATCCAAGCATTGACTAGCAATTTTAGCAGGGGGGTTTCAGCTTTATCATATCTATAGAGAGAATTTACCTTCACTACCTATGTCGGGTTATCGAGGTCTGGAGGTTCTTCAATAAATAAAGGATTAAGATCATATGTTTCTTCAATAGGCGGTAAATTAAGACCATGTATTTCTTCAATAGGAGGTAAATTCTTAACATCTTCAGCTTTAATACCTTTTTCTTTCATAGATTTCTTTGCCTCTTGCATATCTTCGGGACTGAGAAATAGAACACCTCTATTCTTCGGAGTTGGTTTAGGAATAGGATCATTAATTGGAGCAGGAGTTGGCTCAGGAGGTGCCCAATTATTTTCATTTATCAACATATTATCCAATAAGATTTCAGCTTCATCCGGTGTTCTTTCCCTAAAAAGAGAACCAACACAACTATCCAGGTAATCTCTGGAAGCATCGGTTAGTCCATTGTAAAAGATATCAAGTATTTCATTTTTCTTAAGAGGATGATCATGCAAAGCATTAAGTAATTGGAGAAGCCTCCCCCAAGCTTGTGGGAGACTCTCTTCTTCAATTTGCACAAAGTTATATATATATATATATATATATCCCTTAAAGCAGCTTGTTTCTTATGAGCAGGGAAATATTTTGCAGAGAAGTAATAAATCATATCCTGGGGACTACACACACAACCAGGATCAAGATAATTAAACCATATCTTAGCATCACCCTTTAATGAGAATGGAAATATTTTAAGGATATAAAAGTAACGAGTTCTCTCATCATTAGTGAACAGGGTGGCTATATCATTTAATTTAGTAACATGTGCCACAACAGTTTCCGATTCATAGCCATGAAAAGGATCAGATTCAACCAAAGTAATTATATCAGGATCAACAAAGAATTCATAATCCTTATCAGTAACAAAGATATGTGAAGTAGCAAAAGCAAGGTCAGGTTTCATCCTAGCATTTAGAGATTGCTTATTCCATTTAGCTAATAACCTCTTAAGTTCATAACTATATTTGCAAGCTAAAATAGCTAAAGAAGCTTCTTTATCAAAAACATAACCTTTAGGAATAACGGGCAAGTCTTCATCATCACTTTCATCAATATTATCAGATTCAATATTTTCATTCTCTCTAGCCCTAGCAAGTTGTTCATCAAGAAATTCACCAAGTGGCACAGTAGTATCAAGCATAGAAGTAGTTTCATCATAAGTATCATGCATAGCAGAAGTAACATCATCAATAACATGCGACATATCAGAACGAATAGCAGAAGCAGGTTTAGGTGTCACAAGCTTACTCATAACAGAAGGTGAATCAAGTGCAGAGCTAGATGGCAGTTCCTTACCTCCCCTCGTAGTTGAGGGATAAATTGTTGTCTTAGCGTCTTTCAAATTCTTCATAGTGTCCAGTAGATATAAATCCCAACTGACTCAAAGAATAGAGCTATGATCCCCGGCAACGGCGCCAGAAATTAGTCTTGATAACCCACAAGTATAGGGGAACGCAACAGCTTTCGAGGGTAGAGTATTCAACCCAAATTTATTGATTCGACACAAGGGGAGCCGAAGAATATTCTCAAGTATTAGCAGCTGAGTTGTCAATTCAACCACACCTGGAAACTTAGTATCTACAGCAGAGTGTTTAGTAGCAAAGTAATACGATAGTGGTGGTAACGGTAACAAAAGAGTAATGAAAGCAAAGTAATATTTTTGGTATTATGTAGTAATTGTAACAATAGCAATGGGAAAGTAAATAAGCGTAAACCAGTATATGGAAAGCTCGTAGGCATCGTATCAGTGATGGATAATTATGCCGGATGTGGTTCATCATGTAACAGTCATAACATAGGGTGACACAGAACTAGCTCCAATTCATCAATGTAATGTAGGCATGTATTCCGAATATAGTCATACGTGCTCATGGAAAAGAACTTGCATGACATCTTTTGACCTACCCTCCCGTGGCAGCGGGGTCCTAATGGAAACTAAGGGATATTAAGGCCTCCTTTTAATAAAGAACCGGAACAACGCATTAGCACATAGTGAATACATGAACTCCTCAAACTACGGTCATCACCGGTAAGTATCGCGATTATTGTCACTTTGGGGTTAACAGATCATAACACATAATAGGTGACTATATACTTGCAAGATAGGATCAAGAACTCTCATATATTGATGAAAACATAATAGGTTCAGATCTGAAATCATGGCACTTGGGCCCTAGTGACAAGCATTAAGCATAACAAAGTCATAACAACATCAATCTTAGAATATAGTGGATACTAGGGATCAAACCCTAGCAAAACTAACTCGATTACATGGTAAATCTCATCGAACCCATCACCATCCAGCAAGCCTACGGTGGAATTACTCACGCACGGCGGTGAGCATCATGAAATTGGTGATGGAGGATGGTTGATGATGACAACGACGACGAATCCCCCTCTCCGGAGCCCCGAACGGACTCCAGATCAGCCCTCCCGAGAGGTTTTAGGGCTTGGCGGCAGCTCCGTATCGTAAAATGTGATGATTTCATCTCTCTGATTTTTTTCTTCCCGAAACCAAATATATGGAGTTGGAGTTGAGGTCGGAGGAGCTCCAGGGGGCCCACGAGGTAGGGGGCGCGCCCTAGGGGAGCAGGCGTGCCCCCCACCCTCGTGGACAGGTGGTGGGCCCCCTGGTCTTCATCTTTTGCATAGATTTTTTATTATTTCCGAATAGATGTTCCGTGAAGTTTTAGGACATTCCGAGAACTTTTGTTTCTGCACATAAATAACACCATAGCAATTATGCTGAAAACAGCGTCAGTCCGGGTTAGTTCCATTCAAATCATGTAAGTTAGAGTCCAAAACAAGGGCAAAAATATTTGGAAAAGTAGATACGACGGAGACGTATCATTGGGGAACGTAGTAATTTCAAAAAAATCCTACGCACATGCAAGATCATGGTGATGCATAGAAACAAGAGGGAGAGTGTCGTCCATGTACCCTCGTAGACCGTTAAGCGGAAGCGTTATGACAACGCGGTTGATGTAGTCGTACGTCTTCACGATCGGCCGATCCTCAGTACCAAACATACGGCACCTCCGCGTTTAGCACCTGTTCAGCTCGGTGACGTCCCGCGAACTCTCGATCTAGTAGAGCTCGAGGGAGAGTTTCGTCAGCACGACGGCGTGGTGACAATGTTGATGAAGCTACCGTCACAGGGCTTCGCCTAAGCACCGCTACAATATGACCGAGGTGGATTATGGTGGAGGGGTCACCGCACATGGCTGGGAGAGATCAATGATCAACTTGTGTGTCCGAGGGTGCCCCTGCCCCCATATATAAAGGAGCTAGGGGGAGGCCAGCTGGCCCTGTAGGGCGCGCCAGGAGGAGTCCACCTCCTAGTAGGAGTAGGACTCCCCTCTTTCTTACTCCTATTAGGAGGGGGAAAGGAAGGGGGAGAAGGAGAAGGAAAGGGGGGCGCCCCCCTTCCCAGTCCAATTCAGGCCAGAGGGGGAGGGGCGCGCGGCCTGCCCTTGCCGGCCCCTCTCTCTCTCCACTAGGGCCCAACAATGCCCATTAACCCCCGGGGGTTCCGGAAACCCATCCGGCACTCCGGTAAAAACATGATTTCACCCGGAACTCTTCTGATGTCCAAATGTAGCCTTCCCATATATCAATCTTTATGTATCGACCATTTAGAGACTCCTCGTCATGTCTGTGATCATATCCGAGACTCTAAACTACCTTCGGTAGATCAAAAGATATAAACTCATAATACCGATCGTCACAGAACTTTAAGCATGCGGACTGAGGGAGTCCTGGATTAGGAGGGTGTCTGGATAGCCGGACTATACCTTCGGCCGGACTCCTGGACTATGAATATACAAGATTGAAGACTTCGTCCTGTGTCCGGAAGGGACTTTCCTTGGCGTGGAAGGCAAGCTTGGCGATACGGATATGTAGATCTCCTACCATTGTAACCGACTCTGTGTAACCCTAGCCCTCTCCGGTGTCTATATAAACCGGAGGGTTTTAGTCCATAGGACGAACAACAATCATACCATAGGCTAGCTTCTAGGGTTTAGCCTCCTTGATCTCGTGGTAGATCTACTCTTGTACTACCCATATCATCAATATTAATCAAGCAGGACGTAGGGTTTTACCTCCATCAAGAGGGCCCGAACCTGGGTAAAACATTGTGTCCCCTGCCTCCTATTACCATCCGCCTAGACGCACAGTTCGGGACCCCCTACCCGAGATCCGCCGGTTTTGACACCGACACGGACCCTACGGGTTCGAGAAATATGTAGACATGACCAAGACACGTCTCCATATAGCAAGCCTATGATGGAATTACTCATGCACGGTGGTGAGCATCATGAAATTGGTGATGGAGGATGGTTGATGATGACGACGACGAATCCCCCTCTCCGGAGCCCCGAACGGACTCCAGATCAGCCCTCCCGAGAGGTTTTAGGGCTTGGCGGTGGCTCTGTATCGTAAAACACGATGATTTCTTTTCTCTGATTTTTTTTTCTCCCCGAAACCAAATATATAGAGTTGGAGCTGAGGTCGGAGGAGCCCCAGGGGGCCCACGAGGTAGGGGGGCGCGCCCTAGGGGGGCAGGCGTGCCCCCCACCCTCGTGGACAGGTGGTGGGCCCCCTGGTCTTCATCTTTTCCAAGGATTTTTTATTATTTCCGAATAGATGTTCCGTGAAGTTTCAGGACATTCCGAGAACTTTTGTTTCTACACATAAATAACACCATAGCAATTCTGCTAAAAACAGCGTTAGTCCGGGTTAGTTCCATTTAAATCATGCAAGTTAGAGTCCAAAACAAGGGAAAAAGTGTTTGGAAAAGTAGATACGACGGGGACGTATCAACTCCCCCAAGCTTAAACATTTGCTTGTCCTCAAGCAATTCAGTTGACAAACTGAAAGTCATAAAGAAAACCTTTTACAAACTCTATTTGCTCTTGTTGTTGTACATATGTAAAGTCAGCATTCAAGTTTTCAACAAAGATTATGACTAACCACATTCACAATAATGCTTAGGTCTCAAGTTTACTCATATCAATGGCATAATTAACTACCGAGCAATACTAATAAATCTCGGATGACAACTCTTTCTCAAAACAATCATAATATGATATAACAAGATGGTATCTCGCTAGCCCTTTCTGAGACCACAAAACATAAATGCAGAGCACCTTTAAAGATCAAGGACTGACTAGACATTGTAATTCATGGTAAAAGAGAGCCAGTCAAGTCATACTCAATGTAAACTAACAATAATGAATGCAAATGACAGCGGTGCTCTCCAACTGGTGCTTTTTAATAAGAAGATGATGACTCAACATGAAAGTAAATAGATAGGCCATTCACAGAGGGAAGCAGGGATTTGTAGAGGTGCCAGAGCTCGGTTTTGAAATAGAGATGAATAATATTTTGAGCGGTATAGTTTCATTTTCAACATAACAACCAAGAGATGGCAATATCTTCCATGCTACACACATTATAGGCGGTTCCCAAACAGAATGGTAAAGTTTATACTCCCCCTCCACCAACAAGCATCAATCCATGGCTTGCTCAAAACAACGAGTGCCTCCAACTAACAAGAGTCTCAGGGGGAGTTTTGTTTGCAATTATTTTGATTTGATTTGCATAAAGCATGGGACTGGTGTCGGTGTCAAAACCGGCGGATCTCGCGTAGGGGGTCCCGAACTGTGCGTCTAGGCCGAATGGTAACAGGAGGCAGGGAACACTTTGTTTTACCCAGGTTCGGGCCCTCTCGATGGAGGTAATACCCTACTCCTGCTTGATTAATATTGATGATATGGGTAGTACAAGAGTAGATCTACCACGAGATCAAGGAGGCTAAACCCTAGAAGCTAGCCTATGGTATGATTGTTGTGTATGGAGTTGATTGCCTACGGACTACAACCCTCCGGTTTATATAGACACCGGATAGGGTTAGGGTTACACAGAGTCGGTTACAATGGTAGGAGATCTCGAATATCCGCATCGCCAAGCTTGCCTTCCACGCCAAGGAAAGTCCCTTCCAGACACGGGACGAAGTATTCAATCTTGTATCTTCATAGTCCAGGAGTCCGGCTGAAGGTATAGTCCGGCTACCCGAACACCCCCTAATCTAGGACTCCCTTAGTAGCCCCTGAACCAGGCTTCAATGACGACGAGTCCGGCGCGCAAATTGTCTTCGGCATTGCAAGGCGGGTTCCTCCTCCAAGTCCTTCGCAGAAGATTGTAAATACCAAGAGTAGTGTCCGATTCTGCAAAATAAGTTTCCACATATTGCCATAGAGAGAATAATATTAACACAAATCAAATCTGCTGACGTATTCCGCGGTGCGCTATCACACTACGGCCAAGTCCTTTACTCGAATCGTTTTTACTTTTCCACCTCAGCATGTTTTGCGAGGCGGTTTCCTTGGCACGTCTTGTCAAAGCAGAGATTGTGTGCCCTTTTTACGGGACTCTCATCAATAGGGACATGGGTAACCCTAACTGCGCCATTTACCACGGCGCTTGGGAGGCAAGCGAGTTTTATTAGGCAGGTGGGGACGCACAACCGCATCCGCCCATATAAGGGGATAAGGATCCACCTTTTTACCTACGCCTTCTTCCTCCTTCGCCTATCCATCTCCTGCACACTCGAGCTCCAGTGCCCAAGCCTGCACTTCCCACCTCAACCTTCTCCAGCGATGTCCGGAGCGGGAGGCAAGTGGAAGGTCTACAGAGGGCGACGTCAAAAAGCTAAGGAAGGCCTGATACTTGTCCAAAGACATCGCGCACCGGCTTCCCGAGGAGGGGCAGCTTCTCCCCACCCCAAGGCCCCATGAGAGGGTAGTATTCCTTCCCCACTTCCTCCGCGGACTGGGTTTTCCACTTCACCCATTCGTCCGGGGGCTCATGTTCTACTACGGCCTGGATTTTCACGATCTGGCCCCGAACTTCATCCTCAACATCTCGGTGTTTATCGTCGTGTGCGAGGCTTTCCTCCACGTCCGCCCCCATTTCGGCCTCTGGCTCAAGACCTTCAATGTCAAGCCCAAGGTGGTGCGCAGCAGCCAGGCGGAGTGCGGAGGCGCCATGGCGGGCAAGATTGCCAACGTCCTGTGGTTCGAGGGCTCCTTCGTAGAGACCCTAAAGGGGTGGCAAGCCAGGTGGTTTTACATCACCGAGCCACGCGATCCGAACTGGATCGCACCCCCCGAGTTCCGATCCGGACCCCCCACGCGGCTTATGTCCTGGAAAGAGACGGGCCTGTCGTGGGGTGACGAAAAAGAGGTGACCGGATTGCAAACATGCATCCAGTCCCTGGTGAACAAGCCAATCCGGCTTGTCAATGTAATCCAGGTTATGCTCGTCCGTCGGATCCTTCCGTGCCAACAACGGGATTTTAATCTGTGGGAGTTCGACCCGGCGCAGCACCAAACCCTCAGTAGGCTCTTCGACATGACGTACGAAGATGCCTGGAAGGTGCGATTCAAGGGTGCCAAGGCTCCCGCATCCGCTTCCGAGGATCGCGGATACAGCTCGCAGCGTCACACTGGCGATGTAAGCTATCTTCACCTATTACAGGATGTTCAGCTTTTTTCATAGTTTAACTCTATGCGGGATCTAAACTCCGTTACCTTTGACAGGCTTGGCGAGCAATATCCGGACTGATTAACTGTCCGACTCCGCTGCCCGAAGACCCAGCCCCAGCTCTACTAGTGAAGCTGCTGGCTCCGGCGCCTTATGTGGTGCCGGAAAAGAAGGCCAAGAAGAAGAAGACCACGGGGACTCAAAGGAGTACCCACAACGTGGTGTTGTCGGACTCGTCATCCGACGAGTCCGAGATGCCCTCCTCCCGTGAAAACGAGGAGGAGGAAGAAGAAAACTCTCCCCTCCCAGCGGAGGGAGGAAAGAAAAGGAAGGCCACCCCAAGGGGGAAGGCCGAAGGGTCCAAGAAGAGGAAAACCCCTCCGCCGGACTACGCCCCCGACGCCGACGAGGACGAAGAGGAGTGGCCGGACAGGGCCAGGCGTCCGGCGAAATCGTAAGTGTTCGGGTACCAGAGTAACTCATGATATTCCTTTTGTTGCGCAGCTTTCCCTAATGTCGAATATAATCATGCAGCCCGCCCCGGGCCGAACTCAACGAATCGTCGAGCGGCTCCCTGGATTCATCGGACGTGAACTCAGTTCCGCCCGCTGTCTCCCCCCGCACTGCGGACGACGCTGAAGTGGTGTCGCAACGAGCTCCGGGGCAGGAGGAGGTGGTCCTGGAGGAGCCGCAAGGCGACCTCCCGGACTCCAGGAGTAAAGGGGACAAGACCCCCTAAGGCTCCAAGTCCGGCTTTGAGCCGGACACCGTGCCAGAATCTTCAACGATTCCGGACCGCGGCAGGCGAACTCCTTCCAAGAGGAGCAAGCCTTCTGAGCCGGCAGCCTCCGTCCAACCGGAGGTACCGGACAATCTGTTGGAGGTGCTTGAAGGCGCCTCCCTCGACGAGGAGCACTGTACTATTATGAGTACGGTGATCCAGAAGGTTCAGTCCGCCAAGAGCGGACCGAGTGAAGCTTGTGCTAGCCTCCTAACAGGCTTTGAGGTAAGTAAAAAATATGTAAAAATATTACCGCATAGACAGTAGCCCCTGATGCTCTGTTTGGCGTTCGGAAAGAAAAGCCGAATAGAGGATCTATTAAATTTCGCAGGAGTCTAACAATAAAGAGTCAATATGCGTATGCAGGCTTCGCTGCTATCCACCGCCGCACTGACTGCGGAGGTGGGTGTCCTGAAACAGGACCTCGGGCGGACCGAGCAAGAGCTCGGCCTTGCCAAGCGGCAGCTCGAGGAGAAAGAAGGTATGAAATACCTTACAGAAAAAGGTGCCTATAGAGAGGCGTGATTGCAAAAAAACAGGATTGTACTGCTTATTGCAGGGGCCACGACTGAGGTGGCGACCCTCAAGCAGGCGCCATCTGAGGCCGAAAAAGAAAACGGCCGTGGAGCGCACCGAGCGAGAGAAACTTGGGGCTCAGGTCGGCGAGGTGCAGCAAGAGCTTCAGGCTCTCATGAAAAAACATGAGAGTTTGGAGCTTGAGTCATAGACCCAAGTGTCCGAGCTCGCGACGGCCCTTGAGACTGCCAAGTCTGCCAAGGCCGAAGCCCAAAAGGCCCTCCAAGAGTTGGAGGAGGTGAAAAAGATAGCAGCGGGTAAGGCATTCTTTATGCAAAGCAGAAATATAAAAGTAAACTACTTGTTACTTACCCGAATCCGGAGCTCTCCAGGGGCATTCGCAGATCTTCCCCGCAGCGTATCCGACGCCGCCGCATTCTACCGAGCTGAAGAGGGTAGCTCGACGGAGAAGGTGTTCTGGTCTCAGTATGCTGAGGCCGGACACCCTGTGCCCTCGAGCGACTAGCTGAAACAGCTGGTCGAGCTCCACAAGGCGGCCGAACAGGCCATGAAGGGCTTCATAGTTCGGCTGTGGCCCGGAGAGGCCCTGCCTGGGAGCTACTTCGGGCTGGTGCGGCGGCTAGTGGGGGCCTGTCCAAGGCTCGAGGTCATCAAGCGCTCCGTCTGCATCGAAGGTGCCCGTAGGGCCCTTGCCCGTGCAAAGGTGCACTGGGGTAAGCTGGACGGTGAGAAGCTTGTTAGGGACGGGCCGCCACCGGGGAAGGAGCATCGCAAGCCCGAGAACTACTATAAGGATGTTCTTGCGGGTGCCCGCCTTGTAGCGGATGAGTGTACCAAGGATGTAATTTTTGAATGAACTCGCTCGATTTTATCCTGTGCGCTGAAAACTTGTTCATATGCGCTAAGCAATGCTTATTGAATTTAAAATATTATTTTCTGTGCGGCCATTTATCAAAAATTGAGAGATGGCCAGTCGTCGGCTTCTGCCCCCATGCCACTAGTGCTGGGGTGTTTGCTGATAAACCTGTGCGCTCTTTTTCCCATGTTTGGGTCCTTCGAGGGAGGCGCTCAGCACGACGAACCAGGAAATCGGACTATAATGCTTGAACACTCTCACTTAGCCATAGAACTTTATAATTTTAAATTTCGGCGAAGCCCCTAGTTCGGAAGACCGAGTTCGGGGCGCTATCCACGCCTTGGCTGGGGTTATCCAGCTCCTCGCTCAAAGCGGCATAAGTCTTTAGGGACTCGAAAAACCTCTCGAACAGCGACCGGTCTCTTGCCTCATCATGACAGTCAGTTTTAGCTTTCTCCACTGAGGTGCTTAACCCAGCTCAACCGGGGCACAATCGCAGTGGTTCTCCTAGTGCTACCTTAGCCGATATAGCGGAACGTAAGGCACCAAAACATAGGAGCCGGGCAAACCCAACTATTGACCCAAATCATGATTCGGAGCCGATGCATATAGTGCTATAAGTTCGGGGTGCCGCACTTGTGAAAGTGTATGGGCTTCTCACACCATATTAAAGGGTACTGAAGCCCCTGGCGTACTTGCCGTACCACAGTGTACGGGTGCAACATGTCATTAATGAACATATATAAAAGAGAGTAATGCAAAAAATAGACAAAAAGCTAAGCATTGTTTATAGAGAGGCTATTTATCAAAGCCGAACGATAGAAATAGTGCGGTAAGCAAAAGATATTGGACTATTCAGTATGTCCTGACCAGGGGCAGGCCGCGGAATTGTATTTAAAACAGGTATAGCGCTCGTAACAGAAACCACCTGGGATTCCATAATGCGGCATGGCTTGTCTGCCTCCCTGGATCTTGCATCGTTTGTGCAGCAGTCGAATTGCCGAACAGGTCGGCCGAAGTATGGAGTCCTGAAAGTAAGAAAAATTAAAAAAAGGAATCCGGCAGCCCTTAGTACGTTTTAAGCCGTATTTTGGGTGTGCCGTTAGTGTGCCCCTTCCCCTGTGCCCATGGTATTTCCAGGGCATAGTTATGTACGCGAGGTACTGGTTTCGCTATGTTGCGAAAGTTGGGGTTGGGGCCGCATTGCTACGCTTTCTCAGAGCGTGCCAGGTGGTCCTTCTGTGGATTACTCCGGGCGCGCTTGGCAGTGTCTGGCTTTTTAATGGCCGGACTGGAGAATTGCCTGAGAAGGCTACTTTGTACCTCCGCTGCGAGAGCCGCCGTATGCTCCTCCGTACGGAGGGAGCGTTCGGTGTTTCCGTTGACCGTAATTACTCCTCGAGGGCATGGCATCTTGAGCTTGAGATATGAGTAGTGCGGCACCGCATTGAACTTTGCGAATGCGGTTCGTCCGAGCAGGGCGTGATAGCCACTGCGAAACGGGACTATATCGAAGATTAACTCTTCACTTCGGAAATTGTCTGGGGATCCAAAGACCACGTCAAGTGTTACTGAGCCTGTACAGTTGGCTTCTACACCTGGTATGACGCCTTTAAAGGTCGTTCTTGTGGGCTTGATCCTTGAGGGATCTATGCCCATTTTCCGCACTATATCCTGATAAAGCAGGTTCAGGCTACTGCTGCCGTCCATGAGGACTCTTGTGAGTCGAAATCCGTCGATGATTGGGTCAAGAACCAATGCGGCGAAGCCGCCATGACGGATGCTAGTGGGATGGTCCCTTCGATCAAAAGTGATCGGGCAGGAGGACCATGGGTTGAACTTTGGGGTGACGGGCTCCATCACGTATACGTCCCGTAGCGCATGCTTCCGCTCCCGCATGGGAATGTGGGTTGCGTATATCATGTTCACCGTCCGCACTTGTGGGGGAAAGCCCTTATGTCCATTGTTGTTCGGCGGCTTGGGCTCCTCGTCGTCGCTGTGCAACCCCTTGTCTCTGTTTTCGGCCCTTAACTTGCATGCCTGCTTGAACACCCAACAATCCCTGTTAGTGTGATTGGCTGGCCTTTTGGGGGTGCCATGTATCTGGCACAAGCGATCGAGTATTCGGTCCAAACTGGACGGGCCCTGAGTATTCTTTTTGAATGGCTTTTTCCGCTGACCGGATTTATAGCCTTTGAATCCGGCATTGACTGTCGTGTCTTCATTGCTGTCGCTGTTGACGCGGCGTTTTTGCTTATTCCGATGTGTCCTGCCACTTTTGTCCTTGGTATCCGAATTACCAGGGTTCTTTGATAAGTTGTTACTGCGAGCTAGCCAGCTGTCTTCTCCCGCGCAAAAGCGGGTCATGAGTGTCGTGAGGGATGCTATGGATTTCGGCTTTTCCTGTCCCAGGTGCCGGGCAAGCCACTCGTCACGGATGTTATGCTTGAAGGCTGCTAGGGCCTCTACATCCGGACAGTTGACTATCTGGTTTTTCTTTGTTAGGAACCGTGTCCAGAATTGTTTGGCCGATTCTTCTAGCTGCTGAATTATGTGGCTTAAGTCGTCGGCATCCGGCGGTCGCACGTAAGTGCCCTTGAAGTTGTCGAGGAATGCGGCCTCCAGGTCCTCCCAAGAATCGATTGAGTCTGCTGCCAGGCTGTTAAGCCAATGCCGGGCCGGTCCTTTAAGTTTGAGCGGGAGGTATTTGATGGCGTGTAGATCATCGCCGCGTGACATGTGGATGTGAAGGAGATAATCCTCGATCCATACCGCCGGATCTGTTGTGACATCGTATGATTTGATGTTTACGGGTTTGAAACCCTCTGGGATTTTATGATCCATTACTTCATTCGTGAAGCATAGCGGGTGTGCGGCGCCTCTGTACTGGGCTATATCACGACGCAGCTCGGAAGAGCTATGTCTGTTGTGTTCGGCCCGGCCGGATTTGTTGTATCCGGAGTGAAGATCATTGTCACAGGCCGTAGGGCGCCTGCGCGATCCGTAGATCGATCTTGTTTGTCTTGCCTTATCCTCCAGTATGTCTCGCAGGTCGGGCGCATTTTCCCGTGCCTTCGTTGAGCGGCGTCGGGGCATGGCTTGGGTGGAGGGCCGACAGGCCTCTCTGTCGCGGCCGCGAGGTGGCCGGTCTGCCATGTCATGCGCTGGTGATGTAGGTGCTTCCTCCTCTGATCGGGGTAGCGGCCTGCGCTTCGGGTAACTCTTGGAGGGGCGTTCGAGTTCATACTCTTCGGCCGCAAGGTCTTCAGTCCATCTGTCAGCTAGCAATTCTTGGGCAGCTCTAAGCTGTTGCTACTTTTTCTTGAGGCTGCTTGCCGTGGCTAAAAGCCTATGTTTAAAACGCTCTTGTTCAGCGGGGTCTGATGGTATGACGAATTCGTCGTCATCGAGGCTTGCCTCGTCTTCGGAGGGAGGCGTATAGTTATCATCCTCGACCTCTCGGTCTGCCGCTCTCTCATGAGGGCTGGCTTCTCCATCTTCCTGTGCCGAATTTTGCTGAGGTGGGTGTTCTTCGGCGCTATCCGGGGTAGTATTATCTCCCGTGCCGGAATCACCGTTTTTGCTTTGGCGGGATTTAGAGCGGCGCCGCAGACGCCGGCGCTTTGGCTGTTTCTTGGGGGCGTCATCCCCCACTGTTCCATCGCCATCTCCATCTTTTGGAGTATCCACCATATATATGTCATATGACAAGGTGGCCTTCCAGCGCCCTACAGGTGCTGGTTCCTGTTCGTCTCCTACATCGTCGTCCATGCCGTCGATGTCTGCGGAGTCGAAGTCAAGCATGTTGGTTAGATCGTCGACAGTGGCTACAAGGTGGGTGGTGGGTGGGCTTTGAATTTCCTCATCGTCCGTATTCCACCCTCGCTGACCGTAGTCCGGCCAGGGCTCTCCTGATAAAGAGAGAGACTTTAGAGAATTCAGGATGTCGCCGAAGGGCGAGTGCTGAAAGATGTCCGCGGCGGTGAACTCCATTATCGGCGCCCAATCGGATTCGATTGGCAGGGGCACGGGGGGCTCAGAGTTCGGAGAGGAATCCGGCTCCTCGGAGTCATGGGCCATGCGAAGTGCGGGGCTGGAATTCAGCTCAATCGCCTCTGAAATTGCAGCCCTTGAGGCAACGTCCAACCGCTGATCCTTGATTGGCGCAGTAGGCTCCGAATCAACAGTCGAAACCGATGCGTGCGCGACCTCCAAGGCGCTGTTCGGCAGCAGAGCTATATCATGCCCATCGAGACAGTGCGGCGCGCTTGGCTGTGGCTCGAATCCGTCGAAGATCAAGTCTCCGCGGATGTCAGCCGTATAGTTTAAGCTTCCAAACCTGACTTGATGGCCAGGGGCATAGCTTTCGATCTGCTCCAGGTGGCCGAGCGAATTGACCCGCAGAGCAAAGCCGCCGAAGACGAAGATTTGTCCGGGGAGAAAAGTCTCACCCTGGACCGCATCGTTGTTGATGATAAAGGAGCCATCAGGCCTAAAGGCGACGACACAGAGGAACTCTCAATGAAAGCACCAATGTCGGTGTCAAAACCGGCAGATCTCGGGTAGGGGGTCCCGAACTGTGCGTCTAGGCCGGATGGTAACAGGAGGCAGGGAACACTTTGTTTTACCCAGGTTTGGGCCCTCTCGATGGAGCTAATACCCTACTCCTGCTTGATTAATATTGATGATATGGGTAGTACAAGAGTAGATCTACCACGAGATCAAGGAGGCTAAACCCTAGAAGCTAGCCTATGGTATGATTTTTGTGTATGGAGTTGATTGCCTACGGACTACAACCCTCCGGTTTATATAGACACCGGATAGGGTTAGGGTTACACAGAGTCGGTTACAATGGTAGGAGATCTCGAATATCCGCATCGCCAAGCTTGCCTTCCACGCCAAGGAAAGTCCCTTCCGGACACGGGACAAAGTCTTCAATCTTGTTTCTTCATAGTCCAGGAGTCCGGCTGAAGGTATAGTCCGGCTACCCGAACACCCCCTAATCCAGGACTCCCTCAACTGGGCTTCCCGGTGACCAGCCACTTTCTCGTGAGTGAGGAGCGGAGTCCACTCCTCTTGAGAATAACCCGCCTAACATGGAAGATACGGACAGCCCTAGTTGATACATGAGCTGTTTGAGCATACAAAACGGGATATTTATTTGAAGGTTTAGAGGTTGGCACATACAAATTTACTTGGAACGGCAGGTAGATACCGTATATAGGTAGGTATGGTAGACTCATATGGAATAACTTTGGGGTTTATGGAGTTGGATGCACAGGCAGTATTCCCGCTTAGTACAGGTGAAGGCTAGCAAAAGACTGGGAAGCGACCAGCTAGAGAGCGACAACAGTCATGAACATGCATTAAAATTAATCAACACTGAATGCAAGCATGAGTATGATATAATCCACCATGAACATAAATATCATTAAGGCTATGTTGGTTTTGTTTCAACTACATGCGTGAACATGCGCCAAGTCAAGTCAGTTAAATCATTCAGAGGATGATACCACCCTATCATACCACATCACAACCATTTTAATAGCATGTTGGCACGCAAGGTAACCCATTATAAGCTCCTAGCTAATCAAGCGTGGCACAAGAAACTATGATCTCTAGTTGTCATTGCAAACATGTTTATTCACAATAGGCTGAATCAGGAAGGATGAACTAATCATATTTACAAAAACAAGAGAGGTCGAGTTCATACCAGCTTTTCTCATCTCAGTCAGTCCATCATATATCGTCATAATTGCCTTTCACTTGCACGACCGAACGATGTGAATAATAATAAGAGTGCACGTGCATTGGAATAAGCTGGAATCTGCGAGCATTCAATAAATAGGAGAAGACGAAGCAATATGGGCTCTTGGTTAAATCAATAATAAAGCATATAAGAGCCACTTCAACAATTTAATCATGGTCTTCTCCTACTGACCCCCAAAGAAAAGAAAAGAAATAAAACTATTTACACGGGAAAGCTCCCAACAAGCAAAAGGAGAACGGGAAATATTTTTGGGTTTTCTTTTTAATTATTACTATAGCAAGAAAATTAAACTGATTAAAAGCTACAACTAATTTTTTGGTTTTTCTTAAGGTTTATTAAACACACAAGAAGAAAGCATAAAAGGAAATAAACTACCATGGATGATACAATGAAAAAGTATGAACACCGGCATCTAGCAATGAGTGTGTGTGAACATAAATGTAATTTCGGTGAGAAATACGTACTCCCCCAAGTTTAGGCTTTTGGCCTAAGTTGGTCTATGGCCACGGCTGCCCTGGCGGATATCCATAATAGTAGTTGGGGTCGTACTGCGATGAGGAAGAAGAAGGCTCCGATTGCCACTGGTTGGCAATCATCTCCGGATCCCACTGATAGTTAGACTGTCGTGAAGGATCAAACTGTGGTTCCGGTTCTGGCTCCTCGGCTGGTGCAGGGTTCCGGTAGGCGTGAATAGCCGTCAACGGAACAAGGTACGTGCCTACAGTCAAATCAAACAAAGAAGGAGCAGGCAAGGTAATAGTCTCAGGATGATGTTTATTAAAGAACAATTGATATTTAAGCTCTCCTGCCCTATTCTTAATAATAAAATCATGTGCCACCATACTTTTATAATCTAGATAAACACGAGGCAACTCTTTTTCTTCCTTCTTAGCATGCCTAATGGGTATGTTAAAACGTGCAGCATAGATGCCTCCAAAGATGGGGCCCTTTGTACGGTTCAGACTTAACCGTTTAGCAATAATACCGCCCATACTAAAAGTGTTATCACTGTATATACCTTGGAGCAAAATAATAATATCAGGGATACTAAGGTTTCCACAGTTTCCGCGACCAATTAAGCAACGACTAGCAAATAATGCAAAGTAACATAAGACAGGAAAATGTATGCTAGTGATTCGTGCATCGGAAACCTTCCTAGTTTCCCCTACAGTGATAGTATCAATAAATCCCTCCACATCATCACGATGTGGTTCTTCTGTCTTGCCCTCAAAAGGGACTAAGCAAATCCGACAAAAATCATAAAGTGACATCTCCTTATGCTCATCATATAAATGAAACTCCACCGTAGGTGGTGAGTTCCTAGAATGGAAATGAAAGTTTTGCACAAAGGTATTTGTGAGTAAGAGATACTGATCGCATTGGTCGTGGAGGAAAGTGGTGAGGCCTATATTATGAGCCAACTCATGAAAATCTTCATAAATCGCGGCTGCTCTCAAGAAAATCCTCGGAAGGCCATTCACACGCCCGAACCTCCGCGGTGCGCGGCAAATTATACTTAGGCTTCGGTGCCTTTTCCTTCGAGCTTTGGCTCGATGAGCCCCTCAATAATCTCCTCATCATTTTCTGAAAAATTCTGAAATTTTTAGTAACTTCAAAATAAAAGTAAACCAAACTCAATAATATTGATAGCAACCACTCCTACAAGTGCCTAGGGCCTATATCATGCATCAAAACTACTTTTGACCATATAAATTTGTCATGCAAGCTCAAGAACAGGGTCACCTAAGCAGCAAAAATTTGCAATGAATAAAGAACTAGAACAAAAACTAATTGGACCATTGGAGGAGTCACATACCGAGGAACAATCTCCCCAAGCAGTTTTGTGAGAGGTGCTTTGAGCAAGGAGATCGAAAATGGCAGCAAAAAGGGCTGGAACTCGTGCTTGAGTTGGTTTTTCGTGTTTGTGGGAGGAAGAAGAAGAGGATGGGTGAAAGGATAAGTGGAGGAGGGCCATCATGGGCCCACGAGGCAGGGGCGCGCCGAGGGGGTTAGGGCGCGCCCTCCACCCTCGTGACCAGGTGGCAGCTCCCCCCCGCTGGGTAATTTTTGCACCATAAATCCTCAAATATTCCCGAAAAAATCATATTAAATTAGCATGTCATTCTGAGGACTTTTATTTTCGGGACATTTTTATATTGCACGGATAATTCAGATAACAGACAGAAAAATACTATTTTTATTTTATTTAATATAATAACAGAAAGTATAGAGAGGGTACAGAAGGTTGTGCTTCTAGTTTCATCCATCTCATGCTCATCAAAAGGAATCCACTAACAAGGTTGATCAAGTCTTGTTAACAAACTCATTCCGATTAACATGAAACCGAAGAAATTTCGAATAACACTAGGTTACCTCAACGGGGATATGCACACCCCCAATAATAAGTATATCATATTTCTTCTTGACAGTAGGAAGATGAAATTCAAAAACTCCAAATATAATCGGTGGAATTTTTCCAATAGAGTTGATACTATGAACTTGAGGTTGTTTCCTCGGAAAGTGTACCATATGCTCATTACCATTAACATGAAAAGTGACATTGCCTTTAGTGCAATCAATAACAGCCCCTGCAGTATTCAAAAAGGGTCTTCCAAGAATAATAGACATACTATCGTCCTCGGGAATATCAAGAATAATAAAGTCCGTTAAAATAGTAATGTTTGCAACTACAACAGGCACATCCTCACAAATACCGACAGGTATAGCAGTTGATTTATCGGCCATTTACAAAGATATTTTAGTAGGTGTCAACTTATTCAAATCAAGTCTACGATATAAAGAGAGAGGCATAACACTGGCTCCAAGATCACATAAAGCAGTTTTAACATAGTTTCTTTTAATGGAGCATGGTATAGTTGGTACACCGGGATCTCCAACTTTCTTTGGTATTCCACCCTTAAAAGTATAATTAGCAAGCATGGTGGAAATTCCAGCCTCCGATATCTTTCTTTTATTTGTAACACTATCTTTCATGTACTTAGTATAAGGATTCATTTTGAGCATATCAGTCAATCGCATACGCAAAAAGACAGGTCTAATCATTTCAGCAAAGTGCTCAAAATCCTCCTCATCCTTTTTCTTGGATGGTTTGGGAGGAAAAGGCATGGGTTTATGAACCCAAGTTTCTCTTTCTTTACCATGTTTCCTAGCAACAAAGTCTTTGTTATCATAACGTTGATTCTTTGATTGTGGGTTATCAAGATCAACAGCAGGTTCAATTTCTACATCATTATCATTACTAGGTTGAGCATTATTATGAACATCATCATTAACATTTTCATTAGGTTCATGTTCATTGCCAAATTGTGTTTCAGCATCAGACATAGAAATATCATTTGGATTCTCAGGTGTTTCAGCAATAGGTTCACTAGAAGCATGCAAAGTCCTATCATTTTTATTTCTCTTCCTTTTAGAAGGACTAGGTGCATCAAAGTTATTTCTCTGAGAACCCTGCTCAATTCCCTTAGGGTGGCCCTCGGGATACAAAGGTTCTTGAGTCATTCTACCAGTTCTAGTAGCCACTTTAACAACATAATCATTTTTCTTACTATTCATCTCATTGAGCAATTCCTTTTGAGCTTTAAGTACTTGTTCTACTTGAGTGGTAACCATAGAAGCATGTTTGCTAACAAGTTTAAGTTCACCTCTAATATTAGCCATATAATCACCCAAGTATTTAATCATATCAGCATCTTGTTTTAATTGTCTACCAAAATAAGCATTGAAGTCTTCTTGCTTAAACATAAAATTATCAAACTCATCCAAGCATTGACTAGCAATTTTAGCAGGGGGGTTTCAGCTTTATCATATCTATAGAGAGAATTTACCTTCACTACCTATGTCGGGTTATCGAGGTCTGGAGGTTCTTCAATAAATAAAGGATTAAGATCATATGTTTCTTCAATAGGCGGTAAATTAAGACCATGTATTTCTTCAATAGGAGGTAAATTCTTAACATCTTCAGCTTTAATACCTTTTTCTTTCATAGATTTCTTTGCCTCTTGCATATCTTCGGGACTGAGAAATAGAACACCTCTATTCTTTGGAGTTGTTATAGGAATAGGATCATTAATTGGAGCAGGAGTTGGCTCAGGAGGTGCCCAATTATTTTCATTTATCAACATATTATCCAATAAGATTTCAGCTTCATCCGGTGTTCTTTCCCTAAAAAGAGAACCAACACAACTATCCAGGTAATCTCTGGAAGCATCGGTTAGTCCATTGTAAAAGATATCAAGTATTTCATTTTTCTTAAGAGGATGATCATGCAAAGCATTAAGTAATTGGAGAAGCCTCCCCCAAGCTTGTGGGAGACTCTCTTCTTCAATTTGCACAAAGTTATATATATCCCTTAAAGCAGCTTGTTTCTTATGAGCAGGGAAATATTTTGCAGAGAAGTAATAAATCATATCCTGGGGACTACACACACAACCAGGATCAAGATAATTAAACCATATCTTAGCATCACCCTTTAATGAGAACGGAAATATTTTAAGGATATAAAAGTAACGAGTTCTCTCATCATTAGTGAACAGGGTGGCTATATCATTTAATTTAGTAACATGTGCCACAACAGTTTCAGATTCATAGCCATGAAAAGGATCAGATTCAACCAAAGTAATTATATCAGGATCAATAGAGAATTCATAATCCTTATCAGTAACAAAGATATGTGAAGTAGCAAAAGCAAGGTCAGGTTTCATCCTAGCATTTAGAGATTGCTTATTCCATTTAGCTAATAACCTCTTAAGTTCATAACTATCTTTGCAAGCTAAAATAGCTAAAGAAGCTTCTTTATCAAAAGCATAACCTTTAGGAATAACGGGCAAGTCTTCATCATCACTTTCATCAATATTATCAGATTCAATATTTTCATTCTCTCTAGCCCTAGCAAGTTGTTCATCAAGAAATTCACCAAGTGGCACAGTAGTATCAAGCATAGAAGTAGTTTCATCATAAGTATCATGCATAGCAGAAGTAACATCATCAATAACATGCGACATTTCAGAACGAATAGCAGAAGCAGGTTTAGGTGTCACAAGCTTACTCATAACAGAAGGTGAATCAAGTGCAGAGCTAGATGGCAGTTCCTTACCTCCCCTCGTAGTTGAGGGATAAATTGTTAGTCTTAGCGTCTTTCAAATTCTTCATAGTGTCCAGCAGATATAAATCCCAACTGACTCAAAGAATAGAGCTATGCTCCCCGGCAACGACGCCAGAAATTAGTCTTGATAACCCACAAGTATAGGGGATCGCAACAACTTTCGAGGGTAGAGTATTCAACCCAAATTTATTGATTGGACACAAGGGGAGCCAAAGAATATTCTCAAGTATTAGCAGCTGAGTTGTCAATTCAACCACACCTGGAAACTTAGTATCTACAGCAGAGTGTTTAGTAGCAAAGTAATACGATAGTGGTGGTAACGGTAACAAAAGAGTAATGAAAGCAAAGTAATATTTTTGGTATTATGTAGTGATTGTAACAATAGCAACGGGAAAGTAAATAAGCATAAACCAGTATATGGGAAGCTCGTAGGCATCGGATTAGTGATGGATAATTATGCCAGATGTGGTTCATCATGTAACAGTCATAACATAGGGTGACACAGAACTAGCTCCAATTCATCAATGTAATGTAGGCATGTATTCCGAATATAGTCATACGTGCTTATGAAAAAGAACTTGCATGACATCTTTTGTCCTACCCTCCCGTGGCAGCGGGGTCCTAATGGAAACTAAGGGATATTAAGGCCTCCTTTTAATAGAAAACCGGAACAATGCATTAGCACATAGTGAATACATGAACTCCTCAAACTACGGTCATCACCGGTAAGTATCCCGATTATTGTCACTTCGGGGTTAACGGATCATAACACATAATAGGTGACTATAGACTTGCAAGATAGGATCAAGAACTCTCATATATTGATGAAAACATAATAGGTTCAGATCTGAAATCATGGCACTCGGGCCCTAGTGAAAAGCATTAAGCATAGCAAAGTCATAGCAACATCAATCTCAGAACATAGTGGATACTAGGGATCAAACCCTAACAAAACTAACTCGATTACATGGTAAATCTCATCCAACCCATCACCGTCCAGCAAGCCTACAGTGGAATTACTCACGCACGGCGGTGAGCATCGTGAAATTGGTGATGGAGGATGGTTGATGATGACGACGGCGACGAATCCCCCTCTCCGGAGCCCCGAACGGACTCCAGATCAGCCCTCCCGAGAGGTTTTAGGGCTTGGCGGCGGCTCCGTATCGTAAAACGTGATGATTTCATCTCTTTGATTTTTTTCTCCCCGAAACCAAATATATGGAGTTGGAGTTGAGGTCGGAGGAGCTCCAGGGGGCCCACGAGGTAGGGGGCGCGCCCTAGGGGAGCAGGCGTGCCCCCCACCCTCGTGGACAGGTGGTGGGCCCCCTGGTCTTCATCTTTTGCAAGGATTTTTTATTATTTCTGAATAGATGTTCCGTGAAGTTTTAGGACATTCCGAGAACTTTTGTTTCTGCACATAAATAACACCATAGCAATTCTGCTGAAAACAGCGTCAGTCCGGGTTAGTTCCATTCAAATCATGCAAGTTAGACTCCAAAACAAGGGCAAAAGTATTTGGAAAAGTAGATACGACGGAGACGTATCATTGTGGATCGTAGTAATTTCAAAAAAATCCTACGCACATGCAAGATCATGGTGATGCATAGCAACAAGAGGGAGAGTGTCGTCCACGTACCCTCGTAGACCGTTAAGCGGAAGCGTTATGACAACGCGGTTGATGTAGTCGTACGTCTTCACGATCGACCGATCCTCAGTACCAAACGTACGACACCTCCGCGTTTAGCACCTGTTCAGCTCGGTGACGTCCCGCAAACTCACGATATAGTAGAGCTCAAGGGAGAGTTTCGTCAGCACGACGGCGTGGTGACGATGTTGATGAAGCTACCTTCACAGGGCTTCGCCTAAGCACCGCTACAGTATGACCGAGGTGGATTATGGTGGAGGGGTCACCGCACACGACTGGGAGAGATCAATGATCAACTTGTGTGTCCTAGGGTGCCCCTGCCCCCGTATATAAAGGAACAAGGGGGGAGGCCGGCCGGCCCTGTAGGGCGCGCCAAGAGGAGGAGTCCTCCTCCTAGTAGGAGTAGGACTCCCCTCTTTCTTACTCCTACTAGGAGGGGGAAAGGAAGGGGGAGAAGGAGAAGGAAAGGGGGGCGCCCCCCCTTCCTAGTCCAATTCGGGCCAGAGGGGGAGGGGCGCGCGGCCTACCCTAGCCGGCCCCTCTCTCTCTCCACTAGGGCCCAACAATGCCCATTAACCCCCGAGGGGTTCCGGTAACCCCTCCAGCACTCTGGTAAAATTATGATTCCACCCGGAACTCTTCCGATGTCCAAATGTAGCCTTCCAATATATCAATCTTTATGTATCGACCATTTCGAGACTGCTCGTCATGTCTGTGATCATATCCGGGACTCCAAACTACCTTCAATACATCAAAAGATATAAACTCGTAATACCGATCGTCACAGAGCGTGCGGACCCTACGGGTTCGAGAACTATGTAGACATGACCAAGACACTTCTCCAGTCAATAACCAATAGCGGAACCTAGATGCTCATATTGGTTCCTACATATTCTACGAAGATCTTTATCGGTCAAACCGCATAACGACATTCGTTGTTCCCTTTGTCATCGGTATGTTACTTGCCCGAGATTCGATCGTCGATATCTCAATACCTAGCTCAATCTCGTTACCGGCAAGTCTCATTACTCGTTCTGTAATGCATCATCCCGCAACTAGCTCATTAGTTGCATTGCTTGCAAGGATTATAGTGATGTGCATTACCGAGAGGGCCTAGAGATACCTCTCCGACAATCGGAGTGACAAATCCTATTCTTGATCTATGCCAACTCAACAAGTAGCATCGGAGACACCTGTAGAGCACCTTTATAATCACCCAGTTACGTTGTGACATTTGGCAGCACACAAAGTGTTCCTCCAGTAATCGGGAGTAGCATAATCTCATAGTCATAGGAACATGTATAAGTCATGAAGAAAGCAATAGCAGTAAACTAAAACGATTAAGTGCTAAGCTAACAAAATGGGTCAAGTCAATCACATCATTCTACTAATGATGTGATCCCGTTAATTAAATGACAACTCATGCCTATGGCTAGGAAACTCAACCATCTTTGATCAACGAGTTAGTCAAGTAGAGGCATACTACTGACACTATGTTTGTCTATGTATTCACACATGTATTATGTTTCCGGTTAATACAATTCTAGCATGAATAATAAACATTTATCATGATATGAGGAAATAAATAATAACTTTATTATTGCCTCTAGGGCATATTTCCTTCAGTCTCCCACTTGTAGCATAGTCAATAATGTAGATTAGACAATAATGATTCTAACACCCATGGAGTCTTGGTGTTGATCATGTTTTGCTCGTGGAAGAGGCTTAGTCAACGGGTCTGCAACATTCAGATCCGTATGTATCATGCATATCTCTATGTCTCCCACCTGGACTTGATCCCGGATGGAATTGAAGCATCTCTTGATGTGCTTGGTTCTCTTGTGAAATCTGGATTCCTTTGCCAAGGCAATTGCACCAGTATTGTCACAAAAGATTTTCATTGGACCTGATGCACTAGGTATGACACCTAGATCGGATATGAACTCCTTCATCCATACTCCTTCATTTTCTGCTTTCAAAGAAGCTATGTACTCCGCTTCACACGTAGATCCCGCCACGACGCTTTGTTTAGAACTGCACCAACTGACAACTCCATCGTTCAATATAAACACGTATCCGGTTTGCGATTTAGAATTGTCCGGATCAGTGTCAAAGCTTGCATCGACGTAACCATTTACAACGAGCTCTTTATCACCTCCATAAACGAGAAACATATCCTTAGTCCTTTTCAGGTATTTTAGGATGTTCTTGACCGCTGTCCAGTGATCCACTCCTGGACTACTTTGGTACCTCCCTGCTAAACTAATAGCAAGGCACACATCAGGTCTGGTACACAACATTGCATACATGATAGAGCATATGGCTGCAGCATAGGGAACACTTTTCATTTTCTCTCTATCTTCTGCAGTGGTCGGGCATTGAGTCTTACTCAACTTCACACCTTGTAACACAGGCAAGAACCCTTTCTTTGCTTGATCCATTTTGAACTTTTTCAAAACTTTATCAAGGTATGTGCTTTGTGAAAGTCCAATTAAGTTTCTTGATCTACTCTATAGATCTTGATGCCCAATATATAAGCAGCTTCTCCAAGGTCTTTCATTGAAAAACTCTTATTCAAGTATCCTTTTATGCTATCCAGAAATTCTATGTCATTTCCAATCAGCAATATGTCATCCACATATAATATTAGAAATGCTACAAAGCTCCCACTCACTTTCTTGTAAATACACGCTTCTCCAAAAGTCTGTATAAAACCATATGCTTTGATCACACTATCAAAACGTTTATTTCAACTCCGAGAGGCTTGCACCAGTCCATAAATGGATCGCTGGAGCTTGCACACTTTATTAGCTCCCTTTGGATCGACAAAACCTTCTGGTTGCATCATAGACAATTCTTCTTCCATAAATCCATTCAGGAATGCAGTTTTGACATCCATTTGCCAAATTTCATAATCATAAAATGCGGCAATTGCTAACATGACTCAGACAGACTTAAGCATCACTACGGGTGAGAAAGTCTCATCTTAGTCAACTCCTTGAACTTGTCGAAAACCTTTTGCAACAAGTCAAGCTTTGTAGACAGTAACATTACCGTCGGCGTTTGGCTTCTTCTTGAAGATCCATTTATTCTCGATGACTTGCCGATCATTGGGCAAGTCAACCAAAGTCCATACTTTGTTCTCATACATGGATCCCATCTCAGATTTCATGGCCTCTAGCCATTTTGCGGAATCTGGGCTCACCATTGATTCTTCATAGTTCGTAGATTCATCATGGTCAAGTAACATGACTTCTAGAATAGGATTACCGTACCACTCTGGTGCGGAACTTACTCTGGTTAACCTACGAGGTTCGGTAGTAACTTGATCTGAAGTTTCATGATCATCATCATTAGCTTCCTCACTAATTGGTGTAGGTGTCACAGGAACCGGTTTCTGTGATGAACTACTTTCTAATAAGGGAGCAGGTACAGTTACCTCATCAAGTTCTACTTTCCTCCCATTCACTTATTTCGAGAGAAACTCCTTCTCTAGAAAGGATCCATTCTTAGAAATAAATGTCTTGCCTTCGGATCTGTGATAGAAGGTGTACCCAACAGTCTCCTTTGGGTATCCTATGAAGACACATTTCTCCGATTTGGGTTCAAGCTTATCAGGTTGAAGCTTTTTCACATAAGCATCGCAGCCCCAAACTTTAAGAAATGACAACTTTGGTTTCTTGCCAAACCACAGTTCATAAGGCGTCGTCTCAACGGATTTCGATGGTGCCCTATTTAACGTGAGTGCAGCTGTCTCTAAAGCATAACCCCAAAATGATAGTGGCAAATCAGTAAGAGACATGATAGATCGCACCATATCCAATAAAGTATGATTACGATGTTCGGATACACCATTACGTTGTGGTGTTCCGGGTGGCGTGAGTTACGAAACTATTTTGCATTGTTTCAAATGTAGACCAAACTCATAACTCAAACATTCTCCTCCACGATCAGATCATAGAAACTTTATTTTCTTGTTGCGATGATTTTCCACTCCACTCTGAAATTCTTTGAACTTTTTAAATGTTTCAGATTTATGCTTCATTAAGTAGATATACCCATATCTGCTCAAATCATCTGTGAAGGTGAGAAAATAACGATACCCGCCATGAACCCCAATATTCATTGGACCACATACATCAGTATGTATGATTTCCAATAAATTCGTTGCTCGCTCCATTGTTCCGGAGAACGGCGTTTTAGTCATCTTGCCCATGAGGCATGGTTCGCAAGTACCAAGTGATTCATAATCAAGTGATTCCAGAAGTCCATCAGTATGGAGTTTCTTCATGCGCTTTACACCAATATGACCCAAACGGTAGTGCCACAAATATGTTGCACTATCATTATCAACTCTGCATCTTTTGGCTTCAACATTATGAATATGTGTATCACTACTATCGAGATTCAACACAAATAGACCACTCTTCAAGGGTGCATGACCATAAAATATATTAGTCATATAAATAGAACAACCATTATTCTCAGATTTTAATGAATAACCATCTTGCATCAAACAAGATCCAGATATAATGTTCATGCTTAACGCTGGCACCAAATAACAATTATTTAGGTCTAAAACTAATCCCGAAGGTAGATGTAGAGGTAGCGTGCCGACGGCGATCATATCGAATTTGGAACCATTTCCCACGCGCATCGTCACCTCGTCCTTAGCCAGTCTTAGCTTAATCCGTAGTCCCTGTTTTGAGTTGCAAATATTAGCAACAGAACCAGTATCAAATACTCAGGTGCTACTGTGAGCTCTAGTAAGGTACACATCAATAACATGTATATCACATATACCTTTGTTCACCTTGCCATCCTTCTTATCCGCCAAATACTTGGGGCAGTTCCGCTTCCACTGACCAGTCCCTTTGCAGTAGAAGCACTCAGTCTCAGGCTTAGGTCCAGACTTGGGTTTCTTCTCTTGAGTAGCAACTTGTTTGCCGTTCTTTTTGAAGTTCCCCTTCTTCTTCCCTTTACCCTTTTTATTGAAACCGGTGGTCTTGTTGACCATCAACACTTGATGCTCCTTCTTGATTTCTACCTCCGCCGCCTTTAGCATTGCGAAGAGCTCGGGAATTGTCTTATTCATCCCTTGCATATTATAGTTCATCACGAAGCTCTTGTAGCTTGGTGGCAGTGATTGAAGAACTCTATCAATGACACTATCAACAGGAAGATTAACTTCTAGTTGACTCAAGTGGTTATGATACCCAGACATTCTGAGTATATGTTCACTGACAGAACTATTCTCCTCCATCTTGCAGCTGTAGAACTTATTGGAGACTTCATATCTCTCAATCCGGGCATTTGCTTGAAATATTAACTTCAACTCCTAGAACATCTCATCTGCTCCATGACGTTCAAAACATCGTTGAAGTCCCGGTTCTAAGCCGTAAAGCATGGCACACTGAACTATCGAGTAGTCATCAGCTTTACTCTGCCAGCCATTCTTAACATCATCAGCAGCATCTACAGCAGGCCTAGCATCTAGCGGTGCTTCCAGGACGTAATTCTTCTGTGCAGCAATGAGGATAATCCTCAAGTTACGGACCCAGTCCGTGTAATTGCTACCATCATCTTTCAACTTTGCTTTCTCAAGGAACGCATTAAAATTCAATGGAACAACAACACGGGCCATCTATCTACAATAACATAGACAAGCAAAATACTATCAGGTACTAAGTTCATGATAAATTTAAGTTCAATTAGTCATATTACTTAAGAACTCCCACTTAGATAGACATCCCTCTAATCATCTAAGTGATCACGTGATCCATATCAACTAAACCATAACCGATCATCACGTGAGATGGAGTAGTTTTCAATGGTGAACATCTCTATGTTGATCATATCTACTATATGATTCACGCTCGACCTTTCGGTCTCAGTGTTCCGAGGACATATCTACATATGCTAGGCTCGTCAAGTTTAACCGGAGTATTCTGCGTGTGCAAAACTGTCTTACACCCGTTGTAGATGAACGTTGAGCTTATCACACCCGATCATCACGTGGTGTCTCGGCATGGCGAACTTTGGCAATGGTGCATACTCTGGGAGAACACTTTTACCTTGAAATCTAGTGAGAGATCATCTTATAATGCTACTGTCAAACAAAGAAAAATAAGATGCATAAAGGATAAACATCACACGCAATCAGTATAAGTGATATGATATGGCCATCATCATCTCGTGTCGTTGACCTCCATCTCCAAAGCACTGTCATGATCACCATCGTCATCAGCGCGACACCTTGATCTCCATCGTAGCATCATTGCCGTCTCTCCATCTATTGCTTCTACGACTATCGCTACCGCTTAGTGATAAAGTAAAGCAATTACAGGGCGATTGCATTGCATACAATAAAGCGACAACCATATGGCTCCTGCCAGCTGCCGATAACTCCGTTATAAAACATGATCATCTCATATAATAAATATAGCATCATGTCTTGACCATATCACATCACAACATGCCCTGCAAAAACAAGTTAGACGTCATCTACTTTGTTGTTACAAGTTTTACATGGCTGCTACGGGCTGACCAAGAATCGTTCTACCTATGCATCAAAACCACAACGATAGTTCGTCAAGTTAGTGTTGTTTTAACCTTCACAAGGACCGGGCGTAGCTACACTCGGTTCAACTAAAGTTGGAGAAACTGACACCCGCCAGCCACCTGTGTGCAAAGCACGTCGGTAGAACCAGTCTCACATAAGCATACGCGTAATGTCGGTCGGGAGCGCTTCATCCAACAATACCGCCGAACCAAAGTATGACATGCTGGTAAGCATTATGACTTGTATCACCCACAACTTACTTGTGTTCTACTTGTGCATATAACATCTACGCATAAACCTGGCTCGGTTGCCACTGTTGGGGAACATAGTAATTTCAAAAAATTTCCTACGCACACGCAAGATCATGGTGATGCATAGCAACGAGAGGGGAGAGTGTCGTCCACGTACCCTCGTAGACCGTTAAGTGGAAGCGTTATGAGAACGCGGTTGATGTAGTCGTACATCTTCATGATCGACCGATCCTCGGTACCGAACATACGACACCTCCGTGTTCAGCACACGTTCAGCTCGGTGACGTCCTGTGAACTCACGATCCAGTAGAGCTCAAGGGAGAGTTTCGTCAGCACGACAGCGTGGTGACGATGTTGATGAAGCTATCGTCGCAGGGCTTTGCCTAAGCACCGCTATAGTATGACCGAGGTGGATTATGGTGGAGGGGGGCACCGCACACGGCTGGGAGAGATCAATGATCAACTTGTGTGTCCTAGGGTGCCCCCTGCCCCCGTATATAAAGGAGCAAGGGGGAGGCCGGCCGGCCCTTTAGGGCATGCCAGGAGGAGGAGTCCTCCTCCTAGTAGGAGTAGGACTCCCCTCTTTCCTACTCCTACCAGGAGGGGGAAAGGAAGGGGGAGAAGGAGAAGGAAAGGGGGGCGCCCCCCTCCTAGTCCAATTCGGACTAGAGGGGGAGGGGCGCGTGACCTGCCCTAGCCGGCCCCTCTCTCTCTCCACTAGGGCCCAACAAGGCCCATTAACCTCCGGGGGTTCCGGTAACCCCTCCGGCACTCCGGTAAAATCCCGATTTCACCCGGAACTCTTTCAATGTCCAAATGTAGGCTTCCAGTATATCAATCTTTATGTCTCGACCATTTCGAGACTCCTCGTCATGTCTGTGATCATATCCGAGACTCCGAACTACTGTTGGTGCATCAAAACATATAAACTCATAATATCGATCGTCACAGAACTTTAAGCGTGCGGACCCTACGGGTTCGAGAACTATGTAGACATGACCAAGACACGTCTCCGATCAATAACCAATAGCGGAACCTGGATGCTCATATTGGTTCCTACATATTCTACGAAGATTGATACGTCTCCAACATATCTATAATTTTTTATTGTTCCATGCTATTATATTATCAACCTTGGATGTTTTATATGCATTTATATGCTATTTTATATGATTTTTGGGACTAACCTATTAACCTAGAGCCCAGTGCCAGTTTTTGTTTTTTCCTTGTTTTAGAGTATCGCAGAAAAGGAAAATCAAACGGAGTCCAATTGACTTGAAACTTCACGTAACTTATTTTTGGACCAGAAGAAGCCCACGGAGTATCGGAGATGGACCAGGAGAGTCTCGGGCTGCCCACGAGGGTGGGGAGCGCGCCCACCCCCATGGGCGTGCCCCCTGCCTCGTGGATAGCCCAGAGATCCACCGACGTACTTCTTCCCATATATACCCATATACCCTAAAAACATCGGAGAGCACAATAGATCGGGAGTTCCGCCGCCAGAAGCCTCTGTAGCCACCGAAAGCCAATCTAGACCCGTTCCGGCACCCTGCCGGAGGGAGAATCCCTCTCCGGTGGCCATCTTCATCATCCCGGTGCTCTCCATGACGAGGAGGGAGTAGTTCTCCCTCGGGGCTGAGGGTATGTACCAGTAGCTATGTGTTTGATATCTCTCTCTCTCTCTCGTGTTCTTGAGGTGATACGATCTTGATGTATCGCGAGCTTTGCTATTATAGTTGGATCTTATGATGTTTCTCCCCCTCTACTCTCTTGTAATGGATTGAGTTTTCCCTTTGAAGTTATCTTATCGGATTGAGTCTTTAAGGATTTGAGAACACTTATGTATGTCTTGCGTGGGATACCCGTGGTGACAATGGGGTATTCTATTGATCCACTTGACGTATGTTTTGGTGATCAACTTGCGGGTTCCACCCATGAACCTATGCATAGGGGTTGGCACACGTTTTTGTCTTGACTCTCCGGTAGAAACTTTGGGGCACTCTTTGAAGTACTTTGTGTTGGTTTGAATAGATGAATCTGAGATTGTGTGATGCATATCGTATAATCATACCCACGGATACTTGAGGTGACATTGGAGTATCTAGGTGACATTAGGGTTTTGGTTGATTTGTGTCTTAAGGTGTTATTCTAGTACGAACTCTATGATAGATTGAATGGAAAGAATAGCTTCATGTTATTTTACTACAGACTCTTGAATAGATCGATCAGAAAGGATAACTTTGAGGTGGTTTCGTACCCTACCATAATCTCTTCGTTTGTTCTCTGCTATTAGTGACTTTGGAGTGAATCTTTGTTGCATGTTGAGGGATAGTTATATGATCCAATTATGTTATTATTGTTGAGAGAACTTGCACTAGTGAAAGTATGAACCCTAGGCCTTGTTTCAACGCATTGCAATACCGTTTGTGCTCACTTTTACCATCAGTTACCTTGCTGTTTTTATATTTTCAGATTACAAAAACCTATATCTATTATCCATATACCACTTGTATCACCATCTCTTCGCCGAACTAGTGCACCTATACAATTTACCATTGTATTGGGTGTGTTGGGGACACAAGAGACTGTTTGTTATTTGGTTGCAGGGTTGCTTGAGAGAGACCATCTTCATCCTACGCCTCCTACGGATTGATAAACCTTAGGTTATCCACTTGAGGGAAATTTGCTACTGTCCTACAAACCTCTGCACTTGGAGGCCCAACAACGTCTACAAGAAGAAGGTTGTGTAGCAGACATCAAAGATCTTTATCGGTCAAACCGCATAACACCATACATTGTTCCCTTTGTCATCGGTATGATACTTGCCTGAGATTCAATCGTCGGTATCTCAATACCTAGCTCAATCTCGTTACCGGCAAGTCTCTTTACTCGTTTTGTAATGCATCATCCCGCAACTAGCTCATTAGTTGCATTGCTTGCAAGGCTTATAGTGATGTGCATTACCGAGAGGGCCCAGAGATACCTCTCCGACAATCGGAGTGACAAATCCTATTCTTGATCTATGCCAACTCAACAAGTACCATCGGAGACACCTGTAGAGCACCTTTATAATCACCCAGTTACGTTGTGACGTTTGGCAGCACACAAAGTGTTCCTCCGGTAATCGGGAGTTGCATAATCTCATAGTCATAGGAACATGTATAAGTTATGAAGAAAGCAATAGCAATAAACTAAACGATCAAAGTGCTAAGCTAACGGATGGGTCATGTCAATCACATCATTCTCCAATAATGTGATCTCGTTTATCAAATGACAACTCATGTCTATGGCTAGGAAACTCAACCATCTTTGATCAACGAGCTAGTCAAGTAGAGGCATACTAGTGACACTATGTTTGTCTATGTATTCACACATGTATTATGTTTCCGGTTAATACAATTCTAGCATGAATAATAAACATTTATCATGATATGAGGAAATAAATAATAACTTTATTATTGCCTCTATGGCATATTTCCTTCAGAACTAATCATATTTACAAAAACAAGAGAGGTCGAGTTCATACCAGCTTGTCTCATCTCAATCAGTTCGTCATATATCGTCATTATTGCCTTTCACTTGCACAACCGTATAGTGTGGATAATAATAATAGTGCATGTGCATTGGAATAAGCTGGAATGTGCAAGCATTCAATATACAGGAGAAGACAAGGTAATATAGGCTCTTTGTAAGATCAACAATAATGCATATGAGAGCCACTCAACATTTTCATCATGGTCTTCTCCTCTCGACCCCCAAGGAAAAGAAAGGAAATAAAACTATTTACACGGGAAAGCTCCCAACAAGCAAAAGAAGAACGAGAAATCTTTTTGGGTTTTCTTTTAATTATTACTACTACAGGCATGGAAAGTAAACTAGCTAAAAGCTACAACTATTTTTTTTTCTTAAGGTTTTTCAAACACACAAGAAGAAAGCTTAAAAAGAAAATAAACTAGCATGGATGATACAATGAAAAAGTATGAGCACCGACAACTGGCATGAGTGTGTGAACATAAATGTAATGTCGGTGAGAAATACGTACTCCCCCAAGCTTAGGCTTTTGTCCTAAGTTGGTCTATGCCCATGAATCAAAACTATAGCTGGGGTCGTACTGAGATGCAGCGGCAATTTCCTCATGAGTTGTTGCTTGGAGGCGAGCTGCCTCCGCCCTCCTCTCGTACTCGTTCGCCTCCTCCCTAGTTATAACATCTCTCCCTTTTGCCTAAAAGTCAAAGAAAGTAGGAGCAGGGAGAGCGACATGATAGGTACGTCATCTGTCAAAGATTAGTCGGTACTGGAGGGACTGATTGTTCCTCTCATCAAACTGATGACGAACCATAGAATTATAATCTAAATAAGCAGGAGGCAACTCAATATCATCTCCACATATGGGTATCTCAAGAAAATCAGCTAAACGGGTTGCGTAAATTCCACCAAAGAAATCTCCATTAATACTATTATTATGCAACCTACGTGCAACAATGGCCCCCAAGTTATATTGTCTATCTCCTAATACATCACTCTTGAGAACACTTAGGTCGAGAACACACATGTGACATGCTTCATCCTTACCATTAATGCATCTACCTATGAAGAGAGCAAAATAATGTATGGCAGGGAAATGAATGCTCCCTATGGTAGCTTGCGTGATCTCCCTAGATTCCCCCACAGTTATACTAGCAAGAAAATCTTTATATTCAGATTTGCGAGGCTCACTAGCACTACCCCACTGAGGGAGTTTACATGCAGTATTAAAATCTTCTGAGTCCATGGTATAAGATTTATCATAAAGATCAAACAGGACAGTTTGGGAATTGCATGATGATGTAAATTTAAACCTTCTCACAAATGAATCAGTTAAATAGAGGTCTGACGACACTTATCTGACTCGAAGCTCTCAAGATCAGTGTAACGCACATATGCATCAAATTCTTCCTTGATGCCTGCCCGAACCACGAAATCCTCTGACGGCCATTCACAAGGCCGCACTTGAGCCTCCCTTGGTAGTTCATTGTCCGGCTCGCGTATTGCGGGCCTTGGTCCTTGCTTCCTTGAGGAACCACCTTGGTATATTTTCCTAAACATATTTATTCCTCTGAAAAATTTCTGAAATTTTTAGTAAATCAAAAATAAAGTGAACCAAACTCAACAAAATTGGTAGCAACTACTCCTACAAGTGCCTAGAGGCCATATCATGCATTAAAACTACTTTTGACCACATAAATTTGACATGTAAGCTCAAGAACAGGGTCACCTAAGCAGCAAAAATTTGCAATAAATAAAGCACTAGAACAAAAACTAATTGGACCATTGGAGGAGTCACATACCGAAGAACAATCCCCCAAAGTAGTTTTGTGAATGGAGCTTTGAGCAAGGAGATCGAAAATGGTAGCAAGATGAGCAAGAACTCGGGTTTGAGGTGGTGGGTGATTTTTTCTAGAGCAAGACGAAGTGTGTGGGTGCAAGGATAAGTGGAGGGGACCCACGTGGGGTCCACGAGGCAGGGGGCGCGCCCAGGGGGTAGGGCGCGCCCTCCACCCGTGCGGGCATGTGGTGGGTCCCTCTGGTGTGTTCTCAGTGCCAGATATTCTCAAATATTCTAGAAAAATCATATTAAATTTTCACGGCATTTGGAGAACTTTTATTTTCGGGGTATTTTTCATTACATGGATAATTCAGAAAATAGACAAAAAAATACTATTTTTGCTTTATTTAATATAAATAACAGAAAGTAAAAAGAGGGTACAAAAAGTTGTGCTTTCTAATTTCATCCATCTCATGCTTACCAAAAGGAATCCACTGACAAGGTTGATCAAGTCTTGTTAACAAACTCATTCCGAATCGCATGAAACCAGAGAAATTTCGAATAACACTAGGTTACCTTAACGGGGATATGCACGTCCCCAACAATAAGAATATCATATTTCTTCTTGACAGTAGGAAGAGGAAATTCAAAACCTCCAATAGTGATTGTTGAAATTTTTCCAATAGAATTGATATTGTGGACTTGAGGTTGTTTCCTCAGAAAGTGTACCGTATGCTCATTACCATTAACATGAAAACTGACATTGCCTTTGTTGCAATCAATAACAGCCCCTGTAGTATTCAAAAAGGGTCTACCAAGGATAATCGACATACTATCGTCCTCGGGAATATCAAGAATAACAAAGTCTGTTAAAATAGTAACGTTTGCAACCACAATAGGCACATCCTCACAAATACCGATAGGTATAGCAGTTGATTTATCGGCCATTTGCAAAGATATTTCAGTAGGTGTCAACTTATTCAAATCAAGTCTATAAAGAGAGAGGCATAACACTAACACCGGCTCCAAGATCACATAAAGCAGTTTTAACATAGTTTCTTTTAATAGAGCATGGTATAGTCGGTACTCCGGGATCTCCTAGTTTCTTTGGTATTCCACCCTTAAAAGTGTAATTAGCAAGCATGGTGGAAATTTCAGCCTCCGGTATCTTTCTTTTATTTGTAACAATATATTTCATGTATTTATCATAAGGATTCATTTTAAGCATATCAGTCAAACGCATACGCAAAAGGATAGGTCTAATCATTTCAGCAAAGCGCTCAAAATCCTCATCATCCTTTTTCTTGGATGGTTTAGGAGGAAAAGGCATGGGTTTTTGAATCCATGGTTCTCTTTATTTACCGTGTTTCCTAGCAAAGAAGTCTCTCTTATCATAACGTTGATTCTTTGATTGTGGGTTATCAAGATCAACAATAGGTTCAATCTCTACATCATTATCATTGCTAGGTTGAGCATCAACATGAACAACATCAGTAATATTATCACTAGGTTCATGTTCATTACAATATTGTGTTTCAGCATCAGAAATAGAAATATCATTGGGATTCTCAGGTGTGTCTACAACGGGTTCACTAGAAGCATGCAAAGTCCTATCATTTTTTTTCTTCCTTTTAGTAGAACTAGGTGCCTCAACATTAGTTCTCTGAGAATCTTGCTCAATTCTCTTAGGGTGGCCCTCAGGATACAAAGATTCCTGAGTCATTTTACCCCCTCTAGTCATAACTCTAACAACATTATCATTTTTCTTATTATTTAATTCACTGAGCAAATCATCCTGAGCCTTAAGTACTTTTTCTACTTGAGTGGTAACCATAGAAGCATGTTTACTAATAAGTTAAGTTCACCTTTAACTCTAGACATATAATCACTCAAGTGTTCAAGCATATTAGCATTGTGTTTCAATTGTCTACAAACATAAGCATTGAAGTTTTCTTGTTTAACAATAAAATTATCAAACTCATCTAAGCATTGGCTAGCAGACTTATAACGAGGAATATCACCTTCATCAAATCTATAGAGAGAATTTACCTTTACTACCTGTGTCGGGTTATCAAGACCATGTATTTCTTCAATAGGTGGTAAATTCTTAACATCTTCAGCTTTAATACCTTTTTTCATAGATGTCTTTGCCTCTTGCATATCTTCAGGACTAAGAAACAGAATACCCCTTTTCTTCGGAGTTGGCTTAGGAGTTGGTTCAGGAAGTGTCCAATTATTTTCATTAGTCAACATATTATTTAATGGCAATTCAGCTTGATCAACAGTTCTTTCCCTGAAAACACAACCAACACAACTATCCAGGTAGTCTCTAGAAGCATTGGTTAGTCCATTATAAAAGATATCGAGTATTTCATTTTTTCTTAAGAGGATGATCAGGCAAAGCATTAAGTAATTGGAGAATCCTCCCCCAAGCTTGTGGGAGACTCTCTTCTTCAATTTGCACAAAATTATATATTTCCCTTAAAGCAACATGTTTCTTATGAGCGGGGAAATATTTAGCAGAGAAGTAATAAATCATATCCTGGGGACTACGCACACAACCAGGATCAAGAGAATTAAACCATGTTTTAGCACCACCCTTTAATGAGAATGGGAATAACTTAAGGATAAAGTAATAGCGATTTTTCTCATCATGAGTAAACATGGTGGCTATATCATTTAATTTAGTAAGATGTGCCACAACAGTTTCAGATTCATAGCCATAGAAAGGATCAGATTCAACCAAAGTAATTAACTCAGGATCAACAGAGAAATCATAATCCTTATCAGTAATAAAGATAGGTGAAGTAGCAAAAGCAGGTCATATTTCATTCTAGCATTCAAAGACTTTTCTTTAAGCTTAGCTAATAATTTCTTAAGATCATATCTATCATTGCAAGCTAAGAAGTCTCTAGCAGTTTCTTCATCCATAACATAACCCTCAGGCACAACAGGCAATTCATATCTAGGGGGAGAATCTTCATCATCACTTTCATCAATATTATCAGTTTCAATAATTTCATTCTCTCTAGCCCTAGCAAGTTGTTCATCAAGAAATTAACCTACTGGCACAGTAGAATCAAGCATAGAAGTAGTTTCATCATAAATATCATGCAAAGCAGAAGTGACATCATCAATGACATGCGACCTATCAGAATCAATAGCAGCAGTGGGTGTTGCAAGTTTACTCAAAACAGAAGGTGAATCAAGTGCAGAGCTAGATGGCAGTTCCTTACCTCCCCTCGTAGTTGAGGGAAAAATCTTGGTTCTTTAATCTTTCAAGTTCCTCATAGTGATCAGCAGATATAAATACCAAGTGACTCAAAGAATAGAGTTATGCTCCTCGGCAACGGCGCCAAAAAATAGTTTGATAACCCACAAGTATAGGGGATCGCAACAGTTTTCGAGGGTACAGTATTCAACCCAAATTTATTGATTCGACACAAGGGGAGCCAAAGAATATTCTCAAGTTTTAGCAGCTGAGTTGTCAATTCAACCACACTTGGAAACTTAATATCTGCAACAAAGTATTTAGTAGCAAAGTAATATGATAGTAGTGGTAACGGTAGCAAAAGTAATATTTTTGGTTTAATAGTGATTGTAACAGTAGCAACGGAAAAGTAAATAAGCAAAGAACAATATATGAAAAGCTCGTAGGCAATGGATCAGTGATGGATAATTATGTCGGATGCGATCAATCATGCGACAATTATAACATAGGGTGACACAGAACTAGCTCCAGTTCATCAATGCAATGTAGGCATGTATTCCGAATATAGTCATACATGCTTATCGAAAAGAACTTGCATGACATCTTTTGTCCTACCCTCCCGTGGTAGCGGGGTCCTATTGGAAACTAAGGGATATTAAGGCCTCCTTTTAATAGAGTACCGGACCAAAGCATTAACACATAGTGAATACATGAACTGCTCAAAATACGGTCATCACTGGTAAGTATCCCGATTATTGTCACTTCGGGGTTAACAGATCATAACACATAATAGGTGACTATAGACTTGGAAGATAGGATCAAGAACTCACATATATTCATAAAAACATAATAGGTTCAGATCTGAAATCATGGCACTCGGGCCCTAGTGACAAGCATTAAGCATAGCAAAGTCATAGCAACATCAATCTTAGAACATAATGGATACTAGGGATCAAACCCTAACAAAACTAACTCGATTACATGGTAAATCTCATCCAACCCATCACCGTCCAGCAAGCCTACGGTGGAATTACTCATGCACGGCGGTGAGCGTCATGAAATAGGTGATGGAGGAAGGTTGATGATGACGATGGCGACGGATTCCCCTCTCCAGAGCCCCGAACGGACTCCAGATCAGCCCTCCCGAGAGAGTTTAGGGCTTGGCGGCGGCTTCGTATCGTAAAACGCGATGAATCCTTCTCTCTTATTTTTTTCTCCCTGAACACGAATATATGGAGTTGGAGTTGAGGTCGGTCGAGCACCAGGGGGCCCACGAGGTAGGGGGCGTGCCCCCACCCTCGTGGACAGGGTGTGGGCCCCCTGGCCTTGATTCATTCACCAGTATTTTTTATATGTTCCAAAAATAATCTCCATTGATTTTCAGGTCATTCCGAGAACTTTTATTTCTGCACAAAAATAACACCATGGCCATTCTGCTGAAAATAATGTCAGTCCGGGTTAGTTCCATTCAAATCATGCAAGTTAGAGTCCAAAACAAGGGCAAAAGTGTTTGGAAAATTAGATACGACGGAGATGTATCAGGGCGCGCCCTATGAGGCTGGCTGGCCCCCTCCTCCACTCCTTTATATACGGGGAGGGGGACACCCCATAAACACACAAGTTGATCTCCTAGCCATGTGCGGTGCCCCCCTCCACAGATTTCCTCCTTGGTCATATTGTCGTAGTGCTTAGGCGAAGCCCTGTGTCGGTAACTTCATCATCACCGTCACCACGCCGTCGTGCTGACGAAACTCTCCCTCGACCTCAGCTGGATCTAAAGTTTGAGGGACGTCACCGAGCTGAATGTGTGCAGATCGCGGAGGTGCGGTGCGTTCGGTACTTGATCGGTTGGATCGCGAAGATGTTCGACTACATCAACCGCGTTACTTAACGCTTCCGCTTTCGGTCTATGAGGGTACGTGGACTCACTCTTCCTGCTCGTTGCTTTGCTTCTCCTAGATAGATCTTGCGTGATCATAGGCAAAAAATTTAATTACTATGTTCCCCAACAGTGGCATCCGAGCCAAGTCTATGCGTAGATGTTATATGCACGAGTAGAACATAAAGGAGTTGTGGGCGTGGGTATATACCTATTGCTTGTCGTCACTAGTTGTTTCTTGATTCGGCGGTATTGTTGGATGAAGCGGCCTGGGCCGACATTACATGACCACGTTCATGAGACTGGTTCTACTGACGTGCTTTGCACACAGGTGGCTGGCGGGTGTCTGTTTCTCCAACTTTAGTTGAATCGGATTCAATGAACAGGGTTCTTTCTGAAGATCAAAAAGCAATCACTATACCACGTTTTAGTTTTTATGCCGTAGGTAAGAACGGTTCTTACTAGAAGCCCGTAGCAGCCACGTAAAACTTGCAACAACAAAGTAGAGGACGTCTAACTTGTTTTTGCAGGGCATGTTGTGATGTGATATGGTCAAGACGTGATGATATATAGTTTGTTGTATGAGATGATCATGTTTTGTAACAGTTATCGGCAACTGGCAGGAGCCATATGGTTGTCGCTTTATTCTATGAAATGCAATCGCCATGTAATTGCTTGACTTTATCACTAAGCAGTAACGATAGTCGTAGAAGCAATAGTTGGCGAGACGAGAACGATGCTTCGATGGAGATCAAGGTGTTAAGCCGGTGATGATGGTGATCATGACGGTGCTTTGGAGATGGAGATCAAAGGCACAAGATGGTGATGGCCATATCATATCACTTATTTGATTGCATGTGATGTTTATCCTTTATGCATCTTATTTTGCTTAGTTCGACGATAGCATTATAAGATGATCTCTCACTAAATTTCAAGACACCACGTGATGATCGGGTGTGATAAGCTCTACGTTCACATACAATGGGTGCAAGCCAGTTTTGCACATGCAGAATACACGGGTTAAACTTCATGAGCCTAGCATATGCAGATATGGCCTCGGAACACTAAGACCGAAAGGTTAAGCGTGAATCATATAGTAGATATGATCAACATGGTGATGTTCACCATTGAAAGATAATCCATCTCACGTGATGATCGGACATGGTTTAGTTGATATGGATCACGTGATCACTTAGATGATTAGAGGGATGTCTATTTAAGTGGGAGTTCTTAAGTAATATGATTAATTGAACTTTAATTTATCATGAACTTAGTACCTGATAGTATTCTGCATGTCTATGTTATTGTAGATAAATGGCCCGTGCTGTTGTTCCGTTGAATTTTAATGCGTTCCTAGAGAAAGTTAAGTTGAAATATGATGGTAGCAACTACACAGACTGGGTCCGTAACTTGAGGATTATCCTCATTGCTGCACAGAAGAATTACGTCCTGGAAGCACCGCTAGGTTCCAAACCCTACAAGAGCAACTCCAGATGTTATGAACACCTGGCAGAGCAAAGCTGATGACTACTTGATAGTTCAGTGTGCCATGTTTTACGGCTTAGAACGGGACTTCATCGACGTTTTGAACGTCATGGAGCATATGAGATGTTCCAGGAGTTGAAGTTAATATTTCAAGCAAATGCCCAGATTGATAGATATGAAGTCTCCAATAAGTTCTACAGCTGCAAAATGGAGAAGAATAGTTCTGTCAGTGAGCATATACTTAGAATTTATGGGTATCACAATCACTTGACTCAGCTGGGAGTTAATCTTCCGGTTGATAGTTGCTGCCTCTTGAGCATGCGTTGGTTTTCCCTTGAAGAGGAAAGGGTGATGCAGCAAAGTAGCGTAAGTATTTCCCTCAGTTTTTGAGAACCAATGTATCAATCCAGTAGGAGACTACACGCAAGTCGCCTAGTACCTGCACAAACAAACAAGAACCTCACAACCAACGCGATAAAGGGGTTGTCAATCTTCACGGTCACTTACGAAAGTGAGATCTGATAGAGATAATAAGATAAACATTTTTGGTATTTTGTTGTATAGATTGAAAAGTAAAGATTGCAAAATAAATGGCGACAGAAATGGCTAGTTGATGGGAAAATAATATGATGTAAAGTAGATCCGGGGGCCATAGGTTTCACTGTGGGTGAACAAATTACTGCCGAGCAATTGATAGAAAAGCGCATAGTTATGATGATATCTAGGCATGATCATGAACATAGGCATCACATCTGTGTCAAGTAGACCGAAACGATTCTGCATCTACTACTATTACTCCACACATCGACTGCTATCCGGCATGCATCTAGAGTATTAAGTTCATAAGAACAGAGTAACACATTTGGCAAGATGACATGATGCAGAGGGATAAACTCAAGCAATATGATATAAACCCCATCTTTTTATCCTCGATGGAAACAATAAAATACGTGTCTTGATGCCCCTGCTGTCACTGGGAAAGGACACCGCAAGATTGAACCCAAAGCTAAGCACTTCTCCCATTGCAAGAAAGATCAATCTAGTAGGCCAAACCAAACTGATAATTCGAAGAGACTTGCAAAGATATCAAATCATGCATATAAGAATTCAGAGAAGAATCAAATATTGTTCATAGATAATCTTAATCGTAAACCCACAATTCATCGGATCTCGGCAAATACACCGCAAAAAGAATTACATCAAATAGATCTCCAAGAACATCGAGGAGAACTTTGTATTAAGATCCAAAGAGAGAGAAGAAGCCATCTAGCTAATAACCATGGACCCGAAGGTCTGTGGTAAACTACTCACACATCATCGGAGAGGCTATGGTGTTGATGTAGAAGCCCTCCGTGATCGAATCCCCCTCCAGAATATTGCCGGAAAAGGTCCCCAGATGGGATCTCATGGGTACAGAAGGTTGTGGTGGTGGAAAAGTGGTTTCGTGGATCCCCTCATTGTTTTCAGGGTATAAGTGTATATATAGGCGAAAGAAGTAGGTCGGTGGAGCCACGAGGGGCCCATGAGGGTGGGGGCGCGCCTGCCCCCCTGGGTGCGCCGCCCTACCTCGTGGCCGCCTCGTTGCTTCCTTGACCTCCACTCCAAGTCTCCTGGATTGCGTTTGTTCCAAAAAAATCCTCGCGAAGGTTTCATTCCATTTGAATTCCGTTTGATATTCCTTTTAGGCGAAACACTGAAATAGGCAAAAAACAGCAATTTGCACTGGGCCTTCGGTTAATAGGTTAGTCCCAAAAATAATATAAAAGTGCATACTAAAGGCCATTAAACATCCAAAACAGATAATATAATAGCATGGAACAATCAAAAATTATAGATACGTTGGAGATGTATCAATAGTGTCATTGACAGAGTTCTTCAATCACTGCCACCAAGCTACAAAAGCTTCGTGATGAACTATAATATGCAAGGGATGGATAAGACTATTCCCGAGCTCTTCGCGGTAATAAAAGCTGCGGAGGTAGAAATCAAGAAGGAGCATCAAGTGTTGATGGTCAACAAGACCACCATTTTCAAGAAGAAGGGAAAAGGGAAGAAGGGGAACTTCAAGAAGAATGGCAAGCAAGTTGCTGCTCAAGTGAAGAAGCCCAAGTCTGGAACTAAGCCTGAGATTGAGTGCTTCTACTGCAAAGGTACTGGTCACTGGAAGCGGGACTGTCCCAAGTATTTGGCGGAAAAGAAGGATATCAAAGTAAAAGGTATATTTTATATACATGTTATTGATGTGTACCTTACCAATGTTCGCAGTAGCGCCTGGGTATTTGATACTGGTTCTGTTGCTAATAGTTGCAACTCGAAATAGGGGCTATGGATTAAGCGAAGATTGGCTAAGGACGAGGCGACGATGCGCGTGGGAAATGGTTCCAAAGTCGATGTGATCGTCGTCGGCACGCTACCTCTACATCTACCTTCGGGATTAGTTTTAGACCTGAATAATTGTTATTTGTTGCCAGCGTTAAGCATAAACATTATATCTGGATCTTGTTTGATGCGAGACGGTTATTCATTTAAATCAGAGAATAATGGTTGTTCTATTTATATGAATAATATATTTTATGGTCATGCACCCTTGATGAGTGGTCTATTTTTACTAAATCTTGATAGTAGTGGTACACATATTCATAGTATTGAAGCCAAAAGATATAAGTTTAATAATGATAGTGCAACTTATTTGTGGCACTCCGTTTAGGTCATATTGGTGTAAAGCGCATGGAGAAACCCCATGCTGATGGGCTTTTGGAATCACTTGATTATGAATCGCTTGATGCTTGGGAACCATGCCTCATGGGCAAGATGACTAAGACTCTATTCTCTGGAACAATGGAGCGAGCAACAGACTTGTTGGAAATAATACATACTGATGTATGCGGTCCAATGTGTGTTGATGGTCACGGTGGGTATCGTTATTTTCTGACCTTCACAGATGATTTGAGCAGATATGGGTAAATCTACTTGATGAAACATAAGTTTGGAACATTTGAAAAGTTCAAAGAATTTCAGAGTGAAGTGGAAAATCATCATAACAAGAAAATTAAGTTTCTACGATCTGATCGTGGAGGTGAATATTTGAGTTATGACTTTGGTCTTCATTTGAAACAATGCGGAATAGTTTTGCAACTCACGCCACCTGGAACACCACAGCGTAATGGTGTTTCCGAACGTCGTAACGGCACTTTATTAGACATGGTGCGATCTATGATGTCTCTTACTGAGTTACCGCTATCGTTATGGGGTTATGCTTTAGAGACGACTGCATTCACATTAAATAGGGCACCATCTAAATCCGTTAAGACGACACCACATGAACTGTGGTTTGGCAAGAAACCTAAGTTGTCATTTCTTAAAGTTTGGGGCTGCGATGCTTATGTGAAAAAGCTTCAACCTGATAAGCTCGAACCCAAATCGGAGAAATGTGTCTTCATAGGATACCCAAAGGAGACTGTTGGGTACACCTTCTATCATAGATCCGAAGGCAAGATATTCGTTGCTAAGAATGGATCCTTTCTAGAGAAGGAGTTTCTCTCGAAAGAAGTGAGTGGGAGGAAAGTAGAACCTGATGAGGTAATTGTACCTGCTCCCTTATTGGAAAGTAGTTCATCATAGAAATTAGTTCCAGTGATTCCTACACCAATTAGTGAGGAAGCTAATGATGATGATCATGAAACTTCTGATCAAGTTACTACCGGACCTAGTAGGTCAACCAGAGTAAGATCCGCACCAGAGTAAGATCCGCACCAGAGTGGTACAGTAATCCTATTCTGGAGGTCATGTTACTTGACCATGACGATCCTACGAACTATGAGGAAGCGATGATGAGCCCATATTATGCGAAATGGCTTGAGGCCTTGAAATCTGAGATGGGATCCATGTATAAGAACAAAGTGTGGACTTTGGTTGACTTGCCCGTTGATCGGCAAGTCATAGATAATAAATGGATCTTCAAGAAGAAGACTGACGCTGACGGTAATGTTACTGTCTACAAAGCTCGACTTGTTGCGAAAGGTTTTCAACAAGTTCAAGGAGTTGACTACGATGAGACCTTCTCACCCATAGCAATGCTTAAGTCTGTCTGAATCATGTTAGCAATTGCCGCATTTTATGATTATGAAATTTGGCAAATGGATGTCAAAACTGCATTCCTTAATGGATATCTTAAAGAAGAGTTGTATATGATGCAACCAGAAGGTTTTGTCGATCCAAAAGGTGCTAACAAAGTGTGCAAACTCCAGCGATGCATTTATGGACTGGTGCAAGCATCTCGGAGTTGGAATGCACACTTTGATAGTGTGATCAAAGCATATGGTTTGATACAGACTTTTGGAGAAGCATGTATTTACAAGAAAGTGAGTGGGAGCTCTATAGCATTTCTGATATTATATGTAGATGACATATTGTTGATTGGAAATGATACTGAATTTCTGAATAGCTTAAAAGGATACTCGAATAAGAATTTTTCACTGAAAGACCTCGGTGAAGCTGCTTATATATTGGGCATGAAGATCTATAGAGATAGATCAAGAAGCTTAATTGGACTTTCACAAAGCACATACCTTGATAAAGTTTTGAAGAAGTTCAAAATGGATCAAGCAAAGAAAGGGTTCTTGCCTGTGTTACAAGGTGTGAAGTTGAGTCAGACTCAATGCCCGACCACTACAGAAGATAGAGAGAAAATGAAAGTCATTCCCCATGCTTCGGCCATAGGTTCTATCATGTATGCAATGTTGCGTACCAGACCTGATGTGTGCCTTGCTATTAGTTTAGCAGGGAGGTACCAAAGTAATCCAAGAGTGGATAACTAGACAGCGGTCAAGAACATCTGGAAATACCTGAAAAGGACTAAGGATATGTTTTCTTTTATGAAGGTGACAAATAACTCGTCGTAAATAGTTACATCGATGCAAGTTTTGACACTGATCCGGATGACTCTAAGTCACAGATCGGATACGTATTTTTATTAAATGGAGGAATTGAAAGTTGGTGCAGTTCCAAGTAGAGCGTCGTGCCGGGATCTACGTGCGAAGCGGAGTAGATAGCTGCTTCGGAAGCAGCAAATGAAGGAGTCTGGATGAAGATCATATCCGATCTAGGTGTCATACCTAGTGCATCGGGTCCAGTGAAAATCTTTTGTGACAATACTGGTGCAATTGCCTTGGCAAAGGAATCCAAATTTCACAAGAGAACCAAGCACATCAAGAGACGCTTCAATTCCATCCGCGATCAAGTAAAGGAGGGAGACATAGAGATTTGCAAGATACATACGGATCTGAATGTTGCAGACCCATTGACTAAGCCTCTCTCACGAGCAAAACATGATCTGCACCAAGACTCCATGGGTGTTAGAATCATTACAATATAATCTAGATTATTGACTCTAGTGCAAGTGGGAGACTGAAGGAAATATGCCCTAAAGGCAATAATAAAGTTGTTATTTATATTTCCTTATATCATGATAAATGTTTATTATTCATGCTAGAATTGTATTAACCAGAAACTTAGTACATGTGTGAATACATAGACAAATGGGGTGTCACTAGTATGCCTCTACTTGACTAGCTCGTTAATCAAAGATGGTTAAGTTTCCTAACCATAGACATGAGTTGTCATTTGATAAACGAGATCACATCATTGAAGAATGATGTGATTGAAATGACCCATCCGTTAGCATAGCACTTTGATCGTTTAGTTTATTGCTATTGCTTTCTTCATAACTTATACATGTTCATCTGACTATGAGATTATGTAACTCCCGAATACCAGAGGAACACTTTGTGTGCTATCAAACGTCACAACGTAACTGGGTGATTATAAAGATGCTCTACAGGTGTCTCCGATGGTGTTTGTTGAGTTGGCATAGATCGAGATTGGGATTTGTCACTCCGATTGTCAGAGAGGTATCTCTAGGCCCTCTCGGTAATGCACTCTCTCTATTTGAGTTGAAGCCTTATGCTCCTTAGATTATGAGATTCCTCAGAACAAGGTCTTCACTCAACTACAAGGCTGATTTTCAGAATCACCTCTGCTACTTGCCCCCCGATTGAACTCCTCAACGAGACTTTTACTTCAACTGATGAAAAGGGCAAGACACCTCTTGTCATTGGTGAAGGCATTTGTCCATTGGATGGTCAGTTTCGCAAAGCTGCATCTTACTCCACGAATGATGACTCTGCCACTCGTGATTCTGCTGCCAATGCACCCAAGTCTACTCCTCAAGCCACAGCTCCACGTGTGATGACTGACCGTGAGCTGCTTCTTAGTCTTCACAAGAAGGTGGATCGAAATCATAAATGGGTTAAGCGTCAGTTTGGTTCTATTCTTCACAACATGACTGCTACACATAATGCAGTGAAGAAAAACCATTACTACCTCCATGAAGTTTTCGGTCGCACCTGGTGTCGTGGTTCTAAGTCTGACAGTAATGTAGGGGGGTAAGTATGGAGAGGCGAGGTCTTAGCTATGGAGAGGTTGTAAGGACGCAAGGTTTACGAGTTCAGGCCCTTCTCGGAAGAAGTAAAAGCCCTACGTCTCGGAGCCCGGAGGTGGTCGACTGGATTATGTGTGTATGAGTTACAGAGGTGCGAACCCTTGTCTCGGAGGAGGGGGTGGCTTATATAGAGTGCGCCAGGACCCCGGCCAGCCCACGTTACGAAGGGTTCAATGTACATTAAGGCAGGGCGTTACTGATAACGCTAATAATAAAGTGCTATGATGACCATAAAAGCTATTTAATGACCGACCGTTAGCGTGCGGAGTGACTTTAGGTCTCCTGGCCGTCGAGTGGTTGGATCTTGGTCGAGTAATTGCTTCTTGGTCGAGTGTCTTCGAGTTTGTCGAGTGGAACACCTCCAAGTCGATTGAAAGGTGATTTATTCTAGAGGTGTCCTTGGGTAGGGTAGTTAGGACAGGTCTGTGACCCTACCCTAGGTACATAGCTTCATCATTAGCCCCTGAATGGATCGAGGTTCGAGTGGGGAAGGAGTTGAGGACTTCTCCGACTCGTTTTCTATTCCGTGAGCATATCTTGTTTCGGATCAACGGACCTGAGTGATGACAGCAACTTCCTTTTTAGTCGCCTTGATCCATTCTTAATTCTTCGTCGAATGAGTTTCTTTACTTGTAAGGCTCTGAGTGATGTTGCAGAGGAGATCTTTGGTCTGACAAGTCATTTGCTTCCCGCGGATTTAGTGGGATCTGAATTTTGGGAAGCGCGCGGGACGGGGGAGGCCGCGGTAATCGGATGGGATAGAGCGGAGCCACCTCGATCCCCGCGCCACCTTTTTCGCCACGTATCGCTCGCGGTCGTTACGGGATTTGACAGAGCCATCCGGGCCTACCTGTCAGCCACTCGGAAGCGGCCTCATATAAGGCGTTGGACCGGAGTCCCCCGAACAGTGCGCCCCGTTACCTCTTCTCCTCCTCACGCCTCTCTGCTGCGCTTGCTCTCGCCCCAGCGCCACCGCACCACACGCATCTCATCGGTGACAATGGTGAAGGAGAAGACAGCGGCTCTGGAGCGGGCGAAGAAGGCGACGGCAAGATCGAAGGGGAAGGCAACGAGCCGGGGCGGATCTTCCTCGTGGACTGGCCTGCCGAAGGGTTGGATCCAGGGCGACTGGATCCACTCGAGGATCTCCCAAGAAGACCTCAACAACCTGGCCAAGGGAGGGCTGATCCCCTACGACTCGGCGCGGCTTCCGGGGAAGGAATCCGAGCCGCAACCCTGGGAGGGTGAGCGCATTCTTCTCGCCACCCACGTCGACCGTGGATTTTCCTTGCCTCCTCATCCTTTCTTCCGAGGGTTTCTGAATTTCTTTGGGGCTCAACTCCACCATTTTACCCCCAACTCAATCGTTTATCTTGCCGCGTTCATTTCCCTGTGTGAGAACTTCTTGGGTTGTCGACCTCACTGGGGTCTTTTCAAGCATATTTTCACTTGTCGCTCCCAGACAGTGAAAAAGGCTAATTCGAGTGACGAGAGGACCCAAGTGATCCAGATGTGTGGGGGTCTTGGCATCCATACGAGGGGAAAAGGCTCCTTTCCGGCCATGATTCTTCCCGATTCAGTTCGCGGATGGCAGTCGACCTGGTTCTACTGCAAAGACCAGTCGACGCCAGGGCAATCGACTGGCCTCCCTCCCTTTACCATGGACCGAGTGGGAAAACCCACCCCCTTGAAGGTGCTCCCGGAGGAGAAGGCGCACGTGAAGGTGGTGGTCAACCGAGTGGTCCAGCTCATTCGTGACGGGGTCACTGGTATGGATCTCTTGGAGGTCTTCCTTCAGTGGCGCATCCAGCCTCTCCAAGCCCGAGACCACCCGATGTGGATGTATTAGGGTCTAGAAGACTCCACTCGGATCCACCCGGAGGAGGTCGATGACGACACATTGGAGAAGTGGCTGTCGAGCATTACCGGGAACAAGGACAATCCCGGAGGAGCCAGGAGAGTTCCCCCATTCGACCAGTCGCGTGCACCAGAGCAGGTCTGATTCTGAGTTTTTGCTTGTAATCTGAATTCACTCGCGCAGCTCTCTGTATTGCGTCGACTGACTTTGTTCTCCCTGCTTTCTTTCAGGCCATTATTGAAATGTATTTGATGCCTAACGGGGAGCAAGAGCAAGCTCTGGAAGGCGAGGCGAGTGGTGGCGAAAGTGGCGAGTGGACTTCCGATGGTGAAGGGGATGGTGGAAGTGACGACTCAAGTGATGGGGAAGAAGTCGAGTCGCCTCCTCGCATAGAGAGACGATCCAAGCTTGACCAAGAACGGACGAGTGCCCGCGACAAGGCAACTGCTCAGGCTAGTCAGTCTTCGAAGCATCCTCGGGTCTCTTCACCAACCCCGACTGAGAAGGCGCCAAAGCACCCCAAAGTTGCAGAGCCGAAGACTCGGAAGGCGCTGCCGAAGATCAAGATCGATATCCCTGTCGCCTCCGCGTGAGTGTCTCTCCTTGTACTCACTCGACACTCAGCGTTGTTTGTTTTTCTTGTTTTAACTGGACGAACTTTGGAATTGTTAGCGCTGCCACTTCTAGGACCTCAGCTTACAGGGATGATGATGAGGTGATGGAGGATGCGGTCACTTCTAATCCGGGTATGATTTCTGCCATACTATCTTTCTTTGGTCGATTCAACTGCATCGCATCACTGGGTGACGTGATTTTGGCAATTTGAACTTTGCACAGCTCCCAACATTATTGACATCCCTGATGATGATGAAGAGCCCGAGAGGTCTTTGACGAGGAAGAGTAGGCGAGCTCCTGTAAGCGAGGCGCTACAGTCGACGCCGAGGGCGGAACCAGTCGTTCAGGACACTGGTGACGTCAATCGGGGTTCTGTTACCTTCGCGGAGCCCCTGTCGAGTGCCTTGCCTTCTTCTTTGACTGCTCAGGCCCCTGTCGACCCGCCTTCAGTTTTTGTGACCCATCATGTCCCAGAGGACGAGGTGAATGCTGCTAGGGCAGCCATACGCCAGGCGGGCATTATGATGGAGAAGATGAAGATGGTGCGGGACGCCAGCCAAGCCGCCTATGATGCCAGCTCGGCTCTCCAGAGCAACGTTCAGGTTAGTCGGCTATCTGAAGATTCTTTCCCAAAACCTTTGCGTCTGTACACCCATGGGTGCGTCGATTGAAGTTTTGGACTAGTGGGGGCACGCTGAGTGCACCCACTGGGTGTAGTCCTCGAGACTAAGGTGGACTGCTGGCAGTCGACTGTAGTCTTTGTATTTTGCCGAATGTATAAACCAAACTGGTAGTTTGTCTCTTCCACTCGACTTCAGCGGGCCGGTCGAGTGGGATCAGAACCGGTGGGGCCATGCTAAGTGCACCCACTGGGTGTAGTCCCCGAGACTACGGTGGACTACTGGCAGTCGACTGCAGTCTGAGTTCTACTTACTTTCTCTTTTTTTTTGCTGTAACGATAACTTCTCCCCTTTGATTTCAGAAATCTTGCGATCTTGGAGCTCGCTTTGCTGACTTGGAGAAGCAGCAAATTCAACTGAACCTTGATTTGGAGCTGTCCAGGACAGAGCTGCAAAAGGTCGGAGATGGCGCCGCAGGTAAGACGATTTTGTCGACTGGTTAGTTTTAGGCTTGAGTACCCTTCTGCTATTTCCGAATCAATCATAGTTTCTTTGCAGAAAAACTGAGAGAAGCTCTGGCGAAGAAGGATCAGGACTTGGCTGCTGCCCGTAGGGAGGCTGACGACAAGACCGCTCTGGCCGAACAGAAGCTGGCTTCGGTCGGCCAGTTAGAAGAAGAGAATACCAGGATGAAGACCGCTCTGAATGAAGCCAACAGGGAGTGTACACGCTGGAAGAAGGATGATCTCAACCTAAACGAAAAGATGGAAGGCATCACTCGCAGGAGGGACGATCTGGATAGCTACTTGAGGAGCCTTGCCAAGAAGTTGTACATCAAGCTTGAAGGTGCACATTTAGTTCCGACTGGTGTTTTTTTCGTGTTGACCCAGTGTATGAAAATTGACTTATCCTTGGATCGTGAATGCAGAGTTTTGCCAGAACTTTGAAGAGGATACCGGGCGGATCGAACCAGGTTTGGATCCAATCAACTCTCCCATGAAAGATGAAACTGCCATGAATTTGCTCCGACTGGAATCTCACATCGACGGTGCCGTGGACTACTTGGCTCGACTGAAGGTCGCCATGTCACGGATCGACCCGGCACTTTGGCCAGAGGCTACACTCCAAAACGATCTCAAGTCTCTGATGACTCAACTTAACGGAATCCCTGACCGAGTGCAGGAGTGGAAGAAGTCTTCTGCTCGGTGTGGCGCTGATGTGGCTCTATCCTTGGTTCGTGTCCACTGCAAGAAGGTGCGACAAGACAAGCTGGCAGCAATCAAGGTCGCCAACACCCAGAAGCATGACTTCCGAACCTTTATGGAGACTTTCATCGCTGCTGCCACTCGGATAGCTGACGGCGTCGACCTGGATGAGTTCGTCGAGCCTGCCAGCCCTCCTCCCGCGGAGTGAACAAACTCTTATGTCCCACCTTAAATTTGCCTCGGAATGCTGAGTGGTTTTTGTAACCGTTAAACTTTTTTGGGCTGCATGCCCAAGTACTTCGATCTGTGGTCTGGAACCTTTAGAATTTATCCGAACTTGGTTTACCATTGGATATCTTTATGAATCTCCTGCTGAGTGGACCCATTCTTCATTCGAGACAACTTTTGCACTCGCAGCGCAGTTCCGAAGGAGAGGGAAGCAGTCGACCCATGTCTTATGTTTGTGGTGAAGCTCCCCAAGGGAAGGCGGCGGTTAACCCACATCCTGTTACTGCAGAGTGGGACGGAGCGCACATTGTATTTGTGGCGAAGCTCTCCAGGAGAAGGTGGCAGTCGACCCACATCCTGTTACTGCAGAGTGGGACGGAGCGCACATTGTATTTGTGGCGAAGCTCTCCAAGGGAAGGCGGCAGTCGACCCACATCCTGTTACTGCAAAGTGGGACGGAACGCACATTGTATTTGTGGCGAAGCTCTCCAGGAGAAGGTGGCAGTCGACCCGTCCCTCGTCGTCCTTGAGGATTGAGATGTGTTTCATACTTAGGTGAGTACTGGACTGCATCTAAGCCCCTGAGTGGGAGGATCGCTCTCCACTCGGTAGGATTTTTTCAAACTTAGGCGAGTGCCTGACTGCAGCCAAGTCTCTAAGTGGGAGAACTTAGGCGAGTACTGGACTGCAGCTAAGCCCCCGAGTGGGAGGATTGCTCTCCACTCGGTAGGATTTTTTCAAACTTAGGTGAGTGCCTGACTGCAGCTAAGTCTCCAAGTGAGAGAACTTAGGCGAGTACTGGACTGCAGCTAAGCCCCCGAGTGGGAGGATTGCTCTCCACTCGGTAGGATTTTTTCAAACTTAGGCGAGTGCCTGACTGCAGCTAAGTCTCCAAGTGAGAGAACTTAGGCGAGTACTAGACTGCAGCTAAGCCCCCGAGTGGGAGGATTGCTCTCCACTCGGTAGGATTTTTTCAAACTTAGGCGAGTGCCTGACTGCAGCTAAGTCTCCGAGTGAGAGAACTTAGGCAAGTACTAGACTGCAGCTAAGCCCCCGAGTGGGAGGATTGCTCTCCACTCGGTAGGATTTTTTCAAACTTAGGCGAGTGCCTGACTGCAGCTAAGTCTCCAAGTGAGAGAACTTAGGCGAGTACTGGACTGCAGCTAAGCCCCCGAGTGGGAGGATTGCTCTCCACTCGGTAGGATTTTTTCAAACTTAGGCGAGTGCCTGACTGCAGCTAAGTCTCCAAGTGAGAGAACTTAGGCGAGTACTGGACTGCAGCTAAGCCCCCGAGTGGGAGGATTGCTCTCCACTCGGTAGGAATTTTTTTCAAACTTAGGCGAGTGCCTGACTGCAGCTAAGTCTTCTAGTGAGAGAACTTAGGCGAGTACTGGACTGCAGCTAAGCCCCCGAGTGGGAGGATTGCTCTCCACTCGGTAGGATTTTTTCAAACTTAGGCGAAACGGATTCGCAGCTAAGCCCCCGAGTGGGAGGCTAGCTCGCCACTCGGTAGGAAACTATTTTTACAAACTTAGGCGAAGCGGATTCGCGGCTAAGCCACCCACTGGGGGATTTCTTACGCAAACAAAAACAATAATAATCACTGGGAAAATTATAACGCTCTTGTCTTTGATAAATAAACTACAGGAGTTTTTCTTATTACATCTCATCTGAGTGAGAATTCAAGTATAAAAGGGGCGGAGTAGCTCCGCATTCCAAGCTCGTGGCTCATCAATCTGCGATCGACATTGTAGAGGTGGTATGCTCCATTGTGGAGGACTTTGGAGACTATGAAGGGGCCTTCCCAAGTAGGAACGAGCTTGTGTGGTTTCTGCTGATCTACTCGGAGGACTAAGTCTCCTTCTTGGAAGGCTCGGCTCTTCACGTTTCTGACATGGAATCGACGCAAGTCTTGCTGATAGATGGTCGATCGAATCAAGGCCATTTCTCTTTCTTCTTCTAGGAGGTCGACTGTGTCCTGCCGGGCTTGTTCTGCCTCATCTTCTGAGTAGAGCTCGACTCTGGGAGCATTGTGAAGCAGGTCACTCGGCAAGACTGCCTCGGCTCCGTAGACCAGAAAGAATGGGGTTCTTCCGGTCGATCGATTCGGGGTTGTCCTCAATCCCCAAAGGACGGATGGGAGCTCGTCGACCCATGCACCTGCTGCGTGCTTGAGATCGCGCATCAATCGGGGTTTCGGTCCTTTGAGAATTAGGCCATTTGCCCTTTCTGCTTGTCCATTCAACTGGGGGTGAGCGACCGAAGCATAGTCGACCCGAGTGCCCTGAGAGGCGCAAAAGGCCCTGAACTTGTCGGAATCGAAGTTTGGCCCATTGTCCGTGATGATACTGTGCGGAACTCCATATCTGAATATCAACTCTCTGATGAAACTGATAGCGGTGCAAGCATCGAGATTCTAGATAGGCTTGGCTTCAATCCATTTGGTGAACTTGTCGACTGCTACCAGCACATGAGTGAAGCCGCTCCTGCCTGTTCTTAGTGGCCGAACCATGTCCAGCCCCCAAACAGCAAAAGGCCAGACGAGTGGAATGGTTTTCAGGGCTGACGCGGGCTTGTGCGGCATATTGGAGTAATACTGACACCCTTCACATTTGTCGACTATCTCTTTAGCCATCTCATTGGCCCTTGGCCAGTAGAACCTCGCTCGGTATGCTTTGGCCACAATGGTCCGAGAGGACGCATGATGACCACAGGTCCTCGAGTGGGTATCGTTAAGGATCATCTGACCTTCTTCTGGTGTGATACACTTCTGGCCAACCCCAGTTGCGCTTTCCCTATATAACTGTCCCTTTATGACTGTAAAGGCCTTGGATCGACGGACGATCTGTCGAGCCTCTTCCTCGTCTTCTGGGAGTTCTTTCCTTAGGATGTACGCGATGTACGGTTCTGTCCAGACGGGAGTGATAACCAGCACTTCCATTATCAAATCGACCACAGCTGGAATTTCAACTTCAGTCGGATCCGTGGCGCTTTTTGGCTGCGGGGCCTCTTCCGTGAAGGGATCCTCCTGGACTAATGGTGTGTGGATATGTTCCACAAACACATTGCTGGGAATGGCTTCTCTTTTGGAACCTATTTTTGCCAGATCATCAGCTGCTTGATTTTTCAGTCGGGGTATGTGGTGAAGCTCTAACCCCTCGAATTTCTTCTCCAGCTTTCTCACTGCATTGCAATAACCAGTCATGGCTGGACTTCTGACGTCCCATTCCTTCATCACTTGATTTACTACCAAATCTGAGTCGCCATAGACCATGAGGCGACGGACGCCGAGTGAAATGGCCATGCACAACCCATATAAAAATGCTTCGTATTCTGCCTCGTTGTTAGAGGAATCAAAGTGGATTTGAAGAACATATCTGAGTTTATCTCCTCTGGGGGAGATCAACACCACTCCGGCGCCGGAACCATTTAGCGTCTTGGAACCGTCAAAGAACATGGTCCAATGCTCCGAGTGAACCTGAGTCGGCAGTTGTTGTTCAATCCACTCGGCGACGAAATCCGTGATTGCCTGGGACTTGATAGCTTTCTTTGCCTCAAACTTGATATCTAGGGGAAGGAGTTCAATCGCCCATTTTTCCACTCGACCGGTTGCATCCCTGTTATGCAGGATCTCTGACAATGGAGCGTCACTGACGACTGTAATGGAATGATCAGAGAAGTAGTGAGCAACTTTCTTGGTGGTCATATAAATCCCATATACAAGCTTCTGATAGTGAGGATATCTTTCCTTTGATGGGGTCAAGACTTCAGAAATATAATATACTGGGCGCTGAACTTTGAAGGTTTTCCCTTCTTCTTCCCGCTCGACCGTAAGTACCGTACTGATGACTTGTCCTGTGGCTGCAATGTAAAGCAGCAAAGGCTCTTTGCTGATTGGGGCAGCAAGCACCGGCTGGGTGGAGAGCAGAGCTTTGAGCTCTGCAAACGCTGCATCAGCTTCAGGAGTCCACTCGAACTTGTTGGACTTCTTCATCATTCGGTAAAGAGGTAATGCCTTTTCACCGAGACGAGATATGAATCGACTTAGGGTGGCCAAACAACCAGTAAGCTTCTGGACGTCGTGCACTCGCACAGGGCTTTTCATTCGGAGTATAGTGCCGACTTTTTCTGGATTGGCGTCGATTCCCCGTTCAGAAACGAGAAAACCGAGTAACTTTCCGCCAGGGACTCCGAATGTACACTTTGACGGATTAAGCTTGATATCTTACCTCCTGAGGTTGGCAAAGGTTTCAGCAAGGTCAGTCAGCAGGTCAGAACCCTTCCGTGACTTGACCACAATATCATCCATGTATGCTTCCACGTTCCGGCTGATTTGAGTGAGTAAACACTTCTGAATCATCCTCATGAATGTGGCTCCGGCATTCTTGAGGCCGAACGGCATGGTAACAAAATAGAAGCACCCGAATGGAGTGATGAAAGCTGTCTTGATCTCGTCAGGTCCATACAGACGGATCTGATGGTACCCGGAATAGGCGTCTAAGAAATACAGTCGCTCACATCCCGCAGTCGAGTCAACTATCTGGTCGATGCGGGGGAGAGGAAAATGATCTTTCGGGCAGGCCCGATTGATATGTTTAAAGTCAATGCACATGCGAAGTGACTTGTCCTTCTTGGGGACCATGACAACGTTGGCGAGCCACTCGGAGTGGTAGATTTCTCGGATGAACTCCGCTGCTAAGAGCCGAGCCACCTCTTCGCCAATAGCTTTTCTCTTTTGGACGGCGGACCGTCGAAGATGTTCCTTGACAGGTTTTACTTTTGAGTCGACTCTCAGGCGATGCTCAGCCAGCTCCCTGGGAACACCTGGCATGTCAGAAGGCTTCCATGCGAAGATGTCCCAGTTCTCATGGAGGAACTGGATGAGCCCTTCTTCCTATTTGGAGTCGAGTGTTGTCGAGATATGAGTCGGGGCGGCGCTAGGGTCGGTCGGGTGGATGTGAGCTGTCTTTGTGTCGCCAGTCGATTGGAAAGCTGACTCTGTAGCGGGCTTCTTGGCTCGCAACAGATCACTCGGATCTGTAGTCTTCTGGTATTCCTGCAACTCCACCACCGCCATTTGTGCGTCGGCGATCTTCGAACCCTTCTGAAAACATTCTTCCGCTTTCTTCCGATTGCCCGTAATGGTGATCAAACCTTTGGGGCCAGGCATCTTCAATTTGAGATACACGTAACAAGGTCGGGCCATGAAGCGCGCATAAGCCGGCCTGCCCAAAATAGCATGATAGGCACTCTGGAAGTCTACAACTTCAAATGTCAACTTTTCTTTGCGGTAATTCTTGGAATCACCAAAAACCACATCAAGGGCGATCTGGCCGAGTGATTCAGCCTTCTTCCCAGGAATGACTCCATGGAAACTCATGTTGCTGGCACTGAATCTGGACATCGGAATGCCCATCCCCTTCAATGTCTCAGTGTATAATATGTTCAAACCACTGCCACCGTCCATCAGGACTTTGGTCAGTCGAGTGCCTTCAACAACTGGGTCGACCACCAAAGCTTGCCTCCCAGGGGTGGCGATGTGCGTTGGGTGGTCGGACTGGTCGAATGTTATGGCAGTCTAAGACCATTTCAGGTAACTAGGTGTCGCCGGAGCGACCATGTTCACCTCTCGGTTAATAACTTTCAGTCGACTTTTGCTCTCAACATCAGCAAAAATCATCAGTGTGGAATTGACTTGAGGGTATCCGTCATCACTGTCCTCTTTGTCCTCGACCTTGTCTGACTCCTTTTCCTTACCCTTGGGCTGCTTGCCCTGGAACTGCTGGATCAAGAGTCGACACTTCCGAGTGGTATGTTTCGGGTAAATAAAATTACCATCTTCATCTTTCTTCGTGTGGACGAGACACGGTAAGTCCAACACATCATTTCCCTCCTGGTCTTTAACCTTTTTGGGGTTCCAAGGCCCTTTAGGTTTCCCTTTAGACTTTCCTTGGGCCAAAGCTAAGGCTTCCCCGGGAGCCGCTAGCTCGGCTTTCTGCTTCTGTTTCCGATTGGAATTGCCTCCGGTTTCTTGGGCGACTGACTTGAGCTTGCCACTCCTGAGTCGGTCCTCATCTTTGCCATTAGCGTACTTGATGGCAATCTCCATCATCCGATACAGGGACATATCTCCGGTTCGACCGAATTTCAAATTCAGTTCTCTGTACTTGACGCCTTCCTTAAAGGCACACACTGCTTGATGGTCAGGCACATTCTCCACCGGGTGATGTAACGTGATCCATCTCTGGATGTAATCCCTCAAAGTTTCATTCGGCTTTTGCACACAGGACCGCAGTTCCGTTAGTCCTGCCGGTCGCTTGCATGTGCCTTCAAATGTGGTGAAGAACACTCAGGAGAGATCTTCCCAAGTGTAAATGCTGCTAGGTGCTAACTGGTTTAGCCACGCTCTGGCCGAGCCCTCCAACATGAGAGGCAGGTGCTTCATGGCCACTTCGTCATTGCCACCGCCAATCTGGATGACCACTCGGTAGTCCTCAAGCCAAGTATCGGGCTTGGACTCGCCAATGAACTTACTGACTCCAGTTGCCAACCTGAAATTGGGAGGAATCACAGCAGCCCTGATGGCTCTACTAAAGCATTCTGGCCCTGAAACATGTACTCTGCTGCTGGCAGGCGCATCTCTGTCGTGGCCTTCTCGGTGAGCCCTGTTCCTGTTGACCAGACCTTGGACGAGGATGGATCTCGCATCAAAGCCTGGCCCTCTGGGGTCGACTGGAATCCTTCGCCCACCATTATGAGGACGCATGTCATCCTGCTGGCGAGGCACATACGACCCGCTCCTCGAGGGAGGCGTGGGCACTCGACGTCGACCGTCACGATCGACTCGGTGATCATACTGCTCATGGTTCCCATACTGGTCATGCCGGTCTCCACGTCCCTCATGCCTCGGGGGCGATCTCGGGCTATGAGCCGACTGGACTGTGTCCGTGGCAACGGATCTGCTGTGAATTCTGTTCCGCGACTGAGAAACAGTGGAATTCTGATCTCCTGCTGCCTGGAGTAACGCTCTGATCTGCAGGAAGCCTCTGCCAGCCTCCGACTGGGAAGGCTGAATCGACTCCTCTATACGGGCCATAGCTGCTAAATTCTGAATCGGAGTTCGATATACCTGCGGGGACGGGAAGAGCTGACGTCGACTGGATTCGGGAACCCGTTGTCGCGCACGCTCGTCGAGTGCTCGCTGGAGGTTCTCCAGTCGAGTGCGCTCGGCCAAGTTTGCCAGGCGCGCGTCCTCCAAGGCGCGAGCCTCGGGGGTTTCTCCAACGATAGGAGTGTGCAGCGCATCCATGTTCCAGCGGCGAAGTTTTTCTCTTTGCAGCGACGTGAGATGCTCGGGAAGATACTCCTCATGGGAACGCGACGGGTCGCCTCCTCCTGCGCCTCCGTTGGTGCGGGTAAAACCGGGGGGACTGGGCGGTCCATCAACCATCAGAACCTCCGCCGCCGGATCGCTGCTATCGCACTCAGATGCAGTCTCTTCGGAGCCAGTCGAACAGGCCGTAGAGGGATTCGTCGGGCTCGATCACCGCGACTTAAGGGGTGGCCGACTAACGGGCCACCGCGTGTCTCACCCACCACTGAAGTCTCGACCGACCGGAGCACTTGCACCGGTGGGTAATGGGGAGGGAGGACAACACAGGAGCCGACCGGTAAGGGGTCGACGGTTGCCATAGGAGAACGCCGCGGACGCAAGCGCTAAAGTGTGTTGCCCCGCGGACAGGGAGCGCGTCCACGTCGAGCGGAGCCTCCTGAAGCCAGGCGGAGTCGTCAGCGATGAACGTGAGCGCGCCGAGACGGATCTCGCGGCCCTCCACCAAAACTCCGTCGAAAACCATGATGATTCGGGTCGGAAAAGATCGCAACTCCTCCAACAAAACGCTAAAACACCAGCCCCACGGTGGGTGCCAACTGTCATGGTTCTAAGTCTGACAGTAATGTAGGGGGTAAGTATGGAGAGGCGAGGTCTTAGCTATGGAGAGGTTGTAAGGACGCAAGGTTTACGAGTTCAGGCCCTTCTCGGAAGAAGTAAAAGCCCTACGTCTCGGAGCCCGGAGGTGGTCGACTGGATTATGTGTGTATGAGTTACAGAGGTGCGAACCCTTGTCTCGGAGGAGGGGGTGGCTGATATAGAGTGCACCAGGACCCCGGCCAGCCCATGTTACGAAGGGTTCAATGTACATTAAGGCAGGGCGTTACTGATAACGCTAATAATAAAGTGCTATGATGACCATAAAAGCTACTTAATGACCAACTGTTAGCGTGCGGAGTGACTTTAGGTCTCCTGGCCGTCGAGTGGTTGGATCTTGGTCGAGTAATTGCTTCTTGGTCGAGTGTCTTCGAGTCTGTCGAGTGGAACACCTCCAAGTCGATTGAAAGGTGATTTATTCTAGAGGTGTCCTTGGGTAGGGCAGTTAGGACAGGTCCGTGACCCTACCCTAGGTACATAGCTTCATCACCTGGGCTATCTTATCTCATCTGTATGGCGAAGAAGATCTCACGAAAATGGTTCTCAAGGAAGATTTTGACTGGTCTGCACCTCCTCCGAAGAAATTCAAGCAGGTCAAAGTTCCTACCTTGGCGGCCAGTTCATATTCTTCATCTCGCGACACCGACGAGTATGAAGACTTGGACGACACTGCGGCAGGCCCTACAACGACAAATGACCCCAACAACGCTGGCGCTCCTCCATCAACTTGATATTCTTCAGGGGTGTTAGTCCTCATTTTCAACCCTTTTGGTCATTCGATGACAAAGGGGGAGAAATTTGAGTTAGTCTTCAAGCGGTCTACTTTTATGACCGTTTTTTTCTAAGTTACAACTCTCGTTTTTTTGAAGACTTTGCTGGATCGAGTTGTAACCTTAAACTCTATGGTGGCCTGATACTTTTGTTGTGCTTTCCTGCATGCTTATTCCTTATTAATGTTAATGCACGCATGCTGGATTACATCAGTCACCATATTTCATCATACATTTCAAATTCTTCATATTATATGTCAATGCATGTATGAATTACAAGATATAGGGGGAGATCTCCACGATTCTACTCTTCAAGTGTGCTTTGCTTCAAAAGCAAATTCCTCACTATGCACATCTTCAGGGGGAGTTCTTCTAGATCTTGCAATCAAATTTCTCAATTCCAGTATTTACACTTCATATGTTTATCCCCGTTGAAAACTTAACCTATATTGTCATCAATCACCAAAAAGGGTGAGATTGTAAGTGAATCTAGTGCCCCTTAGTGATTTTGGTGTATTGAAGACTTATAAGTTAAGGGACTAATGTGTTTATGAGTGTACACAGGTCTATAAGTGTATGAGGAGTTTGATATTTACAGAGAAAGTCGACTCCTAAAAATGAAGTTCTTCGACTGAAGACTTTGGCTTTCTGAAGACTTTGAAAGTGAAGAAATTGGTGCAATCTTGAAGACTTGGTATTCATTCGAGGAGCATGAAGCGTGAAGACTTTTGTTTTCGCGGTTTCATTTTCTCTTTCTTGAGTCATAGGAAACATCGTACGTTAAAGGGGGTCGAGGAAATACTAAGGAAAAATTTCCATGTGATGCTCAACTCAAATCCTACATACCAATCCTTTCGAGTGAAGCCATTGGAAATCTCATACAGTTCAGTCAAATTTCTTCAGTGACAGAGACAAAGTTCTTTTGGTCTCTGAGGAATTTGTTCTGACTGAGGAGTTAGGAATTCGCCAGTGCGGATTGCCTACACAGTGAGGAACATGATAGCCCTGAGGAATTTGTTAGTCAAATTTCCGACCGTTGCTGTGCTACGCACCAGTTGTCCCAAAATATCCTTCCACCTAACGGTCATATCATTGAAGGGCATTTATGTCTTATCATGTCGAGCTGCTCCCTAGGCTATAAATAGCCGCCCCCTACAACCACTAGCTGGTTGGCTGCTCCAAGAGAAACTGACACTTGTCATTTGAGAGCATCCCAGCCTCCGAGGACTTTGAGTGAAAATCATCAAGTGAGGAAAACCCAAACCCAAACACCTACAAACCCAAAGTGATTGAGCATCACTGAAGAGATTGATTCTGCGTGGATCCGACACTTGTTACCTTTGAAGACTGTGCATCTTCCAGACGGTTAGGCGTCATGGTCTAGAGCATCCAAGAGGAAATTGTGGACCGCTGAGTGACCAAGTTTGTGAAGGTTTGGAAGTCACCTGAAGACTTACCACGAGTGATTGGGTGAGGTCTGTGTGACCTTGGCTCAAGGGGAATACGGTGAGGACTGAGTGTTTTGAACTGCCTGTTCAGAACTGGGTGTCCGGGACTGTGTGTCCTCAGGTTTAAATACCTAGCCGCCCTAACCAGACGTACAACTGTCACAGCAGTTGGAACTAGTCTACCAAATCATTGTCTTCACCAAGTTACCTGGTTCCATTTCCTCAACCCTTTCATTTCCTCTTTTATGTGTTGAGTGCTTGTTCATATCTATTTGAAGACTTTGACTGAAGACTTCCTCTATTCCCTCAGTTCAATTTCTTCAGTATGTTTGTCTTATCATGTGTTATCTTGTGTTTACGCTTTCTGTACTATGTACTTGTTTTCATTTCATCATGGAGACCATGCTCATGCACTGCTATGTTTACTTCTGAGTACTTATTCCGCTGCAAGTAGTTCTTCACTCAGGAATTTCCTCACCTGCAAATTCCTCAGTGAAGAATTCATAAAAATCGCATATTCAACCCTCCTCTAGTCGATATAACGCACTTTTAATTGGTATCGGAGCAAGGTACTCCCTTGTTATGTGTGATTTTGGTTTAACCGCCTGGAGTTTAGTTATGTCGACCACAGGAATGAAGACTGTGACTTGCCCCATCTTTGACGGTCATGATTATCCCAAGTGGAAGGCCATGATGAAGAAGCGCCTCATGGCGATGAACAGCGAACTCTGGACCGTCACCGAGATCGGTCTTACTGACCTATGCAAGATGGCGGAGGCTGATGATATTCGCAAATACACACTTCTCAACCTCACGACGAAGGACATCATCTCCTCCAGCTTGTCACAAAATCAGTTCAGGAACTTTATGTATCTCAGCCATGTGAAACTCATCTGGGACCGACTCTCTGAGGTCTATGAAGGTCATCGATCTCACCATGAACCCTGGTTCGAAAAATTCATGGAATCGTGCAAGGCTATGACCTTCGATCCAGAATCATCATCCTCTGCACCATGTCTTATGGCAAAAGGTGCCAAGGTAACTGAATGCTACTTATCTGAGTCCAGTGATGATGAATATGGTGATGAATTTGGACCCAGTTATGTCAAACTTGCTTCCCTTTCCACTAAACAACAAAGAGCTTTGGAAAATTTTCAATACATGCTGGATAAAAGCGATGATATGCTGGGTGAAGAAATGGACCAGTCAAAAGCTTTGGCTGGTAGTCTTCAGAGACTTCAGTCTAAGTTTGACACCCTTCAAAGTCATCATAACACTCTCTTATCTGATCATGAGAAGCTTTCTTATGAATTCCTTCAAAGAAAGCAAGATCTTGAGAAGCTAAGAGTGAGTTATGAAGATCTTCAGAAGGAGCATGATTCATTACTTGCTCAACAAATCAGTGCTACTCAAGATGAATTTGTTCCTCCATGTTTGAAGTGCATTGAATGTGAAACTACTAATTCTTCACCTGAATGCTCAAATACTTCCATTGTTGCAAATTCTTCAACTGCCTCTGCTATCACTAATTCCTCATCTGAGGACATTGCTAGTATCACTGATGATGCAGGGCTGAAGGAATTGTATATGACAGGCATGTACAGAAGCCTCAAAGGGCATCAATCTCTTTGTGACGTGCTTAAAAAGCAGATCCTCAATAGGAACCCTAGGAAAGAGGGTATTGCCTTTGAGAGGAAAATCAATGCTGATGGGACCTACTGGAAACCTGAGCAGTATCCCAAAACCTCATGGGTTGCTGCAAAGGGACCTTAAGTGGATCCATCTACTTTATCTGGATTTACATGTGAATCTTCATATTCTTCTGATGAGTCCATGGACTCTAACTATAAACTGTTCAAAAATCAGAATGGTGAAGTATTTGCTAGATATGTTGGCACTAACTGCGGGAACGGTCCTCCTATGAAGAAAATCTGGGTTCCCAAAAGGTGCCTTGAAAATCTTCAGGTGAATGTCATCATGACACCACCTGTGAAGAATAGGAACCCCAGATCAAATTCTTCATATGGATCCAAGTCCTCATACGGACCAAACTCCTCTCATGGATCAAATTCCTCAAAAGGATCAAAGTCCTCATATGAACATCATTGTGCTAACTCGTCTGTTTCACATGGAAGATCTAAGGACAATGGATATGTGCATTATTCATCAAATCATTATGTCCATAAGTCCTCGAAGAATTTCTCTGCCTACTCTTATGCTTATCCTAACCCCTCTTACGTGAAACAAAGTGGATTGGGGTCTATGCCACCTTTCTCTTATGGAGCTCGCAAAATGATGAACTCTTTGCCACCCCTTCAGATGTGGGTGGTGAATAAAAAGAACTAACCTCTTATGCCGGGTCAGGTCTCCAGACGAACTTAATCGTCTGAAGGATTTGCTGGAGACCCGAATGTGCTTGAAAGGACGCAAGCTAATCATGAAGAAATGAATTTTCATTTCTCACGTCCTCATACTGCTTTACCTATTTTATTGCTTGATGAACTTGATCTGATGAAATTCATACCATATTCTTCACTGATGAAGTATATGAGTTCATAAGCTGCACTAATTCATCTGCAGGATGATCAACCCAAAGCCACTGAGTGGGTCCTCAATAGTGGGTGTACAAATCACATGACTGGTGACATGAGCTTATTGATGGACTCTGCTTTATCTCCATCACATCTGAAGCATATTACCTACGCTGACAAAGGCAAAAGCAAGGTATTGGGTCTAGGTAAGGTTGCAATCTCAAAGGATCGACACATGGACAAAGTCATGCTTGTCAAGTCCTTAGGGTTCAACCTCATGTCTGTCTCAATGCTTTGTGATCTTGATATGGTGGTTGTCTTTGGCAAGTATCGTTGTGTTGTGATCATGGAAACTGACCATTCCAAAGTCTTCGGAGGCTTTAGGAGAGGAGATTTGTATATTTTTGATTTCTCTACAGGACCACAACCTGCTACATGTCTTCTTGCAAAAGTTTCAGAAGGCTGGCTATGGCATCGACGACTTGGTCATGCTGGCATGAGGAATCTACACATGCTCGCGAAGAAGAAGCATGTCATTGGCATTGAAAATGTCAAATTCCTCAAGGATCACTTATGCAGAGCCTGTGAAGCTGGAAAGATGACCGAGGACAAGCATCCAGCAAAGACTATCATGACTACTACTCGACCATTTGAATTGCTTCACATGGATCTCTTTGGCCCTACTCACTGTGCCACATTTACCAATGCTGCATCTTTATATGGCTTTGTCATTGTTGATGATTACTCTCGATATACATGGGTCCATATTATCACTTACAAAACTGAAGTGCAGGAAGTCTTTAAACGATTTTCCTCTAGGGCTTAAACTAACTTTGGTGTGAAGATCAAGCACATCAGGAGTGATAATGGAACTGAGTTCAAGAACGCTGGCCTTGATGACTATCTTGATGAACTTGGTATTACTCATGAGTTATCTGCTCCTTATACTCCTCAGCAAAATGGCATCGTGGAGCGCAAGAACAGAATCTTGTTGAGATGGCCCGCACTATGCTTGATGAATACAAGACGCCTCCTCACTTCTGGCCTGAGGCAATTGATACTGCATGCCACATCATCAACAGGGTATATCTTCACAAATTCTTCAAGAAGACAGCATATGAACTTCTCACTGACAAGAAACCCAATGTGAGTTATTTCAAAGTCTTCGGTGCTAAATGTTGGATTAGAGATCCTCATCACAGTTCTAAATTTGCACCAAAAGCACATGAAGGTTTTATGCTCGGTTATGGTAAGGACTCGCACACCTACAGAGTCTTCAACACCTGTCATGACAAGGTTGTTGAAACTGTAGATGTGCGGTTCGATGAGACTAATGGCTCGCAAAGAGAGCATCTACCTCCTATGACAGATGAAATACCTCCTGAGGAATCTATTAAGCTCAAGGCTATAGAGGATGTCATTCCTACTGAAGAATCAGCTGAAGAAATTATTCCAGAGCATGAAGAACGTCATGCTAATGTACCTGAGGAAAACGGTGCTGAAGAAAATGCTGATCAAATTCCTCAACGTCAACCCGCTCATCCCCGCGTTGCAAATGAAGTGCAAATTGAGAAAATCATCAGCGACATCAACATTCCAGGTGCTCTCACACACTCAAGAGCTTCACATTTATCTAACTTTTGTGGGCACTTTGCTTTCGTCTCTATCACAGAGTCCACTAAGGTAGATGAAGCATTTCTGGAGCCTGGGTGGATTCAAGCTATGCAAGAGGAATTACATCAATTCGAGCTCAACAACATCTGGGAATTGGTCAAACATCCAGATCCTCGCAAGCACAATATCATCGGCACAAAGTGGATCTACCGCAACAAGCAAGATGATAATGGCCTTGTGGTGAGGAATAAGGCACAGCTTGTATCTCAAGGCTACACACAGGTTGAAGGAATTGATTTCGATGAAACTTTTGCACCTGTTGCTAGACTTGAAGCTATTCGCATATTACTTGCTTATGCTAACCATCATGATATCACTTTATATCAAATGGATGTGAAAAGTGCATTCCTCAATGGTAAGCTTGAGGAAGAAGTGTATGTTGCTCAACCCCCAGGTTTTGAAGATCCAAAGCATCCTGACAAAGTCTTCAAACTCAATAAGGCCCTCTATGGCCTCAAGCAGTCCCCACGGGCGTGGTATGATACTTTGAAGGAATTCCTCATGAAGAAAGGCTTCAAACCCGGTTCACTTGATCCAACTCTTTTCACTAAATCTTATGATGGTGAATTGTTTGTGTGCCAAATATATGTTGATGATATTATCTTTGGTTGTACTGACCAACGTTATACTGATGAATTTGCCTACATGATGAGTGAAGAATATCAAATGTCTATGATGGGAGAATTGAAATTCTTCTTAGGTCTTCAAGTTCGTCAACAATGCAATGTCATATTCATATCTTAGGAGAAATATCTCAAGGATGTACCGAGGAAATTCGGGATGCAAGATTGCAAAGGAGTCAAAATCCCTATGCCCACAAATGGCCATCTATGCACTGATGAAAATGGTATTGACTTTGATCAAAAGGTATACCGCTCCATGATTGGTTCTTTATTGTACCTATGTGCATCTAGGCCAGATATTATGCTTAGTGTTTGCATGTGTGCCTGATTTCAAGCTACACCGAAGGAATCACACCATAAGGCTGTGAAGCATATTCTTCGATATCTAGCTCACACACCAACACTTGAATTATGGTACCCCAAGGGCTCAGCTTTTGATCTCATTGGATTTTCAGACTCTAACTATGCTGGTGATCGTGTGGATCGCAAGTCAACATCTGGCACATGCCATTTCCTCGGACGATCTTTGGTCTGTTGGTCCTCGAAGAAACAGAACTGTGTATCATTGTCTACTGCTGAAGCTGAGTACATTGCTGTTGGTTCTTGCTGTACTCAACTGCTATGGATGAAGCAAACTCTCAAGGACTACGGCGTCAACGTGAAGAATGTGCCACTCTACTGTGACAATGAGAGTGCCATCAAGATTGCTCATAACCCAGTTCAGCACTCGAAGACAAAGCACATTCAGATTCATCATCATTTTCTTCGTGATCGTGTGTTGAAGGGCGACATCTCTATTGAGCATGTGAAGACTGAAGAACAGCTAGCCGATATCTTCACTAAGCCCTTGGATGAGAAGAGATTTAGCAAGTTGCGGTGTGAGCTAAATATCCTAGAATCTTCGAATGTTCTTTGAAAAGGACACCCATCCTAACACTTATGCAAAATTGATGACTTAGATGTGCAACACATGAAGAAATGTTTTTTCTTCAATCAATGAAGACTAACACTCTAAGTGTGAAGAAATTAACGAAGAATTTGATTCTCAGAACCCTACAACAATTGTACGCGGTGTCTGAAATCATCATTCTTATACGGTGGGTCACGCCTCCACAAAATGTTGAAAATCTTCAATTGAGATTTTCCTCAGTTCTTTGAAATTCCTCAGTTGTTTTTTAATTTGCATTGTCTTCTCCATTTCCGTCGTTTTTCTTCATTGGCTATATATATATATATATATGTATGTATGTATGTATGTATGTATGTATATGTATGTATATATATATGTGTGTGTGTGAGTTTATGTCCTCTACAACATTCACTTATTGCTATTTCTTCAAGTTGCTTGTTCCGCTAAGTGAATGTGATCGGACCCTTCCCCCTCTATGCTAAACTCAACCCAGTCTATTCACAAATTCTTCATGTGCGTTCTATTTGAAACTCGTTCAAAATCTTCACTGTGTCCTTGTCAGCTGAAGAAATTCCGAACGGAACTTTAAAACCTATCTTATCTAAATTTTCGGCTTTGCCGCTCAAACCGTTCCACATCCCTTGACAACACTTATCCATTCACCCATGATCTCACACGATCTCCACTTCTCAGTACGTGGGTGACACATGTCAAGCGAATGAGAAGGGTCAGGGGCACGTTCGTCCAATTTCTTCGGGCGAATAGTTTTTTCATCGTGGCTATAAATACCCCTTCCCTTCCTCACTTCACTTTTACTCCGCTCATTCTCACTCCAGCTCGAGCTTCTCAAACCCTAGCGCCACCGCTACTTCATCGTCGTCGGTGAGGAAGAGCTTCACTGCCTCAACCTCGCCGCCGTCGTACTTGCGCCGGCTGCGGATTTCTTCACTCCGCCGCCGTCGTAGCTGTCTTCCTCTGCCAAGTTAGGGTGTGGAAGATCAGAACTGACGAACTTCACATCTACACCTCTCAGTTCGTCATGTTCTTCGTCCAGGGTAATGAAAAGTTACTTTTACTGCCCTCCTTTGATTCAAATGATAACTACAAAATCTTCAAAGGTGTTTATACTTCAAATTCATCACACACTGAACACCTCACATGTCATCTATTCTTGATTCATTTCTCTAAAGCTATATTTTTCTTCAAGATTCCTCAAATGTGTGGATTTTCGATCTATACATCTCTGGAACCTAAGACGAAGAATGCTTAGTGAAATTCTTCAAGACTCATCTGGTCAAATTCCTCAAACTTGCTCCTTTTTGAAAAACCTCTGAGAACGCATATGACCTCTCCATATTCCTCACAACTATACTCTGTTCACAGGTACTCATGTCAGCTGCTGAATCACCAGGTTCTCATCAACTTAACTCATTTGCAGCGTTCCTCGAAGAAAAGTTGCATACATCTTCAAATAATTCCATTGTTCAAATTCCTCATCTGAAGAAAATGGCTAATGGAAAGAAGCCACAGAAGGGAGGAAAGAGGCCTAAGGTCAATACAACTTTTGAGATCCCCGATGACATATACAAGGACTATTGCACTCCTAATGAGGCCACTCATGGAAAAGAAACCATGAATGAGCACAAAGTGCGCATTCAAAGAATAGAGAGGAGATGGGCAAGAGAGTGGAGGGAGTACAGGTATGTTACTCCCAAGTACATGAAGAAATTCGCTCTCAATCCTCCATGCCCAAGACCTCCGTTGGCACCTAGCCAAGAAGCAGATCCCACCAGCCCCAAGCGCGGTGAGGATTATCCTAATGAATGGGCCAAGCGCCAGGCCAAGTTGGCCAGACAAGCAAGAGAAGCAGTGAGGAAATTCAATGAAGACTCTGCTGCTACCACTGCTGAGGCCTCTGCAAGCAAGCCAAAGAAGGCCATGACAAAGAAGCCTGCTCACAAGCCAAGTGCTTCACCAGCAATGCCCTCACGGCCAAGTTCCTCAGCAATGTCCTCACGGCCAGATTCTTCAAAACCCTCACGGCCAACTCCTCAAGCTGCTCCCACTTCAAAATCCTCAGCTCCTCCGCCAAAGTCCTCAGTTGCTCCGACCAAATCCTCAGCACCTGCGCATCTCGCCACGTGCCAAAGGACGACGGACATCTCTATTGCCTCAGGAGCATCTGCTAGTTTCTCAGATCCACTGCATTCTTCAACTGGTCCCACTCTATTGAAGACCAAGGCAACTGCTGGACGAGGCTCTCGACCAAGTCCTCAAAAGAAGCAGGTCGCTTTTCAAGTGCCGTCAGATGAAGACGAAGCTGATGATGATGAACTTGCAGAAATCATCAGAGACAGGCAAGTCAAGGCCGCTAGAGCCAAGGACACAAGTGTGCCTCTGTGATGACCCACAAGTATAGGGGATCTATCGTAGTCCTTTCGATAAGTAAGAGTGTCGAACCCAACAAGGAGCAGAAGGAAATGATAAGCGGTTTTCAGCAAGGTATTCTCTGCAAGCACTGAAATAATAAGTAACAGATAGTTTTGTGATAGGATAATTTGTAACGAGCAACAAGTAACAAAAGTAAATAAAGTGCAGCAAGGTGGCCCAATCCTTTTTGTAGCAAAGGACAAGCCTGGACAAACTCTTATATAGAGAAAAGCGCTCCCGAGGACACATGGGAATATCGTCAAGCTAGTTTTCATCACGTTCATATGATTCGCGTTCGGTACTTCGATAATTTGATATGTGGGTGGACCGGTGCTTGGGTGCTGTCCTTACTTGGACAAGCATCCCACTTATGATTAACCTCTATTGCAAGCATCCACAACTACAACAAAAGTATTAAGGTAAGCCTAACCATAGCATGAAACATATGGATCCAAATCGGCCCCTTACGAAGCAACGCATAAACTAGGGTTTAAGCTTCTATCACTCTAGCAACCCATCATCTACTTATTACTTCCCAATGCCTTCCTCTAGGCCCAAATAATGGTGAAGTGTTGATGTAGTCAACGTTCACATAACACCACTAGAGGAGAGACAACATACATCTCATCAAAATATCGAACGAATACGAAATTCACATGACTACTAATAGCAAGACTTCTCCCATGTCCTAGGGAACAAACGTAACTACTCACAAAGCATGTTCATAATCAGAGGGGTGTTAATATGCATATAGGATCTGAACATATGATCTTCCACCAAATAAACCAACTAGCATGAACTACAAGGAGTAATTAACACTACTAGCAACCCACAGGTACCAATCCCGGACTTGGAGACAAGAATTGCATACAATAGATGAACTAGGGTTTTGAGAGGAGATGGTGCTGGTGAAGATGTTGATGGCGATGATTTCCCCCTTCCGGAGGGAAGTTTCCCCGGCAAAACAGCTTCGCCAGAGCCCTAGATTGGTTCCACCAAGGTTCCGCCTTGTGGCGGCGGAGTCTCGTCCGGGAAGATGGCTTATGATTTTTTTCTCATCGAAAGACTCCATATAGCAGAAGATGGCCATCGGAGGGCCACCAGGGGGCCCACGAGGTAGGGGCGCGCCCAGGGGGTAGGGCGCGCCCCCCACCCTCGTGGGCAGGGTGTGGCCCCCTGGTGAACTTCTTGCGCTCAGTATTTATTATATATTCTGAAAATGACTTCCGTGAAGTTTCAGGACTTTTGGAGCTGTGCAGAATAGGTCTCTAATATTTGCTCCTTTTCCAGCCCAGAATCCCAGCTGCCGGCATTCTCCCTCTTTATGTAAACCTTGTAAAATAAGAGAGAATAGGCATAAGTATTGTGACATAATGTGTAATAACAGCCCATAATGCAATAAATATCGATATAAAAGCATGATGCAAAATGGACGTATCAACTCCCCCAAGCTTAGACCTCGCTTGTCCTCAAGCGAAAGCCGAAATCGAAAAATATGTCCACATGTTTAGAGATAGAGGTGTCGATAAAAATAAAATATGGACATGAGGGCATCATGATCATTCTTAGAACAACAACTTATATAATTCTTGTCATATGATCTCTTATGCTAGAGTAACAATTCAATCACAATTTCAAGTATGAATCATAAACTTCATTGAAAACTAACAAACTATAATCTCAGTCATTGGAGCAATTGCAATTTATCATAACATAGGAAAGAGTCAATATAAGAGCTTTTCAGCAAGTCCACATACTCAACTATCATATAGTCTTTCACAATTGCTAACACTCACGCAATACTTATGGGTATGGAGTTTTAATCGGACACAGAGAAAGATAGGGGCTTATAGTTTTGCCTCCCAACGTTTTACCTCAAGGGTAATGTCAACAATAATAGTTCATGAAAACTCACATCCAATTAGCCATATATACCAGGATCTTTCCAACATGTTGTGCTTGCCAAAAGATAAAATGTAAAAAGGAAGGGTGAAGATCACCATGACTCTTATGTAAGGTAGGAGATAAAGGTAAAAGATAGGCCCATCGCAGAGGGAAGCAGAGGTTGTCATGCGCTTTTATGGTTGGATGCACAAAATCTTAATGCGAAAGAACGTCACTTTATATTGCCACTTGTGATATGGACCTTTATTATGCAGTCTGTCGCTTTTATTTCTTCCATATCACACGATCGTATAAAGCTTATTTCCTCCACACCAATCAATCATACATATTTAGAGAGCAATTTTTATTGCTTGCACCGATGACAACTTACTTGAAGGATCTTACTCAATCCATAGGTAGATATGGTGGACTCTCATGGCAAAACTGGTTTAAGGGTGTTTGGAAGCACAAGTAGTATCTCTACTTGGTGCAAAGAATTTGGCTAGCATGAGGGGGAAAGGCAAGCTCAACCATGTTGGATGATCCATGACAATATAATTTATCTCAGATGTAAGAAAACATAACCCATTACGTTGTCTTCCTTGTCCAACGTCAACTCTTTAGCATGTCATATTTTAATGAGTGCTCACAATCATAAAAGATGTCCAAGATAGTATATTTATATGTGAAGACCTCTCTTTCTTTATTACTTCCTATTAATTGCAATGATGACCAAAACTATGTTTGTCAACTCTCAACAGCTTTTATTCATCATACTTTTTCTATGTGAGCTCATTACTCTCCATAAGATCCATATGATCTCTTTTGTTTCTTTTTATTTTTCTCCTTTTCTTTTATTCACCCAAGATCATGGCAAAATAATCAAGCCCTTGACTCAACACTAATCTTTATTATATAAAGCTCACGGACTCGATTACATAGAAGGATCATAAAGCAAAACTCACAACTAGATCATACTAAAAACTTTTATTCTACTAGATCAACATATTACCAAAAGGGTCGAACTAAGAAAAATGGTAAAGATAGAAGTGATGGTGATACGATACCGAGGCACTCCCCCAAGCTTGGCAGTTGCCAAGGGGAGTGCCCATACCAGATACTCAGTTCTTCTTTGTTGGTGAAGAAGGTGATGGTCTTGTTGATGGCGTAGGCTTCTTCCTTAATTTATGCTTGAGGACAGAATTCTGGTCCCTTAGGTCCTCGATCTCCTGCTCCAGGCTCAGTATCTTTTTGCATAGTTCCTGCTTGTTTTCCTGCAAGAGGCGAAAAGGGATAAACTCGGTCTTAGGTTTCTTTACTCTATCAGGGAGGCTTGACTTTTTGAACTCCACATGCATGTCCCCAGGTTGAGGTAGTGGGACTTCATCTTCATCTGAGCTCGTCTCCTCCTTTCCCTTAGATTCGTAGTCCTCTTCTTCTTCCGTAGTCCAACCACAATGCTCCACATCCCCATAGACTTTAGGATCTGCAAGGTAATCAGCCACATAGCTCTCTCCTTCCGAATCCGAGGACGACATGTTGCTCAAATCTGCAGCAGGATAGCTCGAAACAAAGACAGGAGATATTTGCGTGATACGGGAGTCAAAACCTCCAGGAGATTATATAATGAATTTTTACCGACCAAAATATGTGTCGTGTAAGAAAACGGAGTCCGGAGAGCGCACAAGGTGCCCACGAGGTAGGGGGCGCGCCCAGGGGGTAGGGCGCGCCCTCCACCCTCGTGGAGCCCTCGTGTCCTTCCCGGACTGCTTCTTATTTTTCTATTTTTTAAATATTCCAAAACGGAAGAAAATTGCCATTAGAACTGTTTTGGAGTCGGTTTACTTACCGTACCACATACCTATTCCTTTTCGGAGTCTGAAACGTTCCAGAAAGTGTCCCTTATGTATTTCTCCGGGGTAACGGTTTCAATAGCATTGGTTTCAACATTTATAGGATTACCTGAGATATAATGTTTAATTCTTTGACCGTTCACCACCTTCGGATTTGTGCCTTCGAAGTTGTTGATTTTTATGGCACCGGAATGATAGACCTCCTCAATTACGTAAGGACCTTCCCACTTAGAGAGAAGTTTTCCTGCAAAAAATCTTAAACGAGAGTTGTATAGCAATACATAATCACCTACATTAAACTCACGCTTTTGTATCCTTTTGTCATGCCATCTTTTAACTTTTTCTTTAAATAATTTGGCATTCTCATAGGCTTGGGTTCTCCATTCATCAAGTGAGCTAATGTCAAATAACCTCTTCTCACCGGCAAGTTTGAAATCATAATTGAGCTCTTTAATAGCCCAATAAGCCTTATGTTCTAGTTCGAGAGGTAAGTGACATGCTTTTCCATAAACCATTTTATACGGAGACATACCCATAGGATTTTTATATGCAGTTCTATAGGCCCATAATGCATCATCAAGTTTCTTGGACCAATTCTTTCTAGATCTATTAACAGTCTTTTGCAAAATTAATTTGAGTTCTCTATTACTCAATTCTACTTGACCACTAGACTGTGGGTGATAAGGAGATGCAATTCTATGATTAACATCATACTTAGCAAGCATTTTAGAGAAAGCACCATGAATAAAATGTGAACCACCATCAGTCATTAAATATCTAGGGACTCCAAACCTTGGAAAAATAACTTCTTTAAGCATCTTAATAGAGGTGTTATGATCAGCACTACTAGTTGGAATAGCTTCTACCCACTTAGTAACGTAATCAACAGCAACTAAAATATGTGTATATCCATTAGAGGCAGGAAAAGGTCCCATATAATCAAAGCCCCAAACATCAAATGGTTCAATAACAAGTGAATAATTCATAGGCATTTCTTGACGTCTACTAATATTACCAATTCTTTGACATTCATCACAAGATAAGACAAACTTACGGGCATCCTTGAAGAGAGTAGGCCAATAAAAACCGGATTGCAATACCTTATGTGCAGTTCTATCTCCAGCGTGGTGTCCTCCATAAGCCTCGGAGTGACACTTGCGTAGGATCTGTTCCTGTTCATGCTCAGGTACACAACGTCTAATAACACCATCTACTCCTTCTTTATAAAGATGTGGGTCATCCCAAAAGTAATGTCTCAAATCATAGAAGAACTTTTTCTTTTGCTGGTATGTGAAACTAGGTGGTATAAATTTAGCAACAATGTAATTAGCATAATCAGCATACCATGGAGCAGTATGAGAAGCATTTATGACATTTAATTGTTCATCAGGAAAGCTATCATCAATAGGTAGTGGGTCATCAAGAACATTTTCTAACCTAGACAAGTTGTCTGCAACGGGGTTCTCAGCTCCCTTTCTATCAATAATATGCAAATCAAATTCTTGTAGCAAGAGAACCCATCTAATAAGTCTAGGTTTAGCATCTTTCTTTTCCATAAGATATTTAATAGCAGCATGATCCGTGTGAATAGTTACTTTAGAATCAACAATATAAGGTCTGAACTTATCACAAGCAAATACAACTGCTAAGAATTCTTTTTCAGTAGTAGCATAATTTCTCTGAGCATTGTCTAGAGTTTTACTAGCATATTGAATAACATTTAATTTCTTATCAACTCTTTGCCCTAGAACAGCACCTACAGCATAATCACTAGCATCACACATAATTTCGAAGGGTAAATTCCAATCAGGCGGGTGAACAATCGGTGCGGAGATCAATTCTTTCTTAAGTATTCCAAATGCTTCTACACAATCATCATCAAAAACAAATTGTATATCTTTTTGTAATAAATTAGTCAGAGGCCGAGAAATTTTTGAGAAGTCCTTAATGAACCTCCTATAAAAACCGGCATGACCAAGGAAACTTCTTATACCTTTGATGTCCTTGGGACATGGCATCTTTTCAATAGCATCAACCTTGGCTTTATCAACCTCAATACCTCTTTCAGAAACTTTATGCCCCAAGACAATACCTTCATTAACCATAAAGTGGCACTTTTCCCAATTCAAGACAAGATTAGTTTCTTCACATCTCTGCAAAACTCGGTCAAGGTTGCTTAAGCAATCATCAAAAGAGGATCCATAGACGGAAAAATCGTCCATGAAAACCTCACAAATCTTTTCACAAAAGTCAGAGAATATAGCCATCATGCATCTTTGAAAGGTAGCAGGTGCATTACATAAACCAAAAGGCATACGTCTATAAGCAAAAGTACCAAAAGGGCAAGTAAAAGTAGTCTTTGATTGATCATTGGCTGACACAGGTATTTGAGAGAAACCAGAATAACCATCTAGAAAGCAAAAATGTGTATGTTTGGATAATCTTTCTAGCATTTGATCGATAAAAGGTAAGGGGTAATGATCTTTTTAGTAGCTTTATTTAATTTGCGGAAATCAATTACCATCCTATAACCTGTAATAATTCTTTGCGGGATCAACTCATCTTTATCATTAGGAACGACAGTAATACCTCCCTTCTTAGGGACACAATGGACATGACTTACCCACTGACTATCAGCAACGGGATAAATTATACCTGCCTCAAGAAGCTTTAGTATTTCCTTTCTTACCACTTCCTTCATCTTAGGATTCAGCCGTCGTTGATGATCACGAATTGGTTTGGCATCTTCCTCCAAATTTATTTTGTGTTGACACAGAGTGGGACTAATGCCCTTAAGATCATCAAGAGTATATCCAATAGCAGCACGGTGCTTCTTCAGAGTTTTCAATAATCTCTCTTCTTCATGCTCTGAAAGGTTAGCACTAATAATAATAGGATATATCTTTTTCTCATCAAGATAAGCATATTTAAGAGTATCAGGTAACGGTTTAAGCTCAAACACGGGATCACCCTTGGGTGGAGGAGGATCCCCTAGGATTTCAACAGGCAAATTGTGTTTCAGGATGGGTTCCCATTTAAAGAATACTTCATCTATTTCCCTTCTTTCATTCATAAACATATCATTTTCATGGTCTAGCAAATATTGTTCTAAAGGATCACTAGGAGGTACAGCAATAGAAGCAAGACCAATAATTTCATCTTTACTAGGCAATTCCTCTTCACGGTGTTGTCTACGAAATTTAGAGAAATTAAATTCATGAGACATATCACCTAAACCAATAGTAAAAACATCCTTTTTGCAATCTATCTTAGCATTAACAGTGTTCAAGAAGGGTCTGCCAAATATAATGGGACAAAAGCTATCTTGTGGGGAACCAAGAACAAGAAAATCAGCAGGATATTTAGTTTTCCCATACAACACTTCAGCATCTCTAACAATTCCAATTAGTGAAATAGTATCTCTATTGGCAAGTTTAATTGTGACATCAATATCTTCTATCTCAGCAGGTGCAATATCATGCATAATTTCTTTGTATAAGTTTTGAGGTATAGCACTAGCACTGGCACCCATATCACATAAGCCATGATAACAATGATCTCCTATTTTAACAGAAATAACAGGCAATTCTAGCAGTCTCATCACGGAAATGAATAACATGCCCATCAATATTATCAGACAAGAGATCTTTAACAATAGCAATGTTAGGTTCAACTTTAATTTGCTCAGCGGGTGTATAAGTTCTAATATTGCATTTACGAACCACGGTTGAAGCTTTAGCATGATCCTTTATCCTAACAGGAAAAGGTGGTTTCTAAACATAAGCAATAGGAATAATAGGATCATTATAAGTGACAGTCTTTTCTTCAACTTTAATAGGTGCAACTACTTTTACTTCTATGGGAGGATGATATTTAAACCACTTCTCCCTAGGGAGATCAACATGAGTAGCAAAAGATTCACAAAGAGAAGCTACTATCTCAGAGTCAAGTCCATATTTAGTGATAAATTTATGGAAAACATCGGTATCCATAAAAGATTTAACACAATCAAACTTAGGTGTCATACCTGACTCCTTACCTTTGTCGAGGTCCCAATCTTCAGAGTTGCGTTTAATTCTTTCCAATAAATCCCATTTGAATTCAATAGTCTTCGCCATAAAAGAGCCAGCACAAGAAGTATCGAGCATGGTGCGATTGTTATCAGAAAGCCGAGCATATAAATTTTGAATAATCATTTCTCTTGAGAGATCATGATTGGGGCATGAATATAACATTGATTTAAGCCTCCCCCAAGCTTGAGCGATGCTTTCTCCTTCGCGAGGCCAAAAATTATATATATAATTGCGATCACGATGAACAAGATGCATAGGATAAAACTTCTGATGAAATTCCAATTTCAATCGTTTGTAGTTCCATGACCCCGTATCATCACATAGCCTATACCATGTCAATGCATCTTCCTTCAAAGATAAAGGGAAGACCTTCTTCTTAATAACATCTCCGGGTACACCTGCAAGCTTAAATAATCCACAAACTTCATCCACATATATTAGGTGCTCATCAGGATGAATTGTTCCGTCTCCTGCAAAAGGATTAGCTAGCAGTTTTTCTATCATACCCGAAGGAATTTCAAAGCAGACATTTTCATTTTCAGTAGGTTCAGTAGGTTGAGGAGCAACTCTTTGCTCTACTGGTCAGGGTGAAGATACCCCGAACAAGCCCCTCAGAGGATTACTTTCCATAGTAACAAGTGACAGTAAATTTCAGCACACTATATAAATTTTTCCTTACCAAATTCCACCTACCAAAGGCGCTTCACTCCCCGGCAACGGCGCCAGAAAAGAGTCTTGATGACCCACAAGTATAGGGGATCTATCGTAGTCCTTTCGATAAGTAAGAGTGTCGAACCCAACGAGGAGCAGAAGGAAATGATAAGCGGTTTTCAGCAAGGTATTCTCTGCAAGCACTGAAATAATAGGTAACAGATAGTTTTGTGATAGGATAATTTGTAACGAGCAACAAGTAACAAAAGTAAATAAAGTGCAGCAAGGTGGCCCAATCCTTTTTGTAGCAAAGGACAAGCCTGGACAAACTCTTATATAGAGAAAAGCGCTCCCGAGGACACATGGGAATATCGTCAAGCTAGTTTTCATCACGTTCATATGATTCGCGTTCGGTACTTTGATAATTTGATATGTGGGTGGACCGGTGCTTGGGTGCTGTCCTTACTTGGACAAGCATCCCACTTATGATTAACCTCTATTGCAAGCATCCGCAACTACAACAAAAGTATTAAGGTAAACCTAACCATAGCATGAAACATATGGATCCAAATCAGCCCCTTACGAAGCAACGCATAAACTAGGGTTTAAGCTTCTGTCACTCTAGCAACCCATCATCTACTTATTACTTCCCAATGCCTTCCTCTAGGCCCAAATAATGGTGAAGTGTTGATGTAGTCAACGTTCACATAACACCACTAGAGGAGAGACAACATACATCTCATCAAAATATCGAACGAATACCAAATTCACATGACTACTAATAGCAAGACTTCTCCCATGTCCTCAGGAACAAACATAACTACTCACAAAGCATATTCATGTTCTCATAATCAGAGGGGTATTAATATGCATATAGGATCCGAACATATGATCTTCCACCAAATAAACCAACTAGCATGAACTACAAGGAGTAATTAACACTACTAGCAACCCACAAGTACCAATCCCGGGCTTGGAGACAAGACTTGGATGCAAGAGATGAACTAGGGTTTTGAGAGGAGATGGTGCTGGTGAAGATGTTGATGGAGATTGCCCTCTCCCGATGATAGGAGCGTTGGTGATGACGATGGTGATGATTTCCCCCTCCAGGAGGGAAGTTTCCCCGGCAGAACAGCTCCGCCAGAGCCCTAGATTGGTTCCGCCAAGGTTCCGCCTCGTGGCGGCGGAGTCTCGTCCGGGAAGATGGCTTATGATTTTTTCTCATCGAAAGATCCATATAGCAGAGATGGCCATCGGAGGGCCACCGGGGGGGGGCACGAGGTAGGGGCGCGCGCCCAGGGGGTTAGGGCGCGCCCCCCACCCTCCTGGGCAGGGTGTGGCCCCTTGGTGAACTTCTTGCACTCAATATTTATTATATATTCTGAAAATGATTTCCGTGAAGTTTCATGACTTTTGGAGCTGTGCAGAATAGGTCTCTAATATTTGCTCCTTTTCCAGCCCAGAATCCTAGCTGCTGGCATTCTCCCTCTTTATGTAAACCTTGTAAAATAAGAGAGAATAGGCATAAGTATTGTGACATAATGTGTAATAACAGCCCATAATGCAATAAATATCGATATAAAAGCATGATGCAAAATGGACGTATCACTCTGCTTTTGGATCCAAAGTTGATCCTTGAGTACATTGACCTATGGCACAAGGACCCAAATACTCCTATGTCTGATTTCAAGCTGACTCCTGGCCAAAGTCATATGTTGACTCACTTCATATAAGAAGAAAAATGGAAGTTTGAGAATGCCAACCAGATCAAGGAAGCGCAGTACAAAAAGGAGTGCTACCTGAAGAAAAACGTTGTCTCTATGACAACTGAAGAACTCGTTAATATACAGTCTGAGATCAAGAAACTCAGTGATGAATTTGACGCATACCATGCTGATTGGCTGGGAGCCAAGGTTCGTTTTGTGAGGCTCGCTGACAACTTCACTTCAAATGTTGCAGCCCCAATGCAACATGAAATTCCTCGGGCTGAAGCATCTGCTCAGCCTACCGAAGAAAATGCCAGCACCGCTGATGACAATCAGGCTGCTGAAGAAAATGCTAATTCCAGGGTTGATGACTGCATTCTACCCACTAAAGAAACTACCAGGGCAACAACTACAGTTGTGCCTGAAGAAAGTGAAGACGTCAGGGCAACTGCATCAGTTGTGCTTGAACAAAGTGAAGACGTCAAGGTAACTGCATCAGTTGTGCATGAAGAAATTCAACCAAATTCCTCTGCTCCTCCTGCGCCTACACCAACTTCGATCCTTCCATCTGCATCGGATGTGAAGAAGACCAAGGCTGCAGAGCGTGCATCAGTGAAGAAAAGGAAGGCATCAACTTCATCAGATTCTTCAGCCCCGAAGAAGATGAAGCCATTGACCAGCTCATTTGCCAACCCAATTGATGTTGTTCCTATCTCAACCATGCCATCAAAGGACCTTGTTCTTTTTGATGAAGAATATGTGATTCCAAGTGAATCTGATGAAGAGAATTCCTTTGCCGCTTCGTTAGAGCAGTTGGATGAAGAAATTGAAGTGGATGAAATCCCTTCAACCCCAATTATCTCATCGCCCATGCCTCAGTTCACTGCTGAAAAGGCCGGTGTTGAAGAAATGGATGAAGAAGTCGATGTGGACATTGGATGCACCACGCCAGTGCTGAATGATGACTTTTGGGAAAGTCAGCACCCCAACTCTCCTCTGTTCACACCTCTTCAACAAATTCCTCAGTCCCCAGTAACTACTGAAGTCCAAATGGGATCTGAAGAACCCTGTGCAACTCCGTCCATCCATGAAGAAATTCCAGCCACTAGTGCTGATGAACATGTAAATGCAGAATTGAAGTCCCAGGCTGCCACTGAAGAAGTACCTGAAATTCCTCAGTCTATGGAACCTGAGATTGAGATCCCTGAGGTTGTGATGCAATTGACTGACACTCCTCATCCCAAGTCAAAGGATCCCTTCTCAAAGAAACAAAAAATTCAAGGCTGATGACTTCTTTGGCGAGCATGTATTCTTCACTAGCTACAATCCTTATGACTCTGCTCGTCTTAGGAGGAAGCGCTTCTGGACTACCAGCCAGGCCAATTTCTATTTTTCGCTGCTTTTCAACAAGGACAAAATCTTCTACCATGAGCATATTCCTCATGTGGACATGGAATCATTGACTTGTTTCAATCCTGTGCTTAGTGTGCTTCATGATGCAGGCCTCCTCAACTTTTGCTCTAACATTGTTGATTGGAATGAAGAGCTTATTCTTCAGTTCTATGCTACACTGCATATCACAGGTGATCCTGAAGACATCAACACCTGGGTCTTGGACTGGATGACCGATAATACTCATTATAAGGCACCGACCTCTGAATTGCTTCACGCCCCGCCCATCAGTCCACCCAGTGAAGGAGCTCGCTGCCTGTACCAAGAACCTGAACTCACTACTCATTACATGCAAGTGTTAATGAAGCCTCTAAAGCCCGGTCAAGCCCCAAGGACCAAATTCCTCGTAAAGGACTTGTTCTATGTGCCCAGAATAGTCTATCGCATTCTGACGAGGACAATGAGTCCCATCAAAGGCCACGACTCATCTGATGAGAAAATAGTTGGCATCATGAAGAATCTACTATTCAACATCATTCATAGCATTCCAACCAATTATTATGATTTCTTCATGAGGACTTTGGCAAATGTTGCACTCTCTCTGTTTGAGTTGAAGCCTTATGCTCCTTGGATTATGAGATTCCTCAGAACAAGGTCTTCACTCAACTACAAGGCTGATTTTCAGAACCACCTCAGCTACTTGCCCCCAATTGAAGTCCTCAAGCAGACTTTTACTTCAACTGATGACAAGGGCAAGACACCTCTTGTAATTGATGAAGGCATTCGTCCATTGGATGGTCAGTTTCGCAAAGCTGCAGCTTACTCCACCAATGATGACTCTGCCACCATGATTCTGCTGCCAATGCACCCAAGTCTACTCCTCAAGCCACAACTCCACGTGTGATGACTGACCGTGAGCTGCTTCTTAGTCTTCACCAAAAGGTGGATCGAAATCATAAATGGGTTAAGCGTCAGTTTGGTTCTATTCTTCACAACATGACTGCTACACATAATGCAGTGAAGAAAAACCATTACTACCTCCATGAAGTTTTCGGTCGCACCTAGGCTGTCTTATCTCATCTGTATGGTGAAGAAGATCTGAAGAAAATGGGTCTCAAGGAAGATTTTGACTGGTCTGCACCTCCTTCGAAGAAATTCAAGAAGGTCAAAGTTCCTACCTTGGTGGCCAGTTCATATTCTTCATCTCGTGACACCGACGAGTATGAAGACTTGGACGACACTGCGCAGGCCCTACAACGACAAACGACCCCAACAACGTTGGTGCTCCTCCATCAACTTGATATTCTTCAGGGGCGTTAGTCCTCGTTTTCAAACCTTTTGGTCCTTCGATGACAAAGGGGGAGAAATTTGAGTTAGTCTTCAAGCGGGTCTACTTTTATGGGCGTTTTTTTCTAAGCTACAACTCTCGTTCTTTTGAAGACTTTGCTGGATCGAGTTGTAATCTTAAACTCTATGGTGGCCTGATACTTTTGTTGTGCTTTCCTGCATGCTTATTCCTTATTAATGTTAATGCACGCATGCTGGATTACATCAGTCACCATATTTCATCATACATTTCAAATTCTTCATATTATATGTCAATGCGTGTATGAATTACAAGATATAGGGGGAGATCTCCATGATTCTACTCTTCAAGTGTGCTTTGCTTCAAAAGAACATTCCTCGCTATGCACATCTTCAGGGGGAGTTCTTCTATATCTTCCAATCAAATTCCCCAATTCTAGTATTTACACTTCATATGTTTATCCCCGTTGAAAACTTAACCTATATTGCCATCAATCACCAAAAAGGGGGAGATTGTAAGTGCATCTAGTGCCCCTTAGTGATTTTGGTGTATTGAAGACTTATAGGTTAAGGGACTAATGTGTTTATGAGTGTACACAGGTCTATAAGTCTATGACGAGTTTGATATTTAGAGAGAAAGTCGACCCCTAAAATTGAAGTTCTTCGACTGAAGACTTTGGCTTTCTGAAGACTTTGAAAGTGAAGAAATTGGTGCAATCCTGAAGACTTGGTATTCATTCGAGGAGCATGAAGCATGAAGACTTTTGTTTTCGCAGTTTCATTTTCTCTTTCTTGAGTCATAGGAAACACCGTACTGTTAAAGGGGGTCAAGGAAATACTAAGGAAAAAATTTCCATGTGATGCTCAACTCAAATCCTACATACCAATCCTTTCGAGTGAAGCCATTGGAAATCTCATACAGTTCAGTCAAATTTCTTCAGTGACAGAGACGAAGTTCTTCTGGTCTCTGAGGAATTTGTTCTGACTGAGGAGTTAGGAATTCGCGAGTGCGGATTGCCTACACAGTGAGGAACATGATAGCCCTGAGGAATTTGTTAGTCAAATTTCCAACCGTTGCTGTGCTATGCGCCAGCTGTCCCAAAATATCCTTCCACCTAACGGTCATATCATTGAAGGGCATTTATGTCTTATCACGTCGGGCTGCTCCCTAGGCTATAAATAGCCGCCCCCTACAACCACTAGCTGGTTGGCTGCTCCGAGAGAAACTGACACTTGTCATTTGAGAGCATCCCATCCTCCGAGGACTTTGAGTGAAAATCATCAAGTGAGGAAAACCCAAACCCAAACACCTACAAACCCAAAGTGATTGAGCATCACTGAAGAGATTGATCCTGCGTGGATCCGACGCTTGTTACCTTTGAAGACTGTGCATCTTCCAGACGGTTAGGCGTCATGGTCTAGAGCATCCAAGAGGAAATTGTGGATCGTCGAGTGACCAAGTCTGTGAAGGTTTTGAAGTCACCTAAAGACTTACCACGAGTGATTGGGCGAGGTCTGTGTGACCTTAGCTGAAGGGAAATACGGTGAGGACTGAGTGTTCTGAACTGCCTGTTCAGAACTGGGTGTCCGGGACTGTGTGTCCTCAGGTTTAAATACCTAGCCGCCCTAACCAGACGTACAACTGTCACAGCAGTTGGAACTGGTCTACCAAATCATTGTCTTCACCAAGTTACCTGGTTCCATTTCCTCAACCCTTTCATTTCCTCTTTTATGTGTTGAGTGCTTGTTCATATCCGTTTGAAGATTTTGACTGAAGACTTCCTCTATCTCCTCAGTTCAATTTCTTCAGTCTGTTTGTCTTATCATGTGTTATCCTGTGTTTACGCTTTCTGTACTATGTACTTGTTTTCATTTCATCATGGAGACCATGCTCATGCACTGCTATGTTTACTTCTGAGTACTTATTCCGCTGCAAGTAGTTCTTCACTCAGGAATTTCCTCACCCGCAAATTCCTCAGTGAAGAATTCATAAAAATCGCCTATTCACCCCCCCTCTAGTCGATATAACGCACTTTCAGTTATTGACCAGAGATGAGTCCGGTCATGTCTACATAGTTCTCGAACCCGTAGGGTCCGCACGCTTAACGTTCGATGATGATATGTATTGTGAATTATGTGATTTGATGTACCGAAGGTTGTTCGGAGTCCCGGATGTGATCACAGACATGACGAGGAGTCTCGAAATGGTCGAGACATAAAGATTGATACATTGGAAGGTTATGTTTGGACACCGGAAAGGTTTCAGATAGGTTTGGGCATTTTCCGGAGTACCGGGGGTTACCGGAACCCCCCCGGGGGGTTAATGGGCCTTCATGGGTTTTAGTGGAAGAGAGGAGGAGGCAACCAAGAGGAGGGGCGCGCCCCCCAAGCCCAATCCGAATTGGGGAGGGGGGCCGGCCCCCCTTTCCTTCTTCCCCTCTTCCCTTTCCTTCCCCTCCTAGTTGGACTAGGAAAGGGGGGAACCTACTCCTAGTAGGAGTAGGATTCCCCCCTTGGGGCGCGCCCTAGGAGGCCGGTCGGCCCCCTCCTCCACTCCTTTACATACGGGGGGAGGGGGGCACCCCATAGACACACAAGTTGATCTCTTAGCTGTGTGCGGTGCCTCCTCCATAGATTTCCACCTCGGTCATATTGTCGTAGTGCTTAGGCGAAGCCTTGCATCGGTAACTTCATCATCACCGTCACCACGCCGTCGTGCTGATGAAACTCTCCCTCGGCCTCAGCTGGATCTAGAGTTCGAGGGATGTCACCGAGCTGAACATGTGCAGATCGCGGAGGTGCCGTGCGTTTGGTACTTGATCGGTTGGATCGTGAAGACGCTCAACTACATCAACCGCGTTACTTAATGCTTCCGCTTTCGGTCTATGGGGGTATGTGGACTCACTCTTCCCGCTCATTGCTATGTTTCTCCTAGATAGATCTTGCGTGATCGTAGGCAAAATTTTGAATTACTACGTTCCCCAACACGTAGCATGTTGCCCCATTGCCGCGACAAAGCAGATCGACCACGAGCTTGGGGCTCGATGGCGCGGCGTTGCCAATTTTTGTCTGCATAACGGCCTTCCCCCACATTGTTGGAGGACCCCCCCCTCCCGTGGCCGTTTTTATCTCCTCCCGGGATCCAGTAGCCTCTGACGACCCATCGGCCGGATATCTCCTCCTCGCCCACAAGGTGTTCGACGAAATTTGTCCAAAGGGAAAAATTGTTTGCGTTTTTCTTGTGCATTTGTAGAATTGTAGCTTTATAGATAGTTTCGTATTGTAGATGAGTTCACATGACTCCAGTTATTGTGACGAATCCTTATCGGATGAGGAATTTGACTTGATTGAGGAGGAAGATATTGCTATGCGTTTGATATTTTTGTGTGTGCAATATGTATGAATAAAGATGAAAGATATAAATGAGGTTCCCATGCGGATAGGGTAGCTATTGGTGACGGTGCTTGCTCGTGCCCCCAAAAAGTTGTTTTCATGCCCATTTTTTACAACACCCTGTTTTCGTGCTCCAAAAGTGGGTAGTTATTGGAAATGCTCTAATGCTGCCATATTGGTGTCATAAAAAGAAGTCCAAATATTGCAGTAGTCTCCTACTTTGTGGACGCAAAAGACGCGTGTACAACTCGATCAGGATGCCATATATTCAATATCGTGGTCTTGGGAGGCAAATGGAGAGTTCTCGGCTCGGTTAGCATATGCGGCAAAGTTCTCGGGCAGAGAGGTAATCCCCACTATTGAATTTACGTGGAAATCTAAGCCCCGTTACAATGCAAATTCTTTGTCTAGCTCTACAAAACAGGCGTTGCAATTCAGATAGACTTGCAAGCCATGGACTGGAGCACCAGGAGGCTTGTCCATTTTGTGCGTAGGAGAAGGAGACCACTAATCACATCTTACTAGACGGGAGAGGTTTGGACTCTCGTTTCCTAGCTCTCAACAAACCGGACTGGGTGCCCCTGAGGGGGTCAAGATTGGAGGAATGGTGCATTAATAAGCTGGGGCAGACCTATACAAAAAAGACATGTGTGCAATCTTTGTTCTTATAGTGTGGGAGTTAAGAGAAGCACCACAATGTCATTGTGTTCGATGAAGCTTCACCATCCCTGCCACTACTAGCCCAAAGAATAGAAGTTGAAAATAAAACGAGGAAGCAAGGGGGAATCTTAAAAGGAGACATGGAAGACTTGTTCGAGGCTACTAGTAGAACCAACTGAAGAAGCGCGCACTGCCTATTAGTAATAGCTGCCCTGCTAGGAGTACTACTCTAGCGGTTGGTGTACTCTATTATGGGAGCTAGCCAGAAAATTCCGGATAGCAATTGAAGAATCGCGTGGTTGGTGTATTCTATCACAGGAGCTAGCCAGAAATTTCCGAATAACAACTAGAGAATCACGTCCAGCCAACAAACTTCGCTTGACAATGGCTAGCTGGCAGCATAGTGAGATCACCTAGATCGAATCCCTACAATAGGGACCGTTTGATATATATACTAGGCCACACAGTTCTCGGACACAAACCAACAAATATGAGCCATCTGATTAAAAAGATCCAACAATCTACATTACTTGATGCTGGTATACTGTATAGGAGTATAGAGGTACAGATAACTCTCATGCGTATTCGAGATCAACCCCCCCCCCCCCCACCAATGTCTCCGTTGAGCACATCACACAATTCTTCGCTCTGTGGATGTTACTAAATGAGGTCTGTCTTGACGAGCCCACCGAGGATGGCATCCTTTAGAAACACACGACCTGTGGACAATACTCGACGACCTTCGCGTACAGGGCATAGTTCCTAGGGACGATCCTTTCTCCCTTGGACAAAATGGTTTGGAAGGTTTGAGCATCTCCAAAGTCATTTTTTTTGCTTGGTTAGCCCTTCAAGACATAATTTGAACGACCGATAGATTGGCAAAATGTGGGTGGCCAAATTGCGATCGCTGCCCTCTTTGCATGACGATACAAGAGTGCGGGCCTCACCTCTTCCATAAGTGCTGCTACACACGACGTCTTTGGTCTTTGGCCATTGAGAAATTCATCATGCACGGGCTTGACAGTTCTGCTTGGCCCTTGTTCGACTCGGTGGAGGAGTGGTGGGCAAGCACCTCTGCCGAGGGCACGCCGAACCGTCAAGCCAAGGCCTCCCTCATCATGCTCGTCTCATGGATAATTTGAAACGAGCGTAATGCAAGAGTGTTTAAGCATAAGAGTGCTCCACCGCCAATCTTGCTCTCCTCCATCTCTACCGAGGCTAACCTTTAGGTCGTCGCCGGTGAAAAGAAGCTAGGGTCTTTTATTTCATGCGAGTAATCCGCATGCCGTGTTTTTGGGTGTCTTGTAACAAACTTTTTTCTATTTTAATTAATGAATGAGACAAAACTTTTACCTTGATTTTAAAAGAAAGAGAAGGAAAGAAAAGGAAGTCCAGCGTCGGACTCAAAGGAAGAGCTGTTGCGGAAATGGAAAGAGCCGGAAGGGTGAGCCGTGGTCGTTCTAGTCGAGTCGGGCCGCCCGCCGCCACGCCATCTTCTCCTTCCCGTTAATTAAAACCATCAAGCATAAAACCCTCGCTCGCCTAGCGCGGCCACCTGCCCCCCCTCTCCCCTTCCCCTCTGCCGCGCCTGCGCGCGAAGCGAAGCCTCTCGCTTCGATCCTTTGCTTCCCCGCGACTCTTGCCATGGCGGCCGATGGCTCCGAGCGCCACACGGCGCAGGTGGTGGGCGCTGAGGGGGAGATGGACGGCCCCGCGCTGGAGCGGTTCGCGGCGGCGGCGGGGCTCGTGCAGCGCGGCCTCTCCTACGCCGTCGTCTCCATCTTTGGGCCCCAGGGCAGCGGTGAGCCCACATCCTCTGCCGTGCGGAAATATTCAGCTCCTTGTGTTGGGATTTGTGAGGGGAGGATGCAACTGTCTCTTTGGGGTTCACGGCGATGAGAAAATGGAGAGCGATAAATTAAACAGGTTTCCGTTTACGCAGTTATTAATCCGTATGCTCGTTTCCGTAGTGCGCATCCTATCCTCTAGCGGTGCGGTCGGTTGAGTTCCCTCTAGCGTGATGTGAACTTGTCGTGCGGTGGCGATTTTGTTTAGGTGCTAGTTCATTTCGGAAGCCGTTCCTGATGCCTACTTTGTTCACCGGGCAGGGAAAAGCACCCTGCTCAACCATCTCTTCGGGACAAGCTTCACCGAGATGGATGCCTTGAAAGGAAGGTAAACGCCATCCACGCCGAGTTTCCTTTTTCTTCAAAAATTGTTCGATTTGGTGATTGTGATGTTAAATGCTGCTTTTATGTCTTTTCATTGCTGCTGTTGCTGCCAGGAATCAGACCACCAAGGGGATTTGGGTTGCCGAAGCTGTTGGCATCGAGCCGTTCACTCTTGTGATGGATTTGGAGGGGACGGATGGGAGGGAAAGAGGGGAGGTGACTTGTTTTCTACTGTACTTGCAAGCCTGTTCGATGTTTAGATTGTTATGCATGCAATTGGGCTTTCATGCTATACTTTCATTTTATAGTTTGGATGGCTTGTATATTCCTCAACCTTTAGCATTCATCCAGTCCTCTGCCTCTTAACTGTTTGTTGACTAATGTCCACAAAAGTAGTACGCGTCACTTATTTCCTTTGTACCACCTGAGTGCTTAACATGCCGAGAAGAAAATTGCTGTGATTCACATGCTGCATTAGTCCCCTTATTAACTTTCTACAAGGATCTATAACATTTATGCTCTTGTTTCCAGTACGAAATGGAGGTTCTTAGCACTCAGTGGTGTGCTATAAATGCTATTTTGCCACTATAGTACGTCTAGTTGCCATTTTGCAGCCTAAATCCAGGCAACTGATTTGAGCACATACTTAGAAATGCAACCAACTAATACACTCTCGCAAGTTCTCTGTCCCTTCACCTATGACAGTTTGAGCTAGAATTTCAGGCATCCACTTTTTTTCTCCGTAAAAGAGGGAGCGGCTCCGGCCTCTGCATTGTGCAATGCAAGTCAGCCATCTTTTTTTTTCTCGAGCACCCAGACGTCTTTATTAAAAGTGTTTATTACGAAGTATCAAGTTCGACAAAATGAAACCGTCAACTTAAAGGATACATATCGTCACTTCTGACCATACATTTGATATTTCTTTTGTTGAAATGAGGAGCTTCACCTTTTATTTCCGTTTTTTCACTGGTTGGTATTGTTAATTCTTAGTATTAAGTTACATTCCAGCGACGATTATTAACTGGTGCCTTGTGTTACTCGTGCAGGATGATACAGCCTTTGAGAAGCAGAGTGCCCTTTTCGCTCTTGCAGTTTCTGATATTGTAATGATAAATTTGTGAGTTGCTGATGTCATTGAGTAATCTTTAGTTGGTGAATTATAACTGAATTACTGCAATGAGTAGAGAGCAATTTTGCTCAACCTTTTCATGTGGATTGCTAATTGTAAATGTGCACTCTGCAGGTGGTGTCATGACATAGGCCGAGAACATGCGGCTAACAGGCCTCTTTTGAAAACTATATTTGAGGTAACTCGGTTGCAATCAGACATGAAGTACTTATTTTGACTACATATGTGTGTTAGTTTCTTATGAGTTATTTTTCTCTATTTGAGGTTTTGATGCGTTTATTCAGCCCTCGGAAAACGACGCTACTGCTTGTGATCCGTGATAAAACAAAGGTTAGTACAGTTCTAGAGACCGAGACACACAATTTTGTTCCTCTACTACCGAGTCAGAGATGCATAACTTCTAGTATTTTAGACAACGGAAGAAAATCTCTCTCCCGGCCTCTACATGCACATAGCCATGCTTATATAGAAATAAAACTCGACCAAGAGGAACTAGCACCTGTGGCATTTTTATTTAGGAAAACAACTGTGAGGCACCGCATGGAGGCCAAGTCTTGAACCCACGTGTGCGTAGCAAGCGCATAAGCTGCTAGCCAACTGAGTGGCACTCAATTCTCGTGCATAATTTGTATGATTTCATTATTATTATTTTCTTCTTATTTGCAGACTCCCGTAGAGTATCTTGCCCAGGCTCTAAAGGAGGATATCCACAAGGTTTTCTTATCTTACATTCTGCTCACCTTCCTTTTCTGCTTTGTCATATTGGAATATTCACAATTTTTTTTCTGTTTGTAATAGATATGGGATTCTGTTCCCAAACCAGAAGTCTTCAAGAAAGCTGCGCTAAGCGAATTCTTCAATGTAAGTGCATGACTTTCACTGAAAATGGGACTTGCATATATCAACTGACATATATTTTGTTCAATATAAAGGTGGAGGTCACCGCATTGTCAAGTTATGAAGAGAACGAAGAACTATTTAAGGAGCAGGTATGTTAGAAGCTAACATGCTTATTCTGTCACATGCTGGTTGCAACTATATTTTAGTTTAGACGTCTTGTGTAGAATCAATAACTCAAGCTAGTCTCTCTCTCTTTTTTTTATGGGGAAGACCTTGTACTCTACCGTTTCCTACCTTTTTTACTTACTTGCAGGTTGGGAAACTCAGGCACAAGTTTATTCATTCAATCGATCCTGGTGGTTTAGCAGCTGATAGAAGAGGTGTCATACCTGCTTCAGGTTTCTGTATTAGCGCAATGCATATCTGGAAAGTAATACGAGAAAATAAGGACCTTAACCTTCCCGCTCACAAGGTTAGGTCATTGTATTTTTATTGACAGTGGTCTGAGAAAACTAACACTTCATTGGGTACCTAAGCATGCTTCTAAATCCCTTTTATATCATATATAAATTATATATTTCACTGTTTTTTCTTCCTGCATTTTCTAGATCATGGTTGCTACTGTTCGTTGTGAAGACATTGCGGATGAAAAGCTTAGATGTTTTATGTTGGATGAGGTTACCTTTGCTCTTATGTTATAGTTCTTAATCTTCTCTTTAGCTAGCACCATGGGAATTAATTATTTCGCTCTGCAGGGTTGGTTGGAGCTGGAGGCAGCTGTAACATCCGGTCCAGTACGAAGCTTTGGCATGAAGCTTAGCGACATTATTGATTTTTATCTATTAGAGTGAGTGATTGACTAGTTTTCCCGGCAAGGGTCTTCCTAGAAAGTTATGATAATCACATTGATTACCATGATTCATTATGTTTGTCTTCTCAATTAGCATACCCCTGAACCTGTTAGTTTAATTACGTGCTGTTCATTTGCTTCAGCAGTGTAATGCACATTTTCCTTGCACGCATGTTCGTTCTTTGTTTGTTTGTCCCCATAAGTCTGAGGTTCTATATTGTTTTGATGCACATCATGTACTGCCTATATGGATATTAAACTGTTACCCAACATATTGATCAATTAATGCACGCGGTTCCTTATAATGCCATTTGCGTCGTGTTACCATGCTGCTATGTCTTATGGTAATCAAGCTTTTTGAACCAGTTTTTGCCTTTTCCCCACAACTTTTTTCTGCTTTGGTGACTATTTTTCCACAGCAAATTATAAAATAACCCGAGCACAACACAGTTTAGGAGTAGGAAAACTCGGAAGATATATAATTCATAATGTTTACATCACTTCTTAAAACCGCCATTCATTTGTACTGTACCATGGCATCACTTGATAGAAATCTCAAAAGAAAGGAAACCTTTTCTTACTTTTTACGCTGATGGTTTATTTTTTCGGTTTTTGTTTTATTTTGTCATGTGAGTTAGCTGAATTTATTTGGTTGTTCTGGTACTGCATAGTCGTACAAATGTCTTGGTCTCTGGGGTTGTTTCAATTAGTGTTTATGTGGAAATTGATTAGTTCTTGAAAGCACATAAAGAAAATGATCTTGGCATTTGTTTCATACAGTTCGATCTCTGATCTGACTGCTTTTTCTTGCAGCTATGACATGGAAACCATGTACTTCGACGAAGGTGTGAGAACTGTCAAACGTCAACAGTTACAATCTGAAATTGTAAATGTGAGTAACTCATTTAAACATACTCTGTCACTCTTGACTTACATAAAGTGTAAAGTGGTGTAAAGCGGGGGGGGGGTCCCCCACCTGAATATATAACTGAAGGCTGTAACCATCGTACAGACGGTCACAGAAGGAATTACAAGAACACGAGGGTTCGTGCGGATAGGTATGTAAGGCGGCGGTCTTTTCAGCCGGCATCTTTTGCCGGTGAGACCATAGGGTCAGGTCGTCAATGATAAGCCGTAGGGTGGTCGAGCCATGATAGTCGATCTTGTTGAAGATCATGGTGTTTCGAGAGGCCCAAATCTTCCACAGGTTGATGAGCAGGACGGTCAACCAGATGGAGTGGTCCAGTCTAGGGGCATTCTGCATGCCCACAAGATTGGTGCGGCGAGGTGGAGTGATGCCGACTCTTTGCCAGATTCAGTGGCGTGCGTGCATTGGATGAAGATGTGAAGGGCATCCTTGGAGGCGTGGCTGCACCTTGGGCATACTGGAGATATGCTTGTGGAGGAGGTTGGCCTTGGAGTTTAGTCTGGTCATGGAACAGCATCCATCCTAAGTTACGCGATTGGTAACCTTGGAGGATTATATTGCCCTAGCATGAGTGTCCACATTGTCTTCAGCCATTATAAGCCGAGCGGGTGGAGAATGGAAAGAGTAAGGACATTATAGGTCCTTAAACTATTTCAGGGGTCTCATGTAGTTCCCGGAACTTTGAAATCATCATCAAGATCCTGGAAGTGTGATTAGTGAATCATCCAGGTCCGAAGCGGCCACGTCATCCTTCCACCGTGCTCGCTCACGCTGCTTGTTTGCAGCTTTGGCCCTAGATGATTCACTAATTGCACTTCCAGGACCGTGATGGTGATTTTTAAAGTTCCAGAACCTATGTGAGACCCCCCGAATTAGTTTAGGAACCTCTAATATGCTTTACTCTATATTCAATGTAGGTGAATATATTCTTAAGAATCAGTGCATGGCCAATGACAGTTTACATCATTGGCTGCCAACGTGTGCAGTATCAAGTGTTGTCTTCCAAACATCTGAAACACTCGGTTTTATAATCTTTCTTGGGTCCTATTAAGTTAACTGAAGCGGTTTCCGCATATGTAGGGCAGCTATAATGTTAAATACTGGATCTTGCCAATTCTTAGAAAATGAAGCTGGATTTTTCAATTGTATCTCATGTTGATCACTTGGTCTCATGCATTGCAGCACACGCACCCTGCTTTTGAGACAGTGATAGAACACCTGCATTGCACGGTCCTCAGTAAATTCAAAAACGATCTAGAACAATTATTGAGGAGTGGTGAGAGATTTGCAGCATCAGCTCGTCATTGTGCCCAGTCTTCATCAGTAGAGTTTGAGGCAGGATGGAGAGGTAAACAAACAACTTCCAGCCTCAAGATTTCTTGGGATGCAACTATCTAGCGCTATTTGACCATTGTTTCCGTGTCATGTGCTTTATTCTTCAGTTAGTCGTTTTTTTTACATGATTAGTGATGTTCCTTTTGATGAATTTGGGTGACCTTGTAACCATATGCAGTAATGCAGTATTGTGAATTTTTTGACAGGAACAGTATTGTGAAAATTGATTTCTCACGTTTTGGTACTGCCTTCATGCTTTTGGTTTCATAATACTGAATGAGCTTTCACCACCCTATTGCACTTTGACTGCAATGAGCTTTTGCATGTTGATCTTGTTGTAAGCACTTTTTTCACGCTTGCTCCCAGTGGCAGTGCCAGCATCCAGACGTTGTGATGTCACGAGGACCTGTGTAGTCAATTTTCCTAATTTGTTTGATCAGCAGTGGTGTACGCATACATGAGGTTCTCCTGTTTGCCAAATTCATGTGTAGTCACTAGACTACACAGCTACAACTTGGCTTTGCCACTGCTTGCTCCTGGGATTGTTATCATCTTCATTTGGGAGGCATGTCTTTATCATCTTGTGTGTGTTTTTAAACGGTAGTGGCTTGTCATAAGCTCTAGTTCTCATGCTTGTTATTATGGCTCATTCAGCTGATATTGAAAACACTAGGCTGCATCGTCTCCTTTAATTGAGATATCGGTCCTATTTTGGAGTGCTCGTACAAGTAGGGTTCACTTCGGACTTGCGCTTCTATTATCGTGGTCATTGCTTGGATGTTGCAAGCTCCTTTGATGTATGGTCTGTGCTTTCATGCATGTTTGTGGTCCCTGCTTGTACTTGCTTAGGTTCTAGTGTTCTGTCTTGGTCGCTGGTTGCCGGCGGGCGTGCCAGGGTTCCTTAGGTCGTTTATTGTTTGTTTTGGTTGCCATGGGCCATGCGATCTTTGGCGCTGTACTTCTATTTCTATCTAATGAATACATGCAGCTCTCCTGCATGGTTTGAATCTCAATATTTTTGACTAGATAAACTATGTATTTTGGTTTTTACTTTGTTGTTCCCATGCAGATGCAGTAGTTAAACATGCAGACTGGGATGCTACAAATAGCAGGAACAAACTGCAGCAGAGTATGGAAGTTCATACAGCATGTTTGAGGATTGCAAAATTGGATGAACTAAAAGCTACTTATAAGGTTATTTTCCTACTCAGTACAGACTCTGAAATCTTGAGACTCCAGCCCCCCCCCCCCCCCCCCCCCCTCTGAAATATACAGAAAGTTTTTCTTACCATGATGTCAGTTTTTAAAACGTTACATCTTCATGCTTTGCCCTTCATTATTGAACATTGCAGAAGAAGCTCTTGGATGCACTTTCTGGACCTGTACAATCAATCCTGGAAACTGGCGAGCGAGACTCTTGGGCATCTATTAGGAGATTATATAGGCGTGAGACCGAACATATTATATTGACATTTTCAGATTCCCTTTCTGAGTATGAACTAGATCAGACAACTTCTGTTGAAATGGTCTTAGAATTAAGGGAACATGCAAAATGTACAGTAGTAAAGAAAGCTCGAGAAGAAGCTGGAAACATCCTTATTCGTATGAAAGGAAGGTAGGACATGATTCCTTTCTTTGCTGAAGGAGAAACTAGGAAAACGTGGCCTTTATGTTTTAGGATAGCACTGCCATCTTTATATCGTTAACATGTTTGCTACCTGTTTTATTTGATTATCTATAGGTTTTCAACTGTGTTGAGCCATGATAAAGATTTGATGCCAAGGACATGGATGGCAAATGAAGATATACATGCAATCACCCGAGAAGCACGCTTAGCGGTATTTATAGTTTCATACTTGTCATGTTCCAGAATTACCAACACACCATTCTTGGGTGGGTGAAGCAATCATCTGTGATTTGTGTGTACAAAAAGTATCATATGTTTACCATCTTCAATTTTCAGGCGTTAAGGCTTATGTCGGTAATGGCAGCTGTAAGGTTGGATGATAAACCAGATAAAATAGACCGGGCTCTGATGGTTTCTCTTCTAGATGGAGGACCACTTTGCTGGAAGAGGAGCATCGAGTTCACTTCTGATCCACTAGCTTCAACCACATGGCAAGAGGTGCTGCGTCTTATACTTTGCTCTCTATGGTTTACAAGGCATGGAGTGAGAAATAAGTTGGAACATTTTATGTTTGTACAGGTGTCACCACAGGATACACTAATCACACCAGTGCAGTGTAAATCCATCTGGAGGCAATTCAAAGCTGAGACGGAGTATCCTGTTGCACAAGCAATTTTGATGCAGGTCTATTTTCCTGGGTTATTTTTCCCGCACAAAATAAATAAATATTTTCCTGGGTTATTTGCTGCCCAAGTGTTCATCCAATCGATCAGTTCTTTCATAACTGTGATCTATGTTTTCTTGAATGGTGAACATGAGCCCATGAGCATCCCTATAAACAGTAAAATCTAAATAGCAAAAAGAATCAAACTATTCTAAAACTTTATATTAATAAACCTGGTCGGCTGTTCTACTCAAAGTTGAAGGTTCACGAAGAAATGACATCTGTGGTATTCTTAGCAAAGCAAACAAAATTGGACATCCAAATTGCTTCAAACGATGCTTTTTTAGCACCGACTTTTTCTTTTTTCTTTGGCCAGAATACCACGATGTCATTTCCTTTTTGGACACGGCCATGGTTACCAAAAATAATAATCAGATTTACCATTTTTTTTACTGTTCAAAGGGTGAACATGGGCCCATGTTCCAATAAGCCCATGTTCCAATAATCCGTGTTGGAAGTTGGAACCTCTGGGTACTAATCTTGGTAGTCCCATCCTCATTGTTTCCTTTTCACCTTATATGTGGAATTATGTTTATGGTATATCTACCTAAGTATATGTGCTGTATGTGGTGTCCTGATCGAATTCTTCCTATCCAACCCTTTCTGCAGGAAGCACACAGACGTAGTAATAATTCATTACCACCTGCGTGGACCATTCTTGTTCTTGCAATACTTGGATTCAACGAATTTATGTTTCTTCTTAGGTACTTATCTGACTGAAGTAATTCTTTATGTGGTGGAATATCTGAATTATCTTTTAAACATTTAATTCAAGTTGTTTCTAGTTAACATGATATTCTGAGATTTCAGTGTTCAGGGTTGTAACAGGGCCATTTTCTCATGTTGGTGGGCTGACTAACCAGGGCTGTTCTTTTGTTCATGAGCAGGAACCCTGTATATATTCTGGGGCTCTTTCTCGCTTTTGTTCTATCCTATGCTGTATGGTTGCAATACGACATTAGGGCTTATTTCCGTCACGGCACTGTAAGAATCTACACATCTCTTTCCATAGATATTAGATCCATGGATTCCTTTTAATTGCCACAATGGAAGATGCTTCTACTAGGCATTTCTCATCTTTTCTCATTATGCCAGTTAGAATTCCTTGCTTGTATTTCTTCCTGATGCATTTTCACTTCAACCGAAGATTGCCAAACATAATTTCCAATTGTTATCCTGCCATCTGCAGGTGTCTGGACTTATCACTGTTTCGTCAAGTCTCCTCCCCACTATCATGGATATCGTAACGGCGATCATCAACATGAGCCACAGGAAGAAGCACTCCTTGCACCGGTCTCGCCGAGCCCCGCCATACCATGCTCAAAGCTTGAGCAACCAGTCGCAGCAACACGCTGAAGTGCACTATCATGCTTCTCCAGACTCGCCGTCCTCGGTGGACTCAAGCAGTGGAGGTGACTCTTGAAACCGTCAGCACAAACGTCTCATGGAAGGAGCACTTAAATCTCGACGTGATGTGCAGATGAGTAGTACGTATATATGGTAAGATGCGGCGAGCATAAACGACTCAAGGAGCACTTCAATCTGGATGTGATGTGCAGATGAGTAGTACTCCCTCTATTCCAAAATATAGTGCGCCCGCGCTTTCCGAGGTCCAACTTTAACCATAAATTTAACTAACAAGACCAACTGCGGCGGGAGAAAAAATTATATAATTAAAAACTTCTTTCAAATACGAATTCACTGATATAATTTTTGCTCGCGCCGCAATCGGTCTTGGTAGTTAAATTTACGGTCAAAGTTGAAGCACGTGGATAGAGGAAGCACTACATTGTAGAGTGGAGGGAGTAGTACATATCATAGTAGTATATATTAGATCCATGTATTCTTTTTAATTGCCACAATGGAAGTTGCTTAAATATATACCTTTCTCATACACACACGCAACAAAATAGCACAAAAATATGACATAGCAAGAGATTTTTTTCCCTATTCAAAGTTTAACAAGTTTTGTCCCCCAAATCGTTTACACAATTGATCCACTTTTACTATTAGCTTCCTCATGAGGAGTTCTTTAAAACTAGATCTCTTGTTGGTATGTCTGATAAATATTTTTGTGTACTTGCAGATCACTGTCACTTGTCGTATTTAGCCACTTAGTTAACAGATTCAGTTAACTTAGTTGTGAGGTTTCTGAACGTCAATATACAGTATTAAAAGACTTGTTTCATGGTACTTGTGTGGGTTAATGCATTTTCTTGCTTATTGTTAACACTTTAATACTCATTCTGTAGCTCTTCACAACATTCTAAGTTTAAAAATATACAAAATTATTGTATGGTACTTCCTCCGTTTCTTTTTAATCTACATATAGGGTTTGTCTGAAGTCAAACTCTGACCAACTTTATAGAAAAAAAATCAACATTCTCAATACGAAATTAATATCATTAGATGCATCATGAAATTAATTTTTATACTATGTAGCTTTAGTATGATATTTTAAATATAATTTTGGTCAAACTTTATATAGTTTGACTTCAAACAAACCTTATATGCAGAGTAAAAAATGAAGGGGGTCACTATACACAATGTTTGTGGCAATTGTTCTGGTTAATATGACAACTATCGTGACATAATCTAACAATTGATGGCGTCAAAAAAATTAAACATATGAATATGGGATCTTGTTTCGAATAGCTCGCTGAGACAACTCTCTGGCTAAGACAGGTCAATAATAAGATTAATGGCATGAAGACGAATCATTTTGAATTTAGCAATTAGTGCCATGATGTCACCATGAGGTGGAAGATTGCACGCATGCATTTCCTCCCTAAGGGAAAAACACCATTGGGATGCACTTTTGCACACACATGCAATGTAGATTTTTCTTTCTTCTCAATTTATTGACCACTATATGGACACTTAAATTGAAGTGGAAGATAGTCAAATGCCCAAATGGCCCCCCTCTCCCTCAACCTGGCCTACCCACCCACACTCTCGCATCCAACGCCTCTTCACTCGTCGACGTGCCGGACAAGCCGCACTATGTTTGCTCCTGTCAAATTGTGCTACGATGTCGCCTAGGCGTCCGGAACGCCATGGTCTCGACTTCGAGGACCAGATCAATTATGGCCGGCAAACACCAGTTTCTATGCACCTCTTGTGGCTAGTGCACCCTTCTCTACACAACCTTATCCACCACCAAGCTCAATCTAGACTCCACGTGGGTTGCCACTCTACTACCGAATACTTGCAGTGGCCGCACATCTAAGTACTTCGTCGCCCAACTTGACGAACTCAATTTCGGTGCCATAGCCTAGATCCTACTCCAACAAGACTACCTCACATAGAAATTTACTTTTGACTTCTAGCTGAACATATATGTTTTCCTCCGGTATCGTCGGCACCACGCACACTTGCAAAACCCTAGTTGACCTAATCCACACACATGGTGACCTACTGGCTAACTTCAAAGTCACAACATGGCAAAAATTTCAAGTTTAACAATGATCAATAGCCTTTTCATCTTCATTACCATGAAATCCATTAGCTTCAAGGATAGTAATAATTTTAAGTTCAATAAATACACTGATAGAGGCGAAGGTGTCCTAGTGTTTCGATGAGAGGTAGCTACCATTTCCGATGGAACTCGACTTTGACGATTCGACTATGACCGTGCGAAGAAGTCGCACCTTAGCAATCGCTAAACCAACTTCAAGAGGTTACTAACCACGTCGGAACACGATCAACCTGGCCAAGAGAGTCTATTTTCTGCACACAAATGAAGAACAAACAAGAAACTGAGATTACAATCTGGATATTGCGAATATAAAAGGAAAACTTTATTGATCAAGTGGGGTTCTATGACGTCTTGGTCTGATCATTGAACACAAACGAAGGACGGAAGTTGCAGTTATGGTGAACTTTAATCTAAAAAACCCAAGTCTAAAATGACGCCCTAAGGGTTGTATTTATAGGGAGACAGAGGGGAATTTTGTCCATCCTTGGCAAGATGGGACTAAAATTCATTTTCCTATTAATACGGATTCTAAAAACAACATATTAAGTGTATTTTGAAATTACATGGGTTTGGTACAAAAATAAGGTGGCGACACACCTATATCACGTTATGGACGAAATTTATGAAAGGTCATCTTATATATTTCGTCCATGTCCTTTGTATGTCATCATGATGGCTCTAAAGTGCTGAAAACTTCATTAGAAAACTCCGTTCTTGTTCCCTTTCCGCTCGCCATCATCTTCATGCTTGATCATGCTCCGATGTTCGTCCTTCTTGTCCGTGTTGGCTCCTTCATTTGTAAGCAAAACAAATATAACCAATTTAGGCAGCATCATATCCTCATGAACATTAGAATCATTACCAACAAATGAAAGTACCTGGTAATTTAGTCGGCGTGCGCAAGCTCTAATAATTGGTTTAGTATGTGTAGCAGCAGGGGTTGTGGGTGTAACTGTATTAGTGATGTCCTCATCAGACATCATAAGAGTAACATTTAAAATAAATATGAGAAGCACAAATGTCATCATCAGGGAGAAACATGTCTCCTGAAGCTTTCTTCTAAATAGGTCAATTAAAGCATAAGGGTCTTTTGGTGTTACGTACCATACAAGCTCTAGAAAAATTCTCGTCATATCAATTCAGTTGGTGTTCTTAAAGTAACCAGTTTATGTTATGACTATGAAGTCGACCGACAGTAGAACAAAAAGTAAAAATCAGAGAAGCATCTAGTGGAACAAAGGTAAATCTAAGTAGCAGTGCTCACAAAATTAAACATGCCATACGCACCAGAATAACAAAGTACTCAAAATCGTCTTCGAAGCAATCACAGAGAAAGAAGATGGGGAGAAGTTCTTCGGACACATGTAAGTTATAGAACTAAATGTGATCGAAGAAGTAGAACCTGTAGGCTTGACGAAGACAGAGATTTGTTCGACAAGTTCGAGTTGTTGGAACAACTCTATGCTTGGTTGGAGGGGCTGAGATTTAACTCAGAATACCAGGTCTTCACCCTATTATCCTTGAGCTGAAGTCACTTATACTTATCACTCGTGGTAGATCTTTGAGGTACATGTCGAGACATTCACTGACTTGTGTTCGGTTGTTCACAATAACTCTCAGATGCTCTGAGTAGACACCTAACCGTCTAGTGGATGCACAGTCCACAAGAGTAACATGTTAACTTGAGTTTCAGTTAGTTCTTTAGTGATGTTCAATCACTTAACAGTTGTAGGCTCTGGGATTTTACTCTCTTAGGATTCTCAAAATCTCTTCGGGGGGATGGGTTGCTCTGACAAGCTCTTGTCAATTCACTCACAGAGCAACCAACCGTTTAAGGTTGAAGTGGGGTGGCTATTTATAACCGGGATCAGTCTCGAGGTGCGAAATGACCAATAAGGAAACCAGTCACCTATTGTACACATGACACGTGGCGTAATGCTAGGATTTCAAACGCAACCAACATCTTACTTGCGGAATGAGTCAAGCCAACTCAACTTGATATTCGGGCGCACGGTAAACATCAGTACTCCAATGCATTTCGCTGTCTAATTCGAAAAAATATGCTATTATAACCTTTCTTCAAATATGTAAAGTGGACGTTCTAGCTTCTAAAGTTTTGAGCATCAGTACTTCTTGGACTTGCCCTTCTTCTTGAAACTGGTGGTCGTGTTGACCATCAACACTGTTTTATTCTTCTGCATTCCAGCTTCGACAGTTTTGAGCATAGCAAACAAATCGTTTGCACTATTATCCATCCCATTCATGTTGTAATTCATGATAAAGCCATCGTAAGATAGTGGGAGTTAAGCAAGCACAATATCTGTACCGAGTGTTGGCAGAATTCCAAATTCTAGAGAAGCCAGTCTATCAACATAGCCAGCAAGCTTCACTATATGCTCACTCATTGAGGAACTCTCTTTCATCTTGCATTCAATCAAGGCCTTGGTTAATTCAAAATGTTTAGTCCTTGACTGCTTCTTGTACATAATTTCCAGTGACCCAATTATGAATTGAGTTGTGGCTCGTTCAAAACGCTTATGTAGTTCAGGATCCATGCAAGTTAACAAAAGGCAATGGACCGAATCATATCATCACTACGAGCAACATAAGAAGCAACTTCTTCTGGTGTTGCATCCTTTCCAGGAGCATCACCTAGGGGTTGATCCAGCACATACTCCTTCTTAGCACTCTTGAGAACAGATCTCATGTTTCGGATCCAATCCTCATAGTTTCCACCATTAGTAGCCAACTTTTGTTTCTCTAACATATGGGATAAGTTGAACATATTGCGAGCCATTGATCTACAATGATAGACACAAAATATTTAGACAATATCATAATTAAACCTTGCACTAAGTTGTTATAATTTTAACAATATGAAGTGCACTCCCACTCAAGTTAATATCTCTCATAATTAATATTAAGTGATTCAAGATCCAAATCTAATTCTCAGTCATTCATGTGGACATCACTGATGACAACAATTTTGACCGATGGGCAATCTATTGCCGATCATATCACCATATGACTCTTGTTCATCTTTCCATGCTTTGTGTCCCGAGTTCAGAATGATTCTGCTAGAACTTCAAGACAATTGAGTGCTATCTGCTCATATGGTCTAACCATCTCCGTCTTACATCTCTTATCTTGTTTGATCTCATGTGGACATGACAAATGTTGGGGAACGTAGCATGCAATTTCAAAAAAAATTCCTACGACCACGCAAGATTTATCTAGGAGATGCATAGCAACGAGATGGGGAGAGTGTGTCCACGTACCCTCGTAGACCAAAGCGGAAGCATTAGCTTAATGCGGTTGATGTAGTCAAACGTCTTCGCGATCCAACCGATCAAGTACCAAACATACGACACCTCTGTGTTCAGCACACGTTCAACTCGATGACGTCCCTCGAATTCTTGATCCAGCGGAGGGTCGAGGGAGAGTTCCGTCAACATGACGGCGTGGTGACGGTGATGGTGATGTGATCCGTGCAGGGCTTCGCCTAAGCACTACGACGCTATGACCGGAGGAGTAAACTATGGAGGGGGGCACCGCACATGGCTAAGAGAACAATTTATGTGCTTTGGGGTGCCCCTGCCCTTGTATATATAGGAGGAGGGGAGGAGGCCGGCCATAAGGGGTGCGCTAAGGAGAGGGGAGTCCTACTAGGACTCCAGTCCTAGTAGGATTCAGCCCCCCTTTTTTTCCTTCTGTCGGAGGGGAAAAAGGGAGGGAGAGGGAGTAGGAGAAGGAAGGGGGGGGGGGTGATACGTCTCCAACGTATCTATAATTTTTATATTGTTCCATGCTGTTATATTATCAATCTTGGATGTTTTATAGTCATTTTATATCATTTTTTGGTACTAACCTATTGACATAGTGCCAAGTGCCAGTTCCTGTTTTTTCCGTGTTTTTTACATCGCAGAAAATCAATATCAGACGGATTCCAAATGCCACGATACTTTACGGAGATTTTTTATGGACCAGAAGGAACATGTTGGGCCCTGGTTGCACCTGGGGGGGGGGGAGTCCCGAGGAGGGGACAACCCACCAGGGCGTGCCAGGAGGCCTAGGCGCGCCCTGGTGGGTTGTGCCCACCTTGGGTGCCCCCCGGACCGCCTCTTTGCTCTATAAATACTCCAAAAATACTAGAACCCTAAGGGGGTTCATGAAATGTTCATCCAGCCGCCGCAGAGTCCAGAATCGCCAAATCCAATCTAGACACCATCTCAGATGGGGTTCACCACCTCCATTGGTGCCTCTCCGATGATGCATGAGTAGTTCTTTGTAGACCTTCGGGTCCGTAGTTAGTAGCTAGATGGTTCTCTCTCTCGCTGAATTCTCAATACAATGGTCTCTTGGAGATCCATATGGTGTGACTCTTTTTACAGTGTGTTTGTTGGGGTCTGATGAACTTTGAGTTTATGATCAGTCATATCTTTTTATACCCATGAAAGTTATTTGAGTTTCTTTGATCTCTTATGTGCATGATCTCTTATAGCCTCGTATTTCTTCTCCGATATTTGGGTTTTGTTTGGTCAACTTGATCTATTTATCTTGTAATGGGAAGAGGTGCCCGGTAGTGGGTTTGATCTTACGGTGCTTGATCCTAGTGACAGAAAGGGAACTGACATGTATGCATCGTTCCTACCAAGGATAAAAAGATGGTATCTATATCTACGCAATAGATAAACAGATCTTGTCTACATCATGTCATCGTTCTTATTGCATTACTCCATTTTTCCATGAACTTAATACACTAGATGCATGCTGGATAGCGGTCGATGTGTGAAGTAATAGTAGATGCAGGCCGGAGTCGGACTACTAATCTTGGACGTGATGCCTATGTAATGATCATTTGCCTGGATATCATCATAATTATTTGAGGTTCTATCAATTGCCCAACAGTAATTTGTTTATCCACCGTTTGCTATCTTTCTCGAGAGAAGCCACTAGTGAAACCTACGGCCCCCGGGTCTTCTTTCTCATATATTTGCTTGCGATCTACTTTTCCTTTGCATTTTTATTCACATCTATTAAACCAAAAATACAAAAATACTTTGATGCACTTTATTTTATTTGTGATCTATTATTTGAATCTATTACAATCTCTGGCATCGTTACCCGAAAGGGATTGACAACCCCTTTAACACGTCGGGTTGCGAGGTGTTGTTATCTGTGTGCAGGTGTTGTTTACGTTGTGTTGCTTGGTTCTCTTACTGGTTCAACATAACCAAGTTCCTAATCACAAATCTCATCTCCTGCAATTTACATTATTTACCATTTGCCTCTCGTTTTCCTCTCCCTCACTTCACAAAAATTTGCCGTTTTATTCGTCCTCTTTTTCGTTTGCCTTTTTCTGGTTGGATCTTTTGTTTGCTTGTGTTGCCATGTGTCTTCTATTTGCTTGTGTTGCCATGTGTCTTCTATTTGCTTGCATCTTCGCTTGCTAAAAATTTATTGATATGGATCCTCATCCACTTGCTAATCTTTTTAAGAGATCCAATTATGATGAACCAATTGCTAGTGAGTTGAGTGCACTAGATTATCTTTATGAAGTTTTGCTTGAGATTCATGAATCTAAAAATTGTGATGAAGAACTTTATGAAGTGATTCATGATAGCTCCTTGAATGAAAAACATTATTGCAATGATTTTACTATAAATTATATTAATGTCAATTGTGCTAATAATATGCAAAACCCCAAGCTTGGGGATGCTAATTTTGCTATGAACACTATTTGTTGCAATGATCATGATTGGGGTGATTCTTCTTATGATCTTGAAAATTTATTTAAGACTCATGATGACTATGTTATTTGCAATAATTTTGAAAGTGGGTTTGGAAGAGTGTCAACTTTAGGTAAAAATAATCCCACTTATTTGGAGAGTGGTCAATCTTATGAATTTTTTGATGAAAGTGGGTTTGGAGAGGTCATGACTATAGTTGATGTTAACCCACTATCTTGGAAGATCATAAAACTTTTATGCATGTGGATCGTGAAGAGAAAATGTTATGTGATAGCTATATTGTTGAATTTGAATATGATTCCACATATAATAATTATGAGAGAGGGAAATATGGTTGTCAAAGTTTTCATGTTACTAAATTACCTCTCGTTATGTTGAGATTGGTATTGTTTATTTCTTCTTCCTTGCATATGGTAGTTTTTCTTTCCTCGATAAATTGTTTTCCTATAAAATTCCTATGCATAGGAAGTATGCTAGACTTAAATATGTTTTTCACATGTTTTATGATGCTCTCTTTGTGTTACAATTATTATCTTTCATCTGAGCATTAATAAAATTTTATGCCTAGCTAGGGGCATGAAACTATAGCGCTTGTTGGGAGGCAACCCGATGAATAAAATTTATTTTTGCTTTTTGCTTCCTGTTTTTGTGTGTTAGCACAATTATGCTACTGTTATGATTGTGTTTTTTATGTTTTAACTAGTGTTTGTGCCAAGTAAAGCCTTTAGGATCTTCTTGGGTGATAGTTGTTTGATTTTGCTGGAAAAAATAGAAACTTTTACGCTCACGAAATTAATTTTCAATTTTTACCAGGGAGCGATAAAATACTCATTCCACTTTAAGTAGATCAATACACAAATTTCTCAGGTCTTCCTAATTGCTTAGAATTTTTGGAGTTACAGAAGTATTCGAAATAGTCAGATTTCTACAGACTGTTCTGCTTTGACAGATTCTGTTTTCTTTGTGTTATGTGCTTATTTTGATGGCTCTATGGTTTTCTTTGATGAGTTTTTGCCATAGAAAAGTTTGAATACAATAGATATAATACAGAAACAAAATATGAATTGGTTTGATACAACACTTATAGTAGTGATTTATTATTCTTATACTAACGGATCTCACAAAGGTTTTGTTGAGTTTTGTGTGATTGAAGTTTTCAAGTTTTGGGTTATCTTACGATGGATGAGGGAAGGATGGAAGAGCCTAAGCTTGGGGATGCCCTGGCATCCCAAGCTATTATCCAAGAATGAGCAACCAACTAAGCTATTATCCAACAACTATCGGTATTTTACTCGAGACTATATTTTTATTTGTCACATGATATGTGTTTTGCTTGGAGCGTCTTGTATGATATGAGTCTTTGCTTGTTTTATTATGTATTTTAAGTCATCAATCCTTGCTGGACACACCTATTTGAGAGAGACAAAATTATTTCATGACTTGTTAGAATTGCTCTCTATGCTTCACTTAAATCTTTTATGAGCTAGGACTTGCTCTAGTACTTCACTTATATCTTTTTTAGCACGGTGTGCTTAGTATTTTTGAAGAAATTCTCTCTTGCTTCACTTAGATTTATTTGAGAGTTAATAAATTTTTGAAGAAATTCTCTCTTGCTTCACTTAAATTATTTTGAGAGAAAGAAAATTTGTTATGCTAATGATCTTCACTTATATTTGTTTGAGCTTATGAAAAGCAACATGTGAAAATTAGTCCCAAAGTGATAGATATCCAAGAAGGATAAAGAAAAATAAAAAAAATATCATGAAGATCATTGGACAAAATAAACTTGATTCTTAGTAATAGTTTTGAGATATGATGATGTGATATGTGAGTTATGTTGATGAGTAATTATGCTCTAGTAGGAATATTGGTGTTAAGGTTTGTGATTCCCGAAGCATGCACATATAGTCTCTCGTTATGCTATGATGTTGGAGCATGATTTATTTTTGATTGTCTTTGTAGCGACCCGACCTCAAACGGTCAAGTCTCTGTGCTTCAGTGTCATCCCTGAATCGGTAATGCTGACACACACAATACTCGAGGATTTATAACAGAGTAGCAATCACACACTTATTACATCAAATGCCTCCAAAGAGAACTTATTACAATAAATATGGCTTAAGGCCATCTAATAATATAACAGCGGAAGGCTTGGAAGACAAAGTGAGTCCATCAACTCCAATGACATAGCTGAGCTGCACGACAACGACCTAACGAACCTTACTCCTTGTCTGAAAAGTCTGCAACATAATACGTTGTAGCCCGAAAACGGGTCAGCACATGGAATATGCTGGCAAAGTAACACAGTAGAGCAAGAACAGAATAATGTTATCACTACATGCATATTTGGCTGGTGGAAAGCTCTATGGTTACAGTTTTTGCGAAAAGCCAATTTTTCCCTACAACAAAGGAATATATTTTAATTGAACTATCATGGTAGTTGAAACATCATTGAGAAGGTTCCTCCAACTCAATCCCAATTAAAGTAATTAACAACCCAAAAATATTAGTTTAGAGTGATGAGATACTTAAGATACTCCAAGTACTAGATACTCAAGATGTCCATAACCGGGGACACGGCTAACCATGATTAGTTTGTACACTCTGCAGAGGTTTGCGCACTTTTCCCCACAAGACTCGATCTCCTCCGTTGGTTTTCTCGCACTACAGAGTGTTTGAGAAACGAATGACCGAGACACAGTCTTTCAGAAACATTAACTCTCTACTCCGGGTAGACCATACCAAACCTACAACCCACTACCTGCTGATCCACCTCTTCAAGAGCTTCACGTAACTTACTCAACTATGCTAGAGCCCATAATAGCTTGTGGCTGCACACGGAAGTTTCTAGCATGAAACATCTCAGTTCCCTTTGAGCCTGGGTGGCGGTCCATAGGAAGATCACACGGGTACTCCGGGATTTCCAAAAATACAGGCAATACTGGGTACTCTAGGTGCCTCAATCCACCCAGATGTGTATTTAAGTTGCCACCTTAAGTTGAACCATTAATTAACAATCTCACATCTGTCATGGATTTCACTCACCCAAACCACGTCTACGAGCATAGCATAGCAATATAAGCAACGCGTAGAAGTAACTCCCAGGGGTTTGAATGTAACAGGGCAATAGGTTCTACCTCATCAACTACTTCCCAACCCACATGTTAATGACATCCTAACCATGCAATGTTTCAGGATTGGAACTAATGCATAACAACTGGGTGATAAAGGGGTATGATCAAAGTGTTACTTACCTTGCTGACGATCCGCGTAACCTAGGGACTCCAAATAACACGCTTCGCACTCCGGGAATTCTGTCGCAAACAAACAATAGAATACATAAGAAATCAAGCAAAGAATCACGGGTAAATCTCAAATAAGAAGATCTAACCAGAAAGTTCAACTTAAGAACTCTGGTTTGCAAAAAGAATCCAATCGAACGGAGCAACGAAACTCAAATGGCGAAGAAAACAAGATCAGTTTACTAATCTAGACCTAGGTCAAATTTTACATTAGCAAAAGCTTGTTCAAGTTGGTTAAGCAGAAAGGGGGTCTCGAGACGAATATCTAGGCGCTTGAATCGCCTAATTCCGACAAATGAGCGAAAAGATAAATTAGAACGAAAATCGGATCAGAAATCGCGATCAGAAGTAACCGCGGAAAAATCCGATAAAAGAAAACTGACGAACAGGCTAACGAACGAGCATTCGTTGTCTGTAACTAACGAGCAAAAATCGTTCATTAAAATGAATGTACGGACGAACGTCCGCTAAAAAGAAAAACCGGGAAAAACCGACGAACCAAAAAAAAAACGAACTAGGGTTTTCTTAAAAAAACCCGAATCGGTTTTCTTTTTAAAAAACCGGCGGCTACCTCGTCGGTCCGGCGAGACGCGGCGGCGATGGCGGGGCGAGGCACGGCAGCAGGCGGCGGCGGCGGCTGCAGCTGCGGGCGGCGGGGCGAGGCGGCGGTGGCGGGTGGTGGTGGTGGTGGGGGAGGCGGTGTATATAAGGTGGAGGGGTGCCTTGGGGAGGGGGCAAGAGGCGGCGGGAAGGAGTCCTGGCCGGACTCCCGGTCCGAGTCGGGGTGGCGGCGGCGCGGCCGGTCTCCAAGAGGGAGACGACGCGCGGGAGAGGCGGGCCGGCGGCTGGGCTTCGGCACAGTTAGCCCTGCGCAACTCTTTTTTTAAAATAATTCCGCCGAAACTAAAAAAAATCCGAGAAAATAAAATAAAATTCTAAAAATGCCAAAACAAAATTTCACCGTCTAAATAAAATATTTAGAACGAGATGAACATTTTCTTCGCCCTAAAATGCAATTTTGAAAACGTGCAATTTTTCTAATGCAAACAAAATTGCAGTAAAATCCAAATAAAACAAATACTTGATTTTTAATATTTTTCCTCCAATATTTTAATTATCTTGGAGAAGTCATATTATCTCCTCTCATATATTTTAATATGAAATATTTTCGGAGAGAAAAATAATTAAAACCAAAATCCTCGTTTCAAAATTTGATAAAATCAAATTTGAAAACCGGGGAAATCCCCAACTCTCTCCGAGGGTCCTTGAGTTGCTTAGGATTTCGAGGATCACGAGGCGAAATGCAATAAAATATGATATGCAAGAATGATCTATGTATAACATCCCAAATTGAAAATTCGAGATGTTACAGTCTTCCTTATGAGTGGCAGTCGGGGACGAGCGATGGTCTTTTCCTACCAATCTATCCCTCTAGGGACATGCGTAGTAGTACTTTGCTTCGAGGGCTAATAAATTTTTGCAATAAGTATATGAGTTCTTTATGACTAATGTGAGTCCATGGATTATACGCACTCTTACCTTTTCGCAATTTGCTAGCCTCTACGGTACCGTGCACTACCCTTTCTCACATCGAGACATGGTGCAAACTTTGCAGGTGCATCCAAACCTCGTGATATGATACGCTCTATCACACATAAGCCTTATTATATCTTCCTCAAAACAGCCACCATACCTACCTATTATGGCTTTTCCATGGCCATTCCGAGATATATTGCCATGCAACTTCCACCACTTCCGTTTGATGACTTGAGCATTCATTGTCATATTGCTTTGCATGATCATATAGCTGACATAGTAGTTGTGGCCCAGTCACCGTTCATCATTTTTCATACATGTTACGCTAGATCATTGCACATCTTGGTACATGCCAGAGGCATTCATATAGAGTCATACTTTGTCACAGGTATCGAGTTGTAATCTTTATTTCTTTTGAGTTATAAGTAAATAGAAGTGTGATGATCATCATTAATCATTTTTAGAGCAGTGCCCCAGTGAAGAAAGGATGATGGAGACTATGATTGCCCCACAAGTCGGGATGAGACTCCGGACAATGAGAGAAAAAATATAAAAGAAAAGAAAAAAAGAAAAAAAGAAAAAGAGAGAAGGGGCAATGTTAGTATCCTTTACCACACTTGTGCTTCAAAGTAGCACCATGTTTTTGATATGGAGAGTCTCCTATGTTGTCACTTTCATATACTAGTGGGAATTTTTCATTATAGGATTAGATGCACACCCACTTAGTTTTCATATTGAGCTTTCATACACTTATAGCTCTTAGTGCATTCGTTCCATGGCAATCCCTACTCCTCACGTTGATATCGATTGATGGGCATCTCCATAGTATGTTGGTTAGCCGCATCGATGTGAGACTTTCTTACTTTTTTTGTCTTCTCTATATTTACCCCTATCATCATACTCTATTCCACCTGTAGTGCTATATCCATGGCTTGCGCTCATGTATTGCATAAGAGTTGAAAAAGCTGAAGCGCGTTAAAAAATATGAACCAATTGCTCAGCTTGTCATCAGGGTTGTGCATGATAAATACTTTGTGTTAATAAGACAGAGCATGATAAGACTATATGATTTTGTAGGGATAACTTACTTTAGCATTGATATTTTGAAAGACATGGATGCTTGTTGATATGCTTGAGTATCTAAATTATTATGTCAAAACTACACTATTTCTTTGAATCACATAAAAAGTCCAAATTTCCATGCTATAAAGAAAAGAATATGATATGACATGTTAAACATCACTCCACATCAAAAATTCTGTTTTTATCACTTACCTACTCGAGGACGAGTAGGAGTTAAGCTTGAGGATGCTGATACGTCTCCAACGTATCTATAATTTTTTATTGTTCCATAATGTTATATTATCAATCTTGGATGTTTTATAATCATTTTATATCATTTTTTGCTATTAACCTATTGACATAGTGCCAAGTGCCAGTTCCTGTTTTTTCCGTGTTTTTTACATCACAGAAAATCAATATCAGATGGAGTCCAAATGCCACGAAACTTTACGGAGATTTTTTATGGACCAGAAGGAACATGTTGGGCCCTGATTGTGTTGGGGAACGTAGTAATTTCAAAAAATTTCCTACGCACACGCAAGATCATGGTGATGCACAACAACGAGAGGGGATAGTGTTGTCCACGTACCCTCGTAGACCGAAAGCAGAAGCGTTAGCACAACGCGGTTGATGTAGTCATACGTCTTCACGATCCGACCGATCAAGTACCGAACGTACGACACCTTCGAGTTCAGCACACGTTCAGCCCGATGACGTCCCTCGAACTCCGATCCAGCCAAGTGTTGAGGGAGAGTTTCGTCAGCACGATGGCGTGGTGATGATGTTGATGTTCTACCGACACAGGGCTTCTCCTAAGCACCGCTACAACAATATCGAGGTGGACTATGGTGGAGGGGGGCACCGCACATGGCTAAAAGATCAAACGATTAATTGTTGTGTCTATGGGGTGCCCCCTGCCCCCGTATATAAAGGAGCAAGGGGGAGTGCGGCCGGCTAGGGAGGAGGCGCGCCAGGAGGAGTCCTACTCCCACCGGGAGTAGGACTCCCCCCTTTCCTAGTTGGATTAGGACTTGGGAGGGGGGAAGAGTGGAGGAGAAGAAGGAAGGGGGGGCGCCGCCCCCCTCTCCTTGTCCTATTCGGACTGGGGGGAGGGGCGTGCGGCCCAGCCCTAGCCGCCTCTCCTCTCTTCCACCTAGGCCCACTAAGGCCCATTTAGTCCCCGGGGGTTCCGGTAACCTCCCGGTACTCCGGTAAAATCCTGATTTCACCCGGAACACTGCCGGTATCCAAACATAGGCTTCCAATATATCAATCTTCATGTCTCGACCATTTCGAGACTCCTCGTCATGTCCGTGATCACATCCGGGACTCTGAACATCCTTCGGTACATCAAAACATATAAACTCATAATATAACTGTCCTCGAAACGTTAAGCGTGCGGACCCTACGGGTTCGAGAACTATGTAGACATGACCGAGACATGTCTCCGGTCAATAACCAATAGCGGAACCTAGATGCTCATATTGGTTCCTACATATTCTACGAAGATCTTTTATCGGTCAGACCGCATAACAACATACGTTCTTCCCTTTGTCATCGGTATGTTACTTGCCCGAGATTCGATCGTCGGTATCTCAATACCTAGTTCAATCTCGTTACCGGAGGGTCTCTTTACTCGTTCCGTAATACATTATCCCGCAACTAACTCATTAGTTGCAATGCTTGCAAGGCTTAAGTGATGTGCATTACCGAGAGGGCCCAGAGATACCTCTCCGACAATCGGAGTGACAAATCCTAATCTCGAAATACGCCAACCCAACAAGTACCTTCGGAGACACCTGTAAAGCACCTTTATAATCACCCAGTTATGTTGTGACGTTTGGTAGCACACAAAGTGTTCCTCCAGTAAACAGGAGTTGCATAATCTCATAGTCATAGGAACACGTATAAGTTATGAAGAAAGCAATAGCAACATACTAAATGATTGGGTGCTAAGCTAACGGAATGGGTCATGTCAATCACATCATTCTACTAATGATGTGACCCCATTAATCAAATGACAACTCATGTCTATGGTTAGGAAACATAACCATCTTTGATCAACGAGCTAGTCAAGTAGAGGCATACTAGTGACAATTTGTTTGTCTATGTATTCACACATGTATTATGTTTCCGGTTAATACAATGCTAGCATGAATAATAAACATTTATCATGATATAAGGAAATAAATAATAACTTTATTGTTCCCTCCAGGGCACATTTCCTTCAGCTTCCCACTTGCACTAGAGTCAATAATCTAGATTACACAATAATGATTCTAACACCCATGGAGCCTTGGTGCTGATCATGTTTTGCTCGTGGAAGATGCTTAGTCAACGGGTCTGCAACATTTAGATCCGTATGTATCTTGCAAATTTCTATGTCTCCCACCTGGACTAGATCCCGGATGGAATTGAAGCGTCTCTTGATAAGCTTGGTTCTTTTGTGAAATCTGGATTCCTTCGCCAAGGCAATTGCTCCAGTATTGTCACAAAAGATTTTCATTGGACCCGATGCACTAGGTATGACACCTAGATCGGATATGAACTCCTTCATCCAGACTCCTTCATTTGCTGCTTCCGAAGTAGTTATGTATTCCGCTTCACACGTAGATCCCACCACGACGCTTTGTTTGGAACTGCACCAACTGACAGCTCCACCGTTCAATATAAACACATATCCGGTTTGCGATTTAAAATCGTCCTGGTCAGTGTCAAAGCTTGCATCAACGTAACCGTTTACGATGAGCTCTTTGTCACCTCCATAAATGAGAAACATATCCTTAGTCCTTTTCAGGTACTTCTGGATGTTCTTGACCGCTGTCCAGTGATCCACTCCTGGATTACTTTGGTACCTCCCTGCTAGACTTATAGCAAGGCACACATCAGGTCTGGTACACAGCATTGCATACATGATAGAGCCTATGGCTGAAGCATAGGGAACATCTTTCATTTTCTCTCTATCTTCTGCAGTGGTCGGGCATTGAGTCTTACTCAACTTCACACCTTGTAACATAGGCAAGAACCCTTTATTTGCTTGATCCATTTTGAACTTCTTCAAAACTTTGTCAAGGTATGTGGTTTGTGAAAGTCCAATTAAGTGTCTTGATCTATATCTATAGATCTTGATGCCCAATATGTAAGCAGCTTCACCGAGGTCTTTTATTGAAAAACTCTTATTCAAGTATCCCTTTATGCTATCCAAAAATTCTATATCTTTTCCAATCAGTGATATGTCATCCACATATAATATCAGAAATGCTACAGAGCTCCCACTCACCTTTTTGTAAATATAGGCTTCTCCAAAAGTCTGTACAAAACCAAATGCTTTGATCACACTATCAAAGCATTTATTCCAACTCCGAGAGGCTTGCACCAGTCCATAAATGGATCACTGGAGCTTGCACACTTTGTTAGCTCCCTTTGGATCAACAAAACCTTCCGGTTGCATCATATACAACTCTTCTTCTAGAAATCCATTCAGGAATGCAGTTTTGACATCCATTTGCCAAATTTCATAATCATAAAATGCGGCAATTGCTAACATGATTCGGACAGACTTAAGCATCGCTATGGGTGAGGAAGTCTCATCGTAGTCAATCCCTTGAACTTGTCGAAAACCTTTCGCAACAAGTCGAGCTTTGTAGACAGTAACATTACCATCAGCGTCAGTCTTCTTCTTGAAGATCCATTTATTCTCAATTGCTTGCCGATCATCGGGCAAGTCAACCAAAGTCCACACTTTGTTCTCATACATGGATCCCATCTTAGATTGCATGGCCTCAAGCCATTTTGCGGAATCTGGGCTCACCATTGCTTCTTCATAGTTCGTAGGTTCATCATGATCTAGTAGCATGACTTCCAGAACAGGATTACCATACCACTCTCGTGCGGATCTTACTCTGGTTGACTATGAGGTTCAGTAGTAACTTGATCTGAAGTTCCATGATCATCATCATTAACTTCCTCACTAATTGGTGTAGGTGTCACAGAAACCGATTTCTGTGATGAACTACTTTCCAATAGAGGAGTAGGTACAATTACCTCATCAAGTTCTACTTTCCTCCCACTCACTTCTTTTGAGAGAAACTCCTTCTCTAGAAAGGATCCATTCTTAGCAACGAATGTCTTGCCTTTGGATCTGTGATAGAAGGTGTACCCAACAGTCTCCTTTGGGTATCCTATGAAGACACATTTCTCCGATTTGGGTTCGAGCTTATCAGGTTGAAGCTTTTTCACATAAGCATCGCAGCCCCAAACTTTCAGAAATGACAACTTTGGCTTCTTGCCAAACCACAGTTCATAAGGCATCGTCTCAATGGACTTCGATGGTGCCCTATTTAACGTGAATGCGGCTGTCTCTAAAGCATAACCCCAAAATGATAGCGGTAAATCTGTAAGAGACATCATAGATCGCACCATATCTAGTAAAGTACGATTACGACGTTCGGACACACCATTACGCTGTGGTGTTCCGGGTGGCGTGAGTTGCGAAACTATTCCGCATTGTTTCAAATGTAGACCAAACTCGTAACTCAAATATTCTCCTCCATGATCAGATCGTAGAAACTTTATTTTCTTGTTACGATGATTTTCAACTTCACTCTAAAATTCTTTGAACTTTTCAAATGTTTCAGACTTATGCTTCATCAAGTAGATATACCCATATCTGCTTAAATCATCTATGAAGGTGAGAAAATAACGATATCCGCCACGAGCCTCAACATTCATCGGACCACATACATCTGTATGTATGATTTCCAACAAATTTGTTGCTCTCTTCATAGTTCCGGAGAACGGCGTTTTAGACATCTTGCCCATGAGGCACGGTTCGCAAGTACCAAGTGATTCATAATCAAGTGGTTCCAAAAGTCCATCAGTATGGAGTTTCTTCATGCACTTTACACCGATATGACCTAAACGGCAGTGCCACAAATAAGTTGCACTATCATTATCAACTCTGCATCTTTTGGCTTCAACATTATGAATATGTGTATCACTACTATCGAGATTCATCAAAAATAGACCACTCTTCAAGGGTGCATGACCATAAAAGATATTACACATATATATAGAACAACCATTATTCTCTGATTTAAATGAATAACCGTCTCACATCAAACAAGATCCAGATATAATGTTCATGCTCAACGCTGGCACCAAATAACAATCATTTAGGTCTAATACTAATCCCTAAGGTAGATGTAGAGGTAGCGTGCCAACCGCGATCACATCGACTTTGGAACCATTTCACACGTGCATCGTCACCTCGTCCTTTGCCAGTGTTCGCTTAATCCGTAGTCCTTGTTTCGAGTTGCAAATATTAGCAACAGAACCAGTATCAAATACCCAGGTGCTACTCCGAGCTCTAGTAAGGTACACATCAATAACATGTATATCACATATACCTTTGTTCACCTTGCCATCCTTCTTATCCGCCGAATACTTGGGGCAGTTCCGCTTCCAGTGACCAGTCTGCTTGCAGTAGAAGCACTCAGTTTCAGGCTTAGGTCCAGACTTGGGTTTCTTCTCCTGAGCAGCAACTTGCTTGTTGTTCTTCTTGAAGTTCCCCTTCTTCTTCATTTTGCCCTTCTTGAAAATGGTGGTCTTACTGACTGAGGGAGTCCTGGATTAGGGGGTATCCAGAAAGCCGGACTATATCCTTTGGCTGGACTATTGGACTATGAAGATACAAGATTGAAGACTTCGTCCCGTATCTGGATGGGACTCTACTTGGCGTGGAAGGCAAGCTAGGCAATACGGATATGTATATCTCCTCCTTTGTAACCGACCTTGTGTAACCCTAGCCCCCTCCGGTGTCTATATAAACCGGAGGGTTTTAGTCCGTAGGACAACATACAATCATACTATAGGCTAGCTTCTAGGGTTTAGCCTCTCCGATCTCATGGTAGATCAACTCTTGTACTACACATATTATCAAAAATAATCAAGCAGGACGTAGGGTTTCACCACCATCAAGAGGGCCCGAACCTGGGTAAAACATCGTGTCCCATGCGTCCTGTTACCATCCGCCTTAGACGCACAGTTCGGGACCCCCTACCCGAGATCCGCCGGTTTTGACACCGACATTGGTGCTTTCATTGAGAGTTCCTCTGTGTCATCGCCATTAGGCTTGATGGCTCCTTCGATCATTGATAGCGATGCAGTCCAGGGCGAGACTTTTCTCCCCGAACAGATCTTTGTATTCGATGGCTTCGCACCGCGGGCCAACTCGCTTGGCCATCTGGAGCAGATCGAGAGTCACACCCCTGGCCATTAGGTCAGGTTTGGAAGCTTAAACTACACGGCCGATATCCGTGGAGACTTGATCTTCGACGGGTTCGAGCCCCTGCTTAGTGCGCCACGCGGTCACGATGAGCATGATTTAGCTCTGCCATCAGACAATGTCCAGGAGATCGCGCCGGCAACCGCACCGACCCTCAATTCGGAACCAGTTGCGCCATCCATGGACGGGTGGATAGACCCCGCCATGGAGGCCGCGTCCTCAGCGGCGATTGAGCCGAATATCGACCTTACCCTTCACGAGAGCCGTAATGCCACACTACCGGATCCTTCCCCGGCCACGGACTTCGAACCACCTGCGCTCGTGCCTATCGAATCCGACTGGGCGCCGATCATGGAGTTTACCTCCGTGGATATCTTTCAGCACTCGCCCTTCGGCGACATGCTGAACTCATTAAGGTCTCTCTCCTTGTCAGGAGAGTCCTGGCCGAACTATGTCCGGCAGGATTGGGGTACGGATGACGAAGAAATTCGTCGCCCACCCACCACCCACTTAGTAGCCACTGTCGACGATTTGACCGACATGCTCGACCTCAACTCCGAAGACATCCACAGCATGGACGACGATGTAGGAGATGAATAGGAACCACTGCCCACAGGGCACTGGATGCCCACTTCATCACATGATGTATACATGGTGGACACACCCAAAGAAAACGACGACGAGGAATGGAAGGACACAACGAAGGGTTGTTCCCTCGAGAAGCAGTCAAACCGGCGGCGTAAGCGCCGCTCCAAATCCCGCCTCGGCAGAAACAACGGTCATATAGACCCAGCGATAGAGCAGGGTGAACCATCGCCCGACCAGGGCAACACGGAGAATCAAACCGAACAACCCAACTCCGTCGAAGATAATAGTCCGGACGACATCACAACGGACAGGCGCTCGGAGCAACCGAATGCCCATCAAAGGCTTGTTGCCATGGAAAGGAGTCTGAAAAAGCAGAAGCAAAGGTTCAGAACTGCACAAGACACACTCAAAATCAGATGGAGTGAAGTACTCAACACTGCAGCAAAGTACAACAGTAATCGCCACACCAAGAGCTACCCGAAGCGAAAGTTGCTACCCGAATTCGACGAGGAGGCCTTAGATCCACCGCAATTAGAAAACAAAACGGCCATCCGGTCAGATAGACGACCTCGTGGCCAATACAGAGCGGCAAACGACGCTGCACATAAGCCAACACGTGACCTACGCGAGGGCTCGCATCAAAAGGACGACGCAAACAGATCCATATATGGGCCACACAAGCACGCTCCAGTATGCAATACAACACAACAAACATCCGAACACCACGGTACACCCAAATACAGGGGTGCCGCACACCCACTATGTTTCACCGATGAGGTGCTGGACCATGAATTTCCAGAGGGATTCAAACCTGTAAACATAGAGGCGTACGACGGAACAACAAACCCCGGGGTCTGGATTGAGGACTATATCCTCCATATCCACATGGCTCGAGGAGACGATCTCCACGCCATCAAGTACTTACCCCTCAAGCTCAAAGGGCCAGCTCGGCACTGGCTTAAAAGCCTCCCCAAAAACTCCATTGGAAGCTGGGAAGAGCTCGAAGACGCCTTTCGGGCAAATTTTCAAGGGACCTATGTCCGACCAACGGATGCAGGCGATTTAAGTCATATAACTCAACAGCTCAGAGAGTCAGCCCGAAAGCTTTGGAACAGGTTCCTCACCAAGAAGAACCAAATAGTAGACTATCCGGACGCCGAAGCCTTAGCAGCTTTCAAGCACAATGTTCGAGACGAATAGCTCACCAGACACCTCGGCCAAGAAAAGCCGAGAACAATGGCAGCATTAACAAGCCTCATGACCCGCTTTTGCGCGGGCGAGGACAGCTGGTTAGCCCGATGCAGCACCAACGACCCAAGTACATCCGAAGTCAGGGACGGAAACGAGAAATCACGGCGCAGCAAAAACAAGCGTCGGAATAAAGAAGACGGCCCGAAGAGCACGGCGGTAAACGCCGGATTCAGAAGCTCTCGGCCAGGTCAGCAAAAGCTGCCCTCCAAAGGCAACAGAGATGAACTGTCCAGCCTAAACAAGATTCTGGACCAAGTATGTCAGATCCATAGTAACCCCGACAAACCCGCAAATCATACCCATAGAGAATGTTGGGTCTTCAAGAAGTCCGGGAAGCTCAACGCCGAACATAAGGGGCAGGATAGACAAAGCGAAGACGAGGACGAGCCTCGCAAGCAAAGCACTGGGGAACAGAAGAAATTCCCACCAGAAGTCAAAATAGTCAACGTGTTACACGCAATAAAGGGGAGAAACAAAGCGGCACTCCCAGAGACACATGCCCCAGGGCCTATCACCGCGGAATTCTGCCACTGGTCGTCCCAACCGATCACTTTTGACCATCGGGATTACTCAGCAAGTATCCGGTGTGCAGGATGGGCTGCCTTGGTACTAGACCCAATAATTGACGGATACCACTTCACACGAGTTCTGATGGACGGCGGCAGCAGTTTAAACTTGATATATCAGGACACAGTACGCAACATGGGGATAGACCCAGAAAAAATTAGCCACAGCAATACTACCTTTAAAGGAGTAACGCCAGGCCGAGAAGCCCATTGCACGGGCTCCCTGCTACTAGAGGTTCTATTCGGCTTTCCCGATAACTTCCGCAGCGAAAAGTTAACCTTCCACATCGCTCCGTTCCAAAGTGGCTATCAAGCTCTACTCGGACGCGAAGCTTTCGCTTGCTTTAATGCAATACCGCATTACGCTTCTCTTACGCTTAAGATGCCCGGTCCATGCGACATCATTACGGTAAATGGAAATATTGAGCACTCCTTGCGTGCGGAAGACTGTGCGACCGCCTTGGCAACCGCACGCTAAATGGCCTCACCAACCGAAGCATCTGATAGGTCGTTAAGACCACGGACGCGGTTAGACGAGTCCGGTGCAGTTATATATAATCGATACAGGTTTGATGGCTATACCCCTATTACAATACAAGGGGCTGAACGTGCGCAAACAAGGGGCAATTAGGCTCAACTTTACTCATCTTGAACTATACATATTTTCTTTAGTACAACCTACCTTTTTGCACGACAACTTTTCAACTAAGTTCCTCTCTTTTACAGATGACCATCGTGCTACACCCGTCCAGGATATGACACAATGGAGACACAGGCGCAGACGTGCAGCAGGGACCTGTTCCAAGGATTCTTTTTAGATTAAGACCCTATGTAAACCTTTTTTATTGTCTCTTGTTGATACACATCCCCCGGATTCTCAGTACAATGGAGAGGGATGCTGACGTATTGGCATGTGTCCACATCAGAATATTGCACGTACCTGGACACCAGGGGCTTATTACAAAGGGCATTGTTTAGGCCCGGTTTACACCATAAAGACATAATACGTTAGGGAGTGTTCGGCGTCGCGAGTTTGGCCTTATATGCATCAGCTCCGAATCATGTCTTTGGTCAAATGTTGGGTTTGCCCGGCTCCTGTGTTTTGCTGCCTTACGTTCTGCTCTATCGGCTAAGGCGACACCAGGAGAACTACTGCGATTGTGCCCTGGCTCATCCGGACGAGCACCTCAGTAGAGAAAGCCGAAAATTGACTGTCACGATATAGCGTGAGACTGGTCAACCACTCGATGACTTACCGGAATCTTCGGGATTCCTCCGCCTTAATGAAGGGCCGTTTCCCGGCCAGGCATATACGCACCACGAATTTGGATGAGTGCGGAGCCACCAGGGGCTATATAGTAGCCCCGCTGTCAAACTCCTCTGGCTAAGTGAAAGTGTTAAAGCATTATAGTCTGGTTGCCTAGTTCACTGCGCTATCACCTCCTTAATGGACCAAGACGTTGGATCAAGTGTGAACATGCATCCTCTGCGAACACCCCCGCATTATATGCGTGGGGACTGAAGCCGACGACTGCAATCTTTCAGGTTATATACACATATACATAAACGGCCGCACAGGAGGCATCACAATACTTTCGGGAAAAAGTATAAATACAGCCTTGATAAACCTAATAAAACATTGTTTTTACAATGGGAATACATATCATTCAAACATAATATTCTTCGAGCACTGGGCCTCTATCAAACAAGCGCCTTCAAGAACTTCTTCAAAATAGTGCTCGGCAGCCACTCGGCCTATGGCCGAACCCTGCGCCGCGACAGTGGTGGCATCCATCTCCGCCCAGTATGTTTTGACACGGGCAAGGGCCATCCGCGAGCCTTCTATGCACGCCGACCTCTTAATCGCATTAATGCGCAGCACCGCACCAAGAAACTGCTGCACCAAACTAAAATAGTTGTTCGGCTTTGGCCTTTCCGGCCACAGATGATCCACAACAGACCTCATGGCGAGTCCGGACAATCTATTCAACTCGGCCCATTTGTCAAGCTGATTAGTCAATGGAAGCGGACGCTCTGGAACATTAAATTGTGACCAGAATAGCTTGTACACTTCACGATCTGTTTGATCTCGGAAGTATTCGGCCGCATCGACAACACTCGCCGCCAAGTCCAGATATGCGTCCGCCAAACTCCACAGCCGGTCCAGAGGGGCATACTGAGGATCTCCAAACTTCGTCCGCAGCATGAAGGGTTTCCCAGCCGCGATATCCATGGCTTGACGCAGCTCCTCCTTCGCTCTCATCGCAGAGCGGGTGTCTTTGGTCGCCATCGTGGCCTTTTCCAGGTTCGTCGACTTCTCCCGATTTTCTTCTTCAAGAAGCTGGCAACGGTCGGCAGTGCCTTTTAACTTTACAGCCATCTTGGCCATTTTCTCTTTACTCTCGCAATGCGCGGCCTTTTCGGCTCTTAACTCTTCGACCGCCTTTAAAGTGGCCGCATTACTACTCCTTGCTTGCTCCTTGGCTCGGGCAAGCTCCGCCCGAAGGGCCTCCACGGTAGCAGCTCCATCTGCATTCACAATATATTAAAGATACTGGCATCATGCTGCCCTTATTATGCGACGATCACCAGAAAAAGCACTCACCCTGTGCCTCGTCAAGCCGCTTGTTGACAAGCACAATGTCGGCATCTGCCGCATCTAGTTGCCGCTTTAGTCCGGCAAACCCATCAGTCCGGCTAGCCACCGGAGCTTCAACCACCTGCACATAAAGGCGGTCTGGTTATTACCTAGGACTACGATCCTCTGTTCGCCGGCGTTCTCGACGACAACCAGAGTCTCAGGGGCTACTATCTACACAGGGCACACCTTAAAATGTACGGTACTGTCAAAAATGTACATCATTTCACGTACCTCAAAATCCGTCAGTAGACTCATAAAAGCTTCATACAACCCGCTTTCGGTGGATGAAATCCTTTCAATCACCGTACCCATCAATGTACAGTGCTCTTCTGAGATAGTCGCTCGCTCTAGCACATCCCTCAGTACGTCCGACCGCATACCAGACGGTGCCGGACTCTTTCGGTTGCTCTCTTCAAGAGCCGGATACTGGGGACTTCGGCTGGCCATAGGATTGTCTTCTGGCCTTGCCGGATCCGGAGAGACCCTCCGCGACGACACTTCAAGGTCACCCGCTTCTTGAGCTGGGGAGTCCGTGGGAGGCGTTTCACTCTCCATCATCTCCGGAAGAAGATCCCCCGAAGACGAGCTTTGCTGAGAAGGGCTAAGATCCAAACTGCAAGATAAATGCTTCGGTTATTTTCCTCAGAAGTAAGGTAGGATATCTTCACTATTAAGTACTTTTTGATTACTTACAGCTTGTTAGATGATCCCCGCGCGGACATTGTGCGGCAAGAGCACCCTCCGGGGCAGGACCCTCTGGTGGAGATTTCTTCTCCCGTTTGGAAACCTCAGTTTCTGGATCTTCAGAGGTAGTCCTCTTCCTTCCCCAGGGTGAGAGAATGTCAGATTCTTCCCGTGGGTTGTCCTCCCTCACAGAGACGCTCATTCCCTCGGTTGGAATAGGTAGCGGTGGAGGCCCGCTTTCGCCCTCTTTATTCTCCCCTTCGTCTTCCTTTGAGGGCACCAGGCAAGGTGCCGGCTCGAGCATCTTTTCCAGCACCGGATTGTCCAAGCCTTCAGGAAGGGGGGCCGAACACCGGATCATCTTCGCCTTTGTTATCCAGTCCTGGTCAAAGAGTGATTCTTCAGAATGATGTCATAATAAATAAAGGGGCAGTGTGTTCGGCCATGGGATTACTTACTTGGGTCGCGGTGCAGTTGCTGCTCAGGCCCACATCCTCGGTAGTGTCCGGACGCTCTATTTGGGGTCCGAAGAACGATTTGTACATCTCCTTGTGTGTCAGGGCGAGGAAATTCTGAATAGTGCAGGGTCCTTCCGGGTTGAATTCCCACATGCGGAGGGGCCGGCATTTGTAAGGCTGGACTCGATGAACCAGCATGACTTGCATTACCATAACTAGACTGAAATCTCCCTCGAAGAGATCTTGGATGCGGCTCTGCAGTATGGGCACGTCCTTGGATGGACCCTAGCTCAGCCCCCTGCTCATCCATGACATCAGTTGTGGTGGAGGGCCCGAGCGGAAGGTGGGGGCAGCTACCCACTTGGCACTTCAGGGAGCTGGGACGTAAAACCACTCCCGTTGCCACAATCCAGACACCTCTGGAAAGGAGCCCTTCGGCCATGGAGCGCCAGCAATTCTGCTTATTAGAGCGCCTCCGCACGCTGCGTACTGCCCCTCGACCATCTTCGGCTTCACATCAAAGGTCTTGAGCCACAGGCCGAAGTGACGAGTAATGCGGAGGAAGGCCTCACAAACGACAATAAATGACGAGATGTGGAGGAGGGAATCCGGGACTAGGTCATGAAAATCCAGCCCGTAATAGAACATAAGACCCCTAACAAAAGGATCCAGAGCGAGGCCTAGTCCTCGGAGGAAGTGGGAGACGAACACGACGCTCTCGTTGGGTTCAGGAGTAGGGATGATCTGCCCTCGGGCGGGTAGCCTATGCGAAATTTCGGCGGTTAGGTATCTGGCCTCCCTCAACTTCTTGATATCCTCCTCCGTGATGGAGGAGGGCATCCACCAGCCTTGAAGGCTAGACCCGGACATGATTGAAGGTCCGAAGCACCTGACCTGGGCTTTGGGTGTTAGAACTCGAGGCGGGGGAAGGATTCGATTAAGCACGGGAGGGAAGAAGTAAAAGCCTTGACCCTTTATAAAGAGGGTGAATATCAAGCGTCCTCCTCGTGGCCGTTTGGGACTTGCCTAAAATCTAGGAGTCCTAGGCACGGTTGGTGAGGGAGTCCTGGATTAGGGGGTGTCCGGATGGCCGGACTATACCTTCGGCCGGACTATACCTTCGGCCGGACTCCTGGACTATGAAGATACAAGATTGAAGACTTCGTCCCGTGTCCGGAAGGGACTTTCCTTGGCGTGGAAGGCAAGCTTGGCGATACGGATATGTAGATCTCTTGCCATTGTAACCGACTCTGTGTAACCCTAGCCCTCTCCGGTGTCTATATAAACCGGAGAGTTTTAGTCCGTACGACGAAGGACAATCATACCATAGGCTAGCTTCTAGGGTTTAGCCTCTCTGATCTCGTGGTAGATCTACTCTTGTACTACCCATATCATCAATATTAATCAAGTAGGACATAGGGTTTTACCTCCATTAAGAGGGCCCGAACCTGGGTAAAACATCGTGTCCCCTGCCTCCTGTTACCATCCGACCTAGACGCACAGTTCGGGACCCCCTACCCGAGATCCGCCGGTTTTGACACCGACATTGGTGCTTTCATTGAGAGTTCCTCTGTGTCGTCACTTTTAGGCCCGATGGCTTCTCCGATCATCAACAGCGATGCGATCCAGGGTGAGACTTTTCTCCCCGGACAGATCTTCGTATTCAGCGGATTTGCACTGCGGGCCAATTCGCTTGGCCATCTGGAGCAGATCGAAAGCTACGCCCCTGGCCATCAGGTTAGATTTGAAAGTTTGAACTACACGGCCGACATATGCGGAGACTCGATCTTCGACGGATTCGAGCCACAGCCGAGCATGCCGCACTGTCACGATGGGCATGATTTGGCTCTCCCGCCGAACAGTGCCCTGGAGGCCGCACCTGTGTCCGCTCCGCTCCCTAGCTCGGAGCCGATCACACCAATCGAGGATGGGTGGTTAGACACCGCCTCGGGGGCTGCAATCTCTACGGAAATCGAGCCGAACACCAGCCCTATTCTCTACAAAGCCCGTGACTCCAAGGAGCCGGACTCCTCTCCAGACTCCGAGCCCTCTGCGCCCTGACCGATTGAACCCGATTGTGCGCCGATCATGGAGTTCACCGCCGCGGACATCTTTCAGCACTCGCCCTTCGACGATATTCTGAATTCACTAAAGTCTCTCTCTTTATCAGGAGAGCCCTGGCTGGACTATGGTGAACAAGGTTGGGATGCGGATGATGAAGAAATTCAAAGCCCACCCACCACCCACTTCGTAGCCACTGTCGATAATTTAAACGACGTGCTCGACTTCAACTCCGAAGACATCGACGGTATAGATGATGATGTAGGAGATGAACATGAACCAACACCTATAAGGCACTGGACAGCCACCTCATCTCATGATGTATACATGGTGGACACACCCAAAGGAAGCGACGACGAGGAACACAGGGATGCAACGAGGGATTGTTCACTCGAAAAGCAATCAAAGCGGCAACGTAAGCGCTGCTCCAAGCCCCACCTCGACAGAGACAATAACCATACAGACCCAACCATAGAGCAGGATGAGCCGGCGGACGACGAACATGCCTTCGAGCAAGCGTCTGAACAGGGAAACTTGGATAAACAAACCGAACACCCCGTCCCTGGCGAAAACAACAGTCCGGACAACCTTACGCCGGATAAACTCATGGAGCAGAAGAACCTCCACAAAAGGCTCGTCGCCACTGTGCATAGCCTGAAAAAGGAGAAGCGGAAGCTCAAAACTACGGAAGATGCACTAAGAATCAGATGGAGCAAAGTACGCAACACCGCAGACAAATATGCCGGCAGTCGCCGCACAAAAAGCTATCCGAAGAGAAAGCTACTGCCTGAATTTGACGAGGAGGCCTTAGAGCCCCCGCAGTCACAAAATAGGAAAGCCATCCGGTCGGATGGACGACCGCATGGCCAGCATGGAGCGGCAAGCAGCGCCGCACACAAGCCGGCACGCGATCCACCAAAGGATCCACATCAAAAAGATGGCCCAGCCAGATCTATATACGGGCCAAGAAAGCAAGCTCTAGTAAGCAATGCAACATCACAAATATCCGAACATCACGGCACATCCAAATACAGGGGTGCCGCACACACCCTATGTTTCACCGATGAGGTGCTGGACCATGAATTTCCAGCGGGATTCAAGCCTGTAAACATAGAGGCGTACGATGGAATAACAGACCCTGGGGTCTGGATTGAGGATTATATCCTCCACATACACATGGCCAGAGGAGATGACCTCCACGCCATAAAATACTTACCCCTCAAGCTTAAAGGGCCAGCCCGGCATTGGCTCAAAAGCCTTCCCGAAAACACCATTGGAAGTTGGGAAGAGCTCGAGGATGCTTTCTGGGCAAATTTTCATGGGACCTATGTCTACCCTCCGGATGCAGACGATCTCAGTCACATAACTCAATAGCCCAGAGAGTCAGCCCGGAAATTCTGGAACAGATTTCTTACTAAAAAGAATCAGATAGTCCACTGTCCGGACGTCGAAGCCCTAGTAGCTTTTAAGCACAACGTTCGAGACGAATGGCTCGCCAGACACCTCGGCCAAGAAATGCCAAGAACAATGGCCGCATTGACAAGCCTCATGACCCGCTTTTGCGCAGGAGAGGACAGCTGGTTGGCAAGATGCAGCACCAGCGACCCAAGTACATCTGAAGTTAGGGATGGAAACGGAAAACCCCGACGCAGCAAGGACCAGCGTCGGAATAAGGGAAACGGCCCAAAGAGCACGGCGGTCAACACCGGATTCAAAAGCTCGCGGCAGAATCAGAGAAAGCCGCCGCTCAAGGATAACAGGGACGAGCTATCCAACATAAACAAAATCTTGGAAGAGATATGTCAAATACACAGTACTCCTGGGAAGCCTGCGAACCATACCCACAGAGATTGTTGGGTTTTCAAGCAAGCCGGCAAGCTCAACGCCGAACACAAGGGGCTCGACACACCAAGTGAGGACGACGGCGAACCCCACAAGTAGAGCACCAGGAAACAAAAGGATTTCCCACAAGAAGTCAAAACAGTAAACTTACTTCACGTGACGAACAGAACGGCGCCACCAGAGATACTCGCCATATGGCCTATCCCAAAGGAGTCTCGCCAATGGTTGTTAAAACCAATCACCTTCGACCATCAGGATTACTCTAGAAGTATCCGGAACGCAGGCTGGACTGCCTTGGTATTAGATCCAATAATCGGCGGACTCCATTTTACAAATGTCCTGATGGACGGCGGCAGTGGTCTAAACCTGTTATACCAGGACACAATCTGCAACATGGGGATAGACCCAAGAAGAATTCGCCATAGCAAAACCTCCTTTCAAGGGGTAACGCCAGGCCCGGATGCCTGTTGCATGGGTTCTCTCCGGCTAGAAGTTATGTTCGGCTCCCCCGATAACTTCCGTTGCGAACAGCTAACTTTCCGCATCGCCCCATTCTCAAGTAGCTATCAAGCACTGTTAGGACGTGAAGCTTTCGCCCGCTTTAACGCAATACCGCATTATGCATCTCTTACGCTTAAGATGCCCGGTCCACGAGGAATCATCCCATTAAAGGGAAAACATTGAGTGTTCCTCTCGTGCGGAAAACAATGCGGCTGCCTTGACAGCCCCACAATAAAGCGGCTTCACCAGCCAAAGCATCTAAACAGGTCGTCAAGACCACGGACACGGCTAGACGAGTCTGGCATAAATATACAATTGATAAAGGCTTAATAGCCGTATACCCCTGTACTAGGGGCTCCGCGCATATAAAACAAGAGACAATAAAGCTCAATTTTACCCATTTCGATTTATACTTTGTTTATTTAGTATAACTCATGTTCGGCACGATCTTTCCTTAACTAAGTTCCTCTCTTTTACAGATGAACACCATGCTACGCCCGTCCAGGATACGGCACAACGGAGACACAGGCGCAGACGTGCAGCAGGGACCCGTTCCAAGGATTCTTTTTAGATTAAGACCCTGCGTAAACCTTTTTTACTATCTCTTGTTGATACACATCCCCTGGTTTCTTGGTATAACCAAGGAGGAGGCTGGCGTTTTGGCATGTGGCCATGTCAGAGTTTTGCGCGTACCTGGACACTAGGGGCTTATTACTAAGGGCGTTATCCCGCCCGCCCTCATAAAGACCGAATACCTTAGGGAGTGTTCGGCGTCTCGAGTTTGGCCTTATATGCATCAGCTCCGAATCATGTCTTTGGTCAAATGTTGGGTTTGCCCGGCTCCTGTGTTTTGCTGCCTTAAGTTCCGCTCTATCGGCTAAGGCGGGACCAGGGGAACTACTGCGATTGTGCCCCGGTTCGGCCAGGCGAGCACCTCAGTAGAGAAAGCCAAAAACTGACTGTCATGATATAGCGTGAGACTGGTCAAGCACTCGATGACATACCGGAATCTTTAGGATTCCTCCGCATTAACGAAGGGCCGTTTCCCAGCCAGGCACATACGCGCCCCGAGTTCGGGCGAGCGCAGGCGCCACCAGGGGCTATATAAGTAGCCTCAATGTCAAACTCCTATGGCTAAGTGAAAGTGATAAAGCATCATAGTCCGATTGCCTAGTTCGCTGCGCTATCACCTCCTTTGTAGGACCAAGACGTTGGATCAAGTGTGAAAATGCGCCTTCTGCGAACACCCCCGCATTATGTGCGTGGGGGCTGAAGCCGACGACTGCCATATTTCAGATTATATATACATATATGTTAAACGGCCGCACAGGAGGTATCATAATACTTGCAGGCACAAGTATAAAAAGCTTCTACAATTTATCAAAATATTGTTTTACAATAATACATGCTATTCGAATATAGTATCCTTCGAGCACTGCGTCTCTATTAAACGAGCGCCTTGCAGAACTTCCTGAAAATAGCGCTCGGCTGGTACTCAGCTTCCATCCGAGTCTGGGGATGCAACAGGGGTGGCTTCCATTTCCGCCCAGTATGTCTTGACACGGGCAAGAGCCATCTGCACACCCTCTATGCACGCTGACCTCTTCATTGCATTGATACGCGACGCCGCACCAAGGAACTGTTGCACCAAGTTGAAATAACTTTTCGGCTCTGGTCTCTCTGGCCACAGATGACTCAGGACATACTTCATGGAGAGTCCGGACAACCTATTTAGCTCGGCCCATTCGGCCAAACGATCGGCTAATGACAGTGGACGCTCTTGATTGTGGAACTGCGACTAGAAGAGCTTTTCCACTTCGCGATCTTCTTGATCTCGGAAGTGCTCGGCCGCATCCGCGGCACTCGCTGCTAAATCCAGATAGGTGTCCGCCGTACTCCACATCTGGTCTAACGGAGCATGTTTAGGATCACAGAACTTCCTCCGCAGCATAAAGGGCTTTCCAGCCGCGATTTCTCCGGCCTGACGCAGCTCCTCCTTCACATCTCTCATCGCAGAGCGAGCATCCTTGGCATCGGCAACGGCCTTCTTCAGGTCCGTCTGTTCCGCCCGATCTTCTTTTTCAAGAAGCTTGCAGCGGTCAGCAGTGTTCTTCAGCTTCACGGCCATCTTGGCCATTTCCGTCTTGCTTCGGCAGTGAGCAGCCTGTTCGGCTTTCAGCTCTTCAATTGCCTTTCCGGCAGCCGCATCACTTTTCCTGGCTTGCTCCTTGGCTCGGGCAAGTTCCGCCCGAAGATTCTCCATGGCAGCAGCACCATCTGCATCAAGCGCACACATTGTAAGATACTGGCATAAAGCTCCTCTTACCAGGCGCCGCCAAAGGAATTACATACCTTGTGCCTCGTCAAGCCGCTTGTTGACAAGCGCGATGTCGGCATCTGCCATGTCAAGTTGTTGTTTTAGCTCGGCAAATCCATCAGTCCGGCTGGCCACCGGACACTTCGCCACCTACGTATAAAGGCGGCATATTAGACCTGGGATTATGATCCTCTATGCACTGTCACTTTTGACAACACACAGAGTCTCGGGGGCTACTATCTACACATGGCGCATCTTATTTATGCGCAACTGTCCAAAAAAGGTACATTATTTCGCGTACCTCAAAACCTGTCAGTAAACTCCTGACGGCCTCGTGCAATCTGCTCTCCGCGGATGAAATCCTCTCAATTACCGTACCCATCAATGCACGGTGCTCCTCTGAGATAGATGCTCGGCCTAGAAGACCAGTCAGCTCCTCCGACCGCGCACCAGACGGCGCCGGACTTGTCCGATGGCCCTTTTCGAAGGCCATGGAGGGCTTTGGGGGGCCATATGACTACCTTTCGGCCCTGCCGGATTCGGAGAAACCCTCCGCGACGATACCTCAGGGTCGCCCGCCTCGCAAGGCGGTACGGCAGGGGGAGGCGTTCTGCTCTCCATCATCTCCGAAAGAAGATCCCCCGAAGACGAGCTCTGCTGAGAAGGGCTAAGGTCCGAGCTACAAGGTAAATTTTCGATTACTTTTCTCAGATATAAAGCAGGGATTTTTCTCGTTTCTTAAAAAGAAAACTCCTCTCTACTTACGGCTTGGTGGAGGGCTGATCCCCTTGAGGGCATAATTTGGCCGAAGTATCCCCCAGCACAGGACCCTCTGGCGAAGATTTCTTCCCCTGCTTTAAGGCCATGGTCTCCGGGTCTTTAGAGGCGGTCCTCTTCTTCCCCTGAGGAGATGAATTTTCGATTCCTCCCTTCCGGACAACCTCCTTTGAGGAGGCTGTAGCTCCCTTGCCCCCTCCCTCGCTTCCCTTTGAAGGCACAACCTCCAACATCCTGAGTAGCACGGGACCCGGCATGGTCTTGGGGAGGGGGCCGGACAGCTGATTAGCTTTGCTTTCTCTATCCACTCCTGTTTAAAGGACAACTCTTTTAGGGGTAATTTTATGATAAATATACGGATAGCGAGTCCGGGCACAAGGCTACTTACTTGAGTATCCGGACGATTGCAACTCAGACCTGCGTCCTCTGTAGAATCCTGACACACTACTTGTGGTCCGAAGAACAATTTGTACATCTCCACAGGGTCATGCCAAGAAAATGTTGGAGAACTCGTGGTCCCTCTGGGTTGAACTCCCACAGGCGGAGAGGGCGACGTTTGCAGGGCAGAACTCGGCAAATTAACATAACCCGCGTCACCATGACCAGACTGATGTCTCTTTCTAGGAGATCTCGGACGTGGCCCTGCAATAGGGGCACGTCCTTTGCCGGCCACCAGTCCAGCCCCGTATTGACCCATGACGCCAGTTGTGGCGGGGGACCCGAGCGAAAGGCAGGTGGCGCCACCCACTTTGGGGCCCTGGGAGCGGTAATATAAAACCACTCTCGCTGCCATAAGCTGGAGTCCTCTTGAAAAGAGCCCTCGGGCCATGGAGTACCAGCATTCTTGCTTATAAAAGCACCTCCGCACTCCACATGCCGTCCCTCGATCATCTTCGGCTCTGCTTTGAAGGTCTTGAGCCATAGTCCAAAGTGAGGAGTGATACAGAGGAAGGCTTCACACACGACGATGAATGAGGAAATATGGAGGATGGACTCCGGGGCTAAGTCGTGAAATTCCAGCCCATAATAATACACGAGCGCCCTCACGAATGGATCCGTCGGGAAGCCTAGCCCCCGAAGGAAGTGAGACATGAACACCACACTCTCACCGGGCTTGGGAGTGGGAATGACCTGCCCTTGAGCAGGTAGCCTATGCGAGATTTCGCCGGTGAAGAACCTGGCCTCTCTCAACTTCAGCACGTCCTCCTCCGTGATGGAGGAGGGCATCCATCGGCCTCGAAGGTCGAAACCGGACATTGTCGAAGGTCCGAAGCACCTGAAATCTGGAGCCTTGGTGTTGGAACTCGAGGCGAAGGGCGAACTCGTTTGAGATTGAAAGAAAGGAGTAAGGCCTTGGTCCCTTTATAAGAGGTTGAATACCAAGGGCCTTCCCTGTGACCGTTTGGGACTCGCCTTTGATCGAGAAAATATACCAACGGGTACGGTTGGGTTACCCACGCCCGTATTGATGAGAATCCCGGAATAAGGGGACACGATCTCTGCTTTAACAAGACGTGCCAAGGAAACCGCCTCGCTAAACGCGCTAAGGTGGGACAATAAAACGATTCGAATAAAGACTTGGCCGTGGTGTGATGTCACGCTACGGAATACGTCAGCAGATTAGATTTGTGTAAATATTATTCTCTCTATGGCAATATGTGGAAACTTATTTTGCAGAGCCGGACACTACCTTTGTGTTCAAAATCTTCTATGAAGTACTTGGAGGAGGAACCCGCCTTGCAATGCCGAAGACAATCTGCGCGCCAGACTCGTCATCATTGAAGCCTGGTTTAGGGGCTACTGAGGGAGTCCTGGATTAGGGGGTGTCCGGATGGCCGGACTATACCTTCGGCCGGACTCCTGGACTATGAAGATACGAGATTGAAGACTTCGTCCCATGTCCGGAAGGGACTTTCCTTGGCGTGGAAGGCAAGCTTGGCGATACAGATATGTAGATCTCCTACCATTGTAACCGACTCTGCGTAACCCTAGCCCTCTCCGATGTCTATATAAACTGGAGAGTTTTAGTCCGTAGGACGAAGGACAATCATACCATAGGCTAGCTTCTAGGGTTTAGCCTCTCTGATATCGTGGTAGATCTACTCTTGTACTACCCATATCATCAATATTAATCAAGCAGGACGTAGGGTTTTACCTCCATCAAGAGGGCCCGAACCTGGGTAAAACATCGTGTCCCCTGCCTCCTGTTACCATCCGACCTAGACGCACAGTTCGGGACCCCCTACCCGAGATCCGCTGGTTTTGACACCGAAAGTTGGGTTACCCACGCCCGTATTGATGAGAATCCCGTAATAAGGGGAACACGATTTCTGCTTTGACAAGACGTGTCAAGAAACCGCCTCGCGTGATGTGCGGGGCTTGTCGTGGAATTGTCACGGCAGATGTCCTTTTGCAAGGACTTAGTCGTGGAGCCATCACAACTAGGAAGCTTAAAGGGGTTAATCGGGACAAGGACACGCGAGGTTTATACTAGTTCAGCCCCTTACGGTGAAGGAAGGCCTACGTCTAGTTGGGTTGGAATTGCTTGAGGTTTCGATGACCAGGGAGCGAGATACGCTATGCCTGTCTCTCGATCAGTTGTTTCTTCTTTCCTAAGCCACCAGCGGGTTGTCCCCTTATATACACGGGTCGACGCCCTACGGATTACAGAGTCCCGACCGACTCATAAATAGTGTCCGTCTCGGTGACTAGTTACTTCTACCTTACAATACAAGTCACGTCCTCATGGCGGTTTTTCACCATGGGCCATAAATCGCCTGTAGGCATTTAGACCCTTTACTGAACCGCCATCTTCACGTCTTGGTCTTGGGCTTCAGATGGGCTTCTCTTTGCGTAACCCGGCCCCTCCTAGGCATCTTACATAAATAGTTATATCCCCAACATTAGGCCCCAGATTGATCTAAACCGGTTCATGTCAATCTTTAAAAACCTTATGAACTGGCCTTCAGTCTTCTGTTTTGTGCGGAAACTTTAACCCGTCGTGATGTCATCATCTGGATCCGGGTTAATTCTCCGTGACGTCATCTTCAATAAGACTCATATTTTATTCCGTCGTATCCTCCAACGGATCTTTGCCTTTACTGACCATCCCGAGAATTGAGGCATCGAGGCCGCTGGATAATGATGCTTTGGTCTCCTTGTTTCTCGTGCTGTCTTTGTCGTCCCCTTCTTATAAATAGATGCGACCTAGGCCTTTTTCATTTCCTTCAGTCGTCTCCCTCCTCGCACCTCCTTATTTGTTGCTCAAGTTCCACCGCCGCAGCTGTCGAACTCCTCGTCTTCACCGACTCAGGCCGCTGCATCACCCTGATTCTGACCAGAAAACGACAGCGACCCTCCGCAGCTCTTCCGCATCTGTGAGTTCCTCTTTTTCCCTTCCTCAGATCTGCACTGAAACTGTCTTGAGTTCGTCGGCGTTCTTCGCCGCCCGATGCAGACCTCCATTAGTTTTCACCTCTGATATCTTGTTCAGATCGTAAAAACCACATAGAACTGCTGCGGAGGATGTTGTGTGCTTATTCTGTATGAAAACAGATCTCATTTCCTTGTTTTGGAAGCCCTCCTTGAGTATATGAACTTCCCTGTATTGTTTTTAGGTCTAGAAATTTTTCCTTCCCAGAGCATCGTTTGATCCAAAATAATAATTGTAATTTGTGAAACCTGTTTGCTCCACACTTAGCCAAAAATTGTGTCTGTTGACTCTGTTTCAGCCATAGTAGTCCGTGTAACCGGTTTAAGATAATACCGGCTGTCAGCACCGCTTGCCTCTGGCGACTTAAGAAAACTTTAATCATCTTTAATACCTGCAGTTGTTAAACATTATCACATAGTTACCTGTATGTCATTAGGCCCCTTCTTAAGCCGCCATCTTTAAATAACCCAATAATGTTTATTCTCCGGGTTATAATAAACCAGAAAATTTCCTTTATCTTGTTGTAGGCTTCAATTTGTCCAATGGCACCCAAAGCTATTAAACCTTCGGTTACCTGCAACTGGGTCCCATCCATTGTTACATAAAGCAAACTGTCCGAGTTTGTAAAGTCTGGCCATCTGCCCAAGAAGGATGTCATGTCTTATCGTGCTCCTGACCTGTCTGAAGAGAAACCTCAACCCAAGGAAGGGGAGGTGATCATTTTTACCGATCACATGAGCTGAGGATTTGCTCCTCCCGGTTCAAAATTCTTTAGAGACGTTTTGCACTTCTTTGACTTAAGACCTCAAGACATCGGGCCCAATTCCGTGTCAAATATCTGCAACTTCCAAGTTTTCTGTGAGGTCTACCTTGGAGAAGAACCTAGCCTACTTTTGTTCAGGGAATTGTTCTATTTGAACCGGCAGAATGAGCGCGCTAACGGACCCAGTCTAGAACTTGGTGGCATCTCGATTTAGCGGTGGAGAGACTGCCTTTTCCCTTATGCTGAACTGCCGAGTCATCCAAAGGATTGGAACCAAACGTAGTTCTACTGCCAGGACACTTCTCCGGCTGGCGAAAACCCGCTGCCCGGCTTCCGCGCCTTGCGCCTTGAATCGAACCACCCGCTGCTAGACAAGTTGACTGCTATTGAACGTCTGTCACTCATCCCCATTATTAAGAAAATCAAAGCTCTTTTGGGGAATGGTTTAGATGGCATCGACCTGGTCCGAGTCTGGGTTGCTTGGCGAGTGATTCCGTTAAGCCGCCGCCCCGGCTTAGTGTGTACTTACTCAGGCGAAAAGGATGACCCACTACGTCATAGTCCTGACGACTTACCAGATGATGCGGTGGAAGCTACAACCCAGTCTTTGCTGAAAGAGGGCATGGTGACTAGTAATGCCTTTGGCTTACTTCCTTTCTGCAAGAAGAACCCGGCCCCTCCAGTGAGTTATTATCCTCCACAATTATCTTTATTATGTTATACCTTACCTTTAATCATAACCCTTTATCCTTATTCATAGGCAAATAGCGACTTCTGGAAGGTCAAGTATGACCAGGAGGCTGCCAAACAAGCCAGAGCAGCAAAAAGAGCCGAAAGACGAACCGCTAAGACTGGAACTTCAAGAAAGAGGAAACCCAGCGCCTCAGATATGATGAAACTGGATGATACTGATGATGATGAAGAAGAGATAACTCCTAATTCCCCTGACTCTTTTATCATCATGTTATTGACATTAATTCCTTTCAGGAGGATACAGGTAACAGCCAAGCCGTTGAAGAAGAGGTAATTATAATCTCCTCCGACTCAGAGCCTTTGCCGAGGTTGAAAATCCGAAGAGTGACCCGGAAAGTAAGATTTTCACATCCTTTAGCTTACCAAGACCCTCAATTTCTTTTGAAGCGACAGATTTATGAGAGCCGGAGGCAGACCCGGACCAGCAAAGACGCAGAACTCTCCTACGGCTTACCTGATGTGACCAGGAAGCGCCAGGCTGAGGTTATCTCCGATTTACGCATTCTTTTTCCTTTGGCGGGTTTCATTCGTCAGCCTCTCAATTCCTCTGACTCCAACTATCAGGATACTTCACCTTCCTCCGGTGAGTCTATGCAGTCCAACATGCCGGCCTTCAAAACTGCTCCCGGGTAATATAAACTTGTTGTACCTTATGCCTTATTTTACTCATATTTTTGTATTTAACCTGTTCACCTTTTCCACAGTGTGCAAGTAAAGCCCAGCAAAAGGGAAAAAAAGAATAAGCCGTCCCAAGAGCCGGTTGTGACTGAATCGGAGCTGGGCACAGCTGCTCCTGACGCTTCTGCTCATGAGCCACCGCCTCAACCATCTCATGATGTTCCTGTATCTTCCTCTGACCCGCCTGCTGAGCAAACCCTCAACGATTCTGATAAACCGGAGGCTCCTAGCCCCGCCAAGGAAGATGATCCGGAAGTTGAGATTCTCAAGACTCAGTTTGTTGAGCTGGCACAGCCAACTGTACTTGCCAAGTGTTCTGCTAAAGAGGAATTGTTAGAACACTGAAAGGCCAAGCTGGACGTCACTGACTACACTCATTTGAGTATTGGAGAGATCGTCTCCGGCTATATCAATCAAGTACATAGCAGCCGTGACCTGGAAATTGACATGGTGAAGCAAATACAGCAAAAATCTGAGGTATGACTTATGCTAGCTTTCTTTAACCATACTTACTGTACCAACCCCCAAGTCTATTGCTTATAAGTAAATATGCTGTAGACTTTAGAAAACTGCCTAGCACTGCTTATCCGGCTTAGGAAAAAGATATTTAACCTGGTTGTAGCACTTGCGATACACATTAGCCCCCAAGTGCCAAACATCTTTGCTTGCAAAGTGCTTGGGACTTAATTTCCATGAACGGGAGTAGTAATTGAGAGTTCTTCAGTATACATTAGCCCCCAAGTGTCAAGTACCTTTGCTTGCAAAGTGCTTGGGACTTAATTTCCATGAACGGGAGTAGTAATTGAGAGTTCTTCAGTATACATTAGCCCCCAAGTGTCAAGTACCTTTGCTTGCAAAGTGCTTGGGACTTAATATGATCTTAAAATGATTCTGATTATAACCCGGCATCAATGCAGGCCACCATAAATCATTTTGAGTCAGAGATTACTGAACTGAAGAATCGCCTGGCAGCTCAAGAGCTTGAAATCCAGAAATCCAACTCCAAGTTTGAGTTCAGCGTCTCTGAACAAGAGAAGTTGAAGAAGAACTTTGAGTCGGAGAAGAAAACCTGGGCTGATGAAAAGGCCGCACTGGTGACCCGGGCCGAGACAGCAGAGGCATCGCTTGCGGAAGCAACGGCCGAACTGTCTGGCTTAAAGTGCCAGATATCTCGAATGGTCTCATCAATCTTTGGTGAGTGACTTACTCAAACCTTCAACACCGCAAAACTCCTTTAATGACCATTTCAGTTGTTTCCACTGGATCACCTTATGCGTAATAACACAGGCCCCAGGAGCACAAATCTCAAGCAGAACATGGTGACCAAGCTGAAGGCGGTTTATACTCTGGTGGAACAGCTCTACACCGGGTCACAACGTGCTCTGGCCGTTGTGGCTTTATCAAATGATGTTCCCTATCTCCTGCAAGATGTGCTAAAGCGGCTTGCTGTGCTACCTCAGCGAATCCAAGAGTTAAGACGAGCATCTGCAAGAGCCGGAGCTATAGCCGCATTGAGCCGGGCCAAGGCGTGGCTTCCAAAGCTAGACCCCACTGATATTGCTCTTGGGTATCCAAGTTTGAAGGAAGATGGCACCATGTTTAATGATAAGGACTTCACCGCCTGTGTGAAGGATATACGCCTGGTGGCTACTCTTATTGGGAACGACACTGACCTCACCAAGTGTCAGCCGGGTTATGACAAGGAGAATCGGAGAATCCCCACGCCGCATTATGATGATGTCATCTTGATCCCTCCAACCCGTAAGCACACCTTTGCCCCTGAAGTCGACCCAACCGGTTTAATAGATGATGAAGCTGAGTTTGAGGCCTTGAGTGGCATTGACTGGGCCTCATCATCCTTCCAGGACAAAGCAGCCGGCGGAGAGGCGGAGAAGGATAACCCGGAGGCTTCCAGTCAACCCCAAGAGTAGATTGCCAGGCGCCACCTGCTTATGTCGTTGTAGAAAAACAATGCCGCATCATTCAGACTCGGGGAGTCTTGTAACAGAGTAGAAAATACTTTGAGTTTTGCTATGCCTTTGCGCATGCTTATGGCCCTTAATACTTGCATAAGCCGCCGTCACTATGCACTTTGTAGTTTATATGAATCTGTTATGTCCTTTGCAGAAATGCCTTGCATTGCCCTGTGATGCTTATGGCTGCTTCTCTGGCTTATATAAGCCAACCCCCGAGGGTAAGTTTAACTCCTAAAAATTGGCACATAAAAGTTCACCTGGTACTTAACAACCTGATGTAACCAATATTAATCCTGGAGGATTGCAATGTATTCCATTGTATTTTCAAGAGGGTCGCAAGATATCCAATGTTGATACTTGTAAAATATGATGAACAAAATTCAAGGGTTTCTGATTCGAATACGATCAGTGAACCGTTCCAAAGGGGTTGAGCTAAGATTCGGATACGATCTGTTAGCCCCCAGTGGCTGTGGCGATGCCGATCAAGTGGGTATCGACAGCTGTGTTCTCTTTGGTTCGAATACGACCTATGTTTGAATAGGAAGCCCCCAAGTGACCATAAGAGTTGTTTAATGACGCTGATTCGAATACGATCCACGTCAGACCCAAAGGGGTTAAGCTATGATTCAAATATGATCAAGAAGCCCCCAAGTGGGTTTGGCAGTATGCCGATCAAGTGGGTATCGACATCTATGTTCTCTTTGGTTCGAATACGACCTATGTTTGAACAGGAAGCCCCAAGTGATCACGGCTAGATTCAGATATGATCATAAGCCGGACCGGAGGAAAGCCGGATTCAGATATGATCTGCTTCTCCTTAGTTATCTCCACCACCTGACAAAGAAAACAGATAAACCTTTTTTGGGAGTGGAAAAAAGGACAAAGGTCCTGCTTTATTGCTTTATGTAATATACATAGTATAAATATATATACATTAGAGCCGATGGCTCAAGTATAATAAGGCCAAAGATGAGCAATATTCCACGGCCGACGGGTCTCCTCCTCCGACTTACGTGAGTCTTTGTGCTCCCGAACATCGATAAGGTAGTATGATCCGTTGTTCAGATTCTTGCTGACCACAAAGGGTCCTTCCCAAGGAGGGGATAGCTTGTGCATGTCAGATTGATCCTGAATGAGTCGGAGCACTAAGTCGCCTTCCTGAAAGGTTCTGGACCTAACCCGGCGGCTGTGGTAGCGGCGCAGGTCTTGCTGGTAAATCGCCGAGCGGGCTATTGCCAAGTCTCGCTCTTCATCCAACAGGTCAAGTGCGTCTTGCCGAGCTTTTTCGTTGTCTTCCTCAACATAAGCCACCACACGGGGTGAGTCATGACGGATGTCACTTGGCAGGACCGCCTCTGCTCCATACACCATAAAGAAAGGCGTGTAACCCGTAGATCTGTTAGGTGTAGTATTGATGCTCCAAAGTACAGAAGGTAACTCCTCCACTCAACAACCCGGCGTCCGCTGCAAGGGGACCAAGAGCCGGGGCTTGATACCCCTCAAGATTTCTTGATTTGCTCGTTCTGCTTGACCATTGGATTGAGGGTGAGCCACAGCTGAAACGTCAAGCCAGATATGCTCTCGTTGACAGAACTCTTCCATAGCTCCTTTGGAGAGGTTAGTGCCATTATCAGTTATGATGCTGTGTGGAAAACCAAAGCGAAAAATCACCTTTTTCATAAACTGGACCGCCGTGGCTGCATCACACTTACTGACTGGCTCCGCCTCCACCCACTTTGTGAACTTGTCAACCGCCACCAAGAGGTGCGTGTTTTTATCCTTAGACCTTTTGAAAGGCCCGACCATATCAAGCCCCCAGACTGCAAATGGCCAAGTAATTGGAATCATCCTCAATTCTTGAGCCGGCACATGGGCTCGTCGTGAGAATTTCTGACATCCGTCACATTTACTGACCAGGTCTTCTACATCAGCATGAGCCGTCAACCAATAAAACCCATGACGGAAAGCTTTGGCCACAAGAGATTTTGAGCCGGCGTGATGACCACAATCACCTTCATGAATCTCACGAAGGATCTCCTGACCCTCTGTAGGTGACACGCAACATTGAAACGCTCCAGTGATGCTGCAATGATGTAACTCGCCATTGACAATTGTCATGGACTTGGACCGCCGGGCGATTTGTCTTGCCAAGGTCTCATCTCCAGGCAACTCTCCCCGGGTCATGTAAGCCAAATAAGGCACTGTCCAATCCGGGATAACGTGGAGAGCCGCCACCAGCTGTGCCTCTGGGTCTGGTATTGCCAGATCTTCCTCTGTAGGTAACTTAACAGAAGGATTATTCAAAACATCAAGAAAGGTGTTAGGTGGCACCGGCTTACGCTGAGATCCCAGCCGGCTTAAGGCATCAGCCGCCTCATTCTTCCTTCGATCAATGTGTTCCACCACATAACCCTTGAAATGTCCAGCCACATCATCGACTTCATGACGGTAAGCCACCATAAGGGGATCTTTAGAGTCCCACTTGCCTAACACCTGTTGAGCCACAAGGTCTGAGTCTCCCAAGCATCTTACCCGGCTCAAGTTCATCTCTTTGGCCATCCGGAGACCATGGAGTAAGACTTCACACTCAGCTGCATTGTTAGTACAAGGAAACATAAGCCGGAGCACATAACAAAATTTTTCACCTCGAGGGGAAGTTAACACGACTCCAGCCCCCGAGCCTTCCAACTGTCTGGACCCATCAAAGTGAATAGTCCAATAAGTGTTATCAGGCTTCTCCTCAGGTACCTGTAGCTCTGTCCAGTCGTTGATGAAATCCACCAAAGCTTGAGACTTAATGGCAGTGCACGGTACGTACTTCAGACCATGAGGCCTGAGCTCGATGGCCCACTTGGCGACTCGTCCTGTAGCCTCTTTGTTCTGAATAATGTCTCCCAAGGGGGCAGAACTCACCACAGTGATAGGGTGACCTTGTAAGTATTGCTTCAGCTTTCGGCTTGCCATGAACACCCCGTAAACAAGTTTCTGCCAATGAGGATATCTTTGTTTTGACTCGATGAGTACCTCACTGACATAATAAAACGGCCGTTGAACCGGATATTCCTTACCATCCTCCTTGCGCTCTACCAGAATTGCCACACTGATGGCTCGTGAATTAGCAGCCACATATAACAGCAAAGGCTCTTTGTCAATGGGAGCTGCAAGAACTGGCGGCTCAGATAACTGCCTCTTCAAATCCTCAAAAGCAGCATTAGCAGCATTACTCCAGACAAAGGTGTCTACCTTCTTCATCAGTTGGTACAGCGGTAGGGCCTTCTCACCTAACCGGCTTATGAACCGGCTTAAAGCAGCAACACGACCCACCAGTCGCAGAACATCATTGATACATGCCAGTTTAGCCAAAGAAGTGATTGCCTTAATCTTCTCCGGATTAGCCTCGATGCCCCTGTTTGAGACCAAGAATCCCAAAAGCTTGCCTGCAGGCACACCAAATACACACTTCTCCGGGTTAAGCATCATTTTGTAAACCCAGAGATTGTCGAAGGTTTCTCTGAGATCAGATATCAAGGTTTCCGCCTCTCTGGATTTCACCACTATATCATCCACATACGCATGAACATTGCGCCCAATCTGATTGTGGAGACAATTCTATACACATCGTTGATAAGTCGCCTGGGCACTCTTGAGCCCAAAAGGCATAGACACATAGCAGAAGGCTCCAAACGGAGTGATGAAAGCCGTCTTCTCCTGGTCCTTAACTGCCATCTTGATCTGATGATAACCAGAGTAAGCATCCAAAAAGCTCAAACACGCACAACCCGCCGTAGCATCAATGATTTGATCAATACAGGAGAGAGCGAAAGGATCAGCCGGACAAGCCTTATTTAAGTCCGTGTAATCCACACACATCCGCCAGGTGCCGTTTTTCTTGAGCACGAGCACCGGGTTAGCCAACCACTCCGGGTGAAAAACTTCGATAATGAATCCAGCCGCCAAGAGCCGGGCGACCTCTTCTCCTATAGCTTTTCGTCGTTCTTCATTGAATCGTCGCAGAAACTGCCTGACTGGCTTATACTTCGGATCAATATTAAGAGTGTGCTCAGCGAGTCCTCTCGGTACACCTGGCATGTCAGAAGGCTTCCATGCAAAGATGTCCCGGTTCTCACGGATGAACTCGATGAGCGCGCTTTCCTATTTAGGATCCAAGTTGGCACTGATGCTGAATTGCTTAGACGAATCGCCCGGAGTAAAATCAACAAGCTTAGTTTCTGCAGCCGATTTAAACTTTATGGCCGGGTCATGCTCCGTAGTTGGCTTCTTGAGGGAGGTCATATCCGCTGGGTCAATGTTATCTTGATAAAATTTGAGCTCCTCTGCTGCACAGACAGACTCGGCATAAGCCGCATCGCCTTCTTCGCATTCCAGGGCCACCTTTTGGCTTCCATGCACAGTGATGGTACCCTTGTAACCCGGTATCTTGAGCTGTAAATAAACATAACACGACCGTGCCATAAACTTGGCATAAGCTGGCCGCCCGAACAAAGCGTGATACGGACTTTTGATTTTTACCACTTCAAAAGTTAACTTTTCCGCCCTAGAATCATGCTCGTCTCCAAAGGCCACCTCTAGCTAAATCTTACCCACAGGATACGCCGACTTACCAGGCACCACTCCATGGAAAACGGTGTTGGAAGTCTTTAAATTCTTGTCAGTTAAGCCCATGCGCCCAAAGGTCTCGTAATAGAGGATGTTGATGCTGCTACCTCCATCCATGAGCACCTTAGTAAATTTATAACCACCAACCTGCGGTGCCACTACCAGGGCCAGTTGACCCGGATTATCAACCCGGGGAGGGTGATCCTCCCTGCTCTAGACAATAGGCTGTTCCGACCACCTCAAGTAACGAGGGACTGCCGGCTCAACAGAATTCACCGCCCTCCTATGAACTTTCTGATCACGTTTACACAAACTTGTGGTGAACACGTGATACTGTCCACTGTTTAGCTGTTTTGGATGGCTCTGATAACCCGACTGCTGCTGCTGCTGACCTCCTTGACCAGACTGCTGTTGATTATAACCACCCTGGCTTCCCTGAAAACCGGATCCTGAACCGCCGCCTGGGCCATGAAAGCCGCCAGCTCCTGAGCCGCCGCCTGGGCCTTGATTGCCATCAAACGTATTAGAACTCTTGAAAGCCTTCATGATTGCGCAATCCTTCCATAAATGAGTCGCTGGTCGTTCCCGGGTGCCGTGTTTTGGGCAGGGCTCATTGAGTAGTTGCTGAAGAGACGGACCTGATCCGCCAAACCGAGGGGGTGACTTTCCTTTGCGCATCTGATTGTTACCCTGTGCATTGGCCACAAATTCCGGGTTACTGTCCGCCTTACGCTTATTGCCTCCTTGACTCGCCGGGTTATGCTGCTGACCCTTTCCATTACCGTTCTTCTTTCCCTTCCCTGTCTTTTCCTCATCAGACGCGGGATCCTTGGTACTATCAGAATCGGCATACTTGACTAATGCCGCCATCAGCGTCCCCATATCGTTGCTATCACGCTTAAGGCGCCCCAGTTTCTGTCTCAGAGGCTCAAAGCGGCAATTCTTCTCTAGCATGAGAACTGCTGAGCCGGCATCCATCTTGTCAGACGAATGTATTATATCTTTGACCCGGCGCACCCAATGAGTCGTAGATTCACATTCCTCCTGCTTGCAAGTGTCCTTGAAGTTCTGGATGAAACGGGTCTTTAGCTCTGCCCATGAACTAATGGAATTGGGTGGCAAACCCTTTAACCAAGAACGGGCCGTTCCGTCCAACATCATGGTGAAGTATTTAGCCATCGCTTCATCACTAACTTCCAGCAGCTCCATGGCCATCTCGTAACTTTCAATCCACGCCCTAGGCTATAAATCGGCCGTATAATTCGGCACCTTTCAAGGTCCCTTGAAATCCTTGGGCAGACGTACATTACGTAGAGCCGGTACCAAACAAGGAACTCCTCCGGTTCTAGTAGCAATACCCGCCTCAACGGAAGTTGCCGGGTAAGACGGTGAGTCCTGTTGGGCTGCTAGCTGAGCCGCCCGCTCGTCCTCCTGACGTATCCGATCCTGAACCAGGTTATACCCGCCGGGCTGGTTCCGGCGCTGAGCGCTACTTGACAAGGCCTCTGACTCCATGTGTCTACTGTAACTCGGGCTCCGGTTTTGACGAGGCGGAGCTAACCAGATCGGAGGAGTTGAGTGAATCCTATCCCGGCTGTAGGAATAGGTCTCTTGCTGAGCCAGGGCTGTTTGGACAAGTTCCCTGATCCTCCGGGTTTCCACCGCTGTCGGATCATCACCATCTACTGGGAGAGCCGCCAAACATGCTGATGCTGCGATTAAGTTCTCCATGGGGTTGGAGAAGTGACCCTATGGTATTGGTACGTAATGGGGCGGTGCCATATTGCCGTGAAGAGGCGTCGTCACTGGGCCTCCCGCTCCGGATGTCATAAACTGATTTGCACCTGGCGGGTTACTTGGGCCGGCCCGGGTGTAGCAAAGAGATTCCGAGGATCATAAACCTAAGGTAAACGGGACTGAGTTTTCTGATATCTCCTCCTCATTACCTCATTAGATGCGTTCAAGCTTAACGTGAGCTGAAAGGCCTCTGCCTAAAGTTGTTGCGCCCGTACGTCCAAAGCCGCCCGCTCTGTGGCTAATCTAGTATCTTCAGCTGCTAAGGTTTCCTTGGCCCGGGCGATCTCATCGCGAACCTGTGCCACCTCTGCCTCATGCTCAGATTGGTTCGCCGGGACGACTGTAGTAGTTAGCAAGGCCGTAAGTTTATCCATGAGATCCATCAGCACCTGAGCCCGTGAGCACACAGGGCCTCCTGTCCCGGCTGCTCCTAACCCGGACGTTATCGCTGCTGAGGCCGTAGAATTTTGGCCGGGTTGAGTACCGGCCATGAAGAGTCCTGCCCAGTTTGGTGACTCTGAGGGGTCCGGAATAGTGCTGCCATCGGAACAGCCCCCAAGCACACCATCTTGAATTTGATACAGCGAATCTGTTGAGCCGGCAGACGAATCACCGTCAGAGAGGACGACCGGCTCACCATCACCTTCAGATCCTTCAGAAAGTTCACCTCCGTGGATGCAACCCACAAAGGCACGCTTCACGACGGGTTGAGCTCGGGCGGGTTTCGCACGCCGAGCTGTCTCGACGAGGTCGGTGCAGCTGTCCGGCTCAGGGCCCGGCTCACCAATCCGGCCGATGAAGACGTGAATTCCGCCAAAGGGGATCCGGTACCCGTACTCAATTGAGCCGGCGTCGGGGCCGCAGCCTTCGTCGTTGATGTAGATCTTGCCGCATCGACTCTTGGTCATCCGGCCAACTGCGTATCCCTTGAGCCCTTCGAAGCTGCCCTTCAAGAACTCAAATCCACCGTGCGCTAGCCCCACGGTGGGCGCTAACTGTCATGGAATTGTCATGGCAGATGTCCTTTTGCAAGGACTTAGTTGTGGAGCCATCGCAACTAGGAAGCTTAAATGGGTTAATCAGGACAAGGACATGCGAGGTTTATACTAGTTCAGCCCCTTACGGTGAAGGAAGGCCTACGTCTAGTTGGGTTGGAATTGCTTGAGATTTCGATGACCAGGGAGCGAGATATGCTATGCCTAGCTCTCGATCAGTTGTTTCTTCTTTCCTAAGCCGCCAGCGGGTCGTCCCCATATATACACGGGTCGATGCCCTACGGCTTACAGAGTCCCGGCCGACTCATAAACAGTGTCCGGCTCGGTGACTAGTTACTTCTACCTTACAATACAAGTCACGTCCTCATGGCGGTTTTTCACCATGGGCCATAAATCGCCTGTGGGCCTTTAGACCCTTTACTGAACCGCCATCTTCACGTCTTGGTCTTGGGCTTCAGATGGGCTTCTCTTTGCATAACCCGGCCCCTCCTGGGCGGCTTACATAAATAGTTATATCCCCAACAGGGCTGGTTAAAGAAAAACGGTTCGAATAATTACCGGACCATGGTATGATGTCATGCCGCCAAAACATGTCGGCAGATTGGATTTGTGGAAATATTATTCTCTCGACGGTGGTATGTGGGACTTATTTTGCTGGGTCGGACACTATCCTCATATTCAAACTCTTCTGTGGTGTATTTGAAGGAGGAACCCGCCTTGCAATGCCGAAGACAAACACTGTGCGCCGGACTCATCGTCATTGAAGCCTGGTTCAGGGGCTATTGAGGGAGTCCTGGATTAGGGGGTATCCGGACAGCCGGACTATATCCTTTGGCTGGACTGTTGGACTATGAAGATACAAGATTGAAGACTTCGTCACGTATCCGGATGGGACTCTACTTGGCGTGGAAGGCAAGCTAGGCAATACAGATATGTATATCTCCTCCTTTGTAACCGACCTTGTGTAACCCTAGCCCCCTCCGGTGTCTATATAAACCGGAGGGTTTTAGTCCGCAGGACAACATACAATCATACCATAGGCTAGCTTCTAGGGTTTAGCCTCTCCGATCTCGTGGTAGATCAACTCTTGTACTACACATATTATCAAGAATAATCAAGCAGGACGTAGGGTTTTACCTCCATCAAGAGGGCCCGAACCTGGGTAAAACATCGTGTCCCTTGACTCCTGTTACCATCCACCTTAGACGCATAGTTCGGGCCCCCTACCCGAGATCCGTCGGTTTTGACACCGACACTGACCATCAACACTTGATGCTCCTTCTTGATTTCTACCTCCGCAGCCTTTAGCATTGCGAAGAGCTCGGGAATTGACTTATCCATCCCTTGCATATTATAGTTCATCACGAAGCTCTTGTAGCTTGGTGGAAGTGATTGGAGAATTCTGTCAATGACGCTATCATCCGGAAGATTAACTCCAGTTGAATCAAGTGATTGCAGTACCCAGACATCTTGAGTATATGCTCACTGACAGAACTATTCTCCTCCATCTTGCAGCTATAGAACTTATTGGAGACTTCATATCTCTCAATCCGGGCATTCTTTTGAAATATTAACTTCAACTCCTAGAACATCTCATATGCTCCATGACGTTCAAAACGTCGTTGAAGTCCCGGTTCTAAGCCGTAAAGCATGGCACACTGAACTATCGAGTAGTCATCAACACACGACCGCCAGGCATTCACAATGTCTGCAGTTGCTGGCGCAGGTGGTACACCTAGCGGTGCTTCCAGGACGTAACTCTTCTGTGCAGCAATGAGGATAATCCTCAAGTTATCGACCCAGTCTGTGTAATTGCTACCATCATCTTTCAACTTTGCTTTCTCAAGGAACGCATTAAAATTCAACGGAACAACAACACGGGCCATCTATCTACAATCAAACATAGACAAGCAAGATACTATCAGGTACTAAGTTCATGATAAATTTAAGTTCAATTAATCATATTACTTAAGAACTCCCACTTAGAAAGACATCCCTCTAATCTTCTAAGTGATCACGTGATCCAAATCAACTAAACCATAACCGATCATCACGTGAAATGGAGTAGTTTTCAATGGTGAACAACACTATGTTGATCATATCTACTATATGATTCACGCTCGACCTTTCGGTCTCAGTGTTCCGAGGCCATATCTGCATATGCTAGGCTCGTCAAGTTTAACCTGAGTATTCTGCGTGTGCAAAACTGGCTTGCACGCGTTGTAGATGGATGTAGAGCTTATCACACCCGATCATCACGTGGTGTCTGGCACGACGAACTTTGGCAATGGTGCATACTCAGGGAGAACACTTTTTATCTTGAAATTTAGTGAGAGATCATCTTATAATGCTACCGTCAATCAAAGCAAGATAAGATGCATAAAAGATAAACATCACATGCAATCAATATAAGTGATATGATATGGCCATGATTATCTTGTGCTTGTGATCTCCATCTCCGAAGCACCGTCATGATCACCATCGTCACCGACGTGACACCTTGATCTCCATCGTAGCATCATTGTCGTCTCGCCAATCTTATGCTTCCACGACTATCGCTACCGCTTAGTGATAAAGTAAAGCATTATAGGGCGATTGCATTGCATACAATAAAGCGACAACCATATGGCTCCTGCCAGTTGCAGATAACTCGGTTACAAAACATGATCATCTCATACAATAAAATTTAGCATCATGTCTTGACCATATCACATCACAACATGCCCTGCAAAAACAAGTTAGACGTCCTCTACTTTGTTGTTGCAAGTTTTACGTGGCTGCTATGGGCTTAGCAAGAACCGTTCTTACCTACGCATCAAAACCACAACGATAGTTTGTCAAGTTGGTGCTGTTTTAACCTTCGCAAGGACCGGGCGTAGCCACACTTGGTTCAACTAAAGTTGGAGAAACTGACACCCGCCAACCACCTGTGTGCAAAGCACGTCGGTAGAACCAGTCTCGCGTAAGCGTACGCGTAATGTCGGTCCGGGCCGCTTCATCCAACAATACCGCCGAACCAAAGTGTGACATGCTGGTAAGCAGTATGACTTATATCGCCCACAACTCACTTGTGTTCTACTTGTGCATATGACATCTACGCATAAAACATGGCTCTAATGCCACTGTTGGGGAACATAGTAATTTCAAAAAAATTTGCTATGCACACGCAAGATCATGGTGATGCACAACAATGAGAGGGGAGAGTGTTGTCCACGTACCCTCGTAGACCGAAAGCGGAAGCATTAGCACAACGCGCTTGATGTAGTCGTACGTCTTCACGATCCGACCGATCAAGTACCGAACGTACGACACCTCCGAGTTTAGCACACGTTCAACCCGATGACGTCCGTCGAACTCCGATCCAGCCAAGTGCTAAGGGAGAGTTCCGTCAGGATGATGGCGTGGTGACGATGTTGACTATGGTGGAGGGGGCTTCGCCTAAGCACCGCTACAGCAATATCGAGGTGGACTATGGTGGAGGGGGCCACCGCACACGGCTAAAAGATCAAACGATCAATTGTTGTGTCTATGGGGTGCCCCCTGCCCCCGTATATAAAGGAGCAAGGGGGTGCGGCCGGCCAGGGAGGAGACGTGCCAGGAGGAGTCCTACTCCCACCGGGAGTAGGACTCCCCCCTTTCCTAGTTGGATTAGGACTTGGGAGGGGGAAAGAGTGGAGGAGAAGAAGGAAGGGGGGCGTCGCCCCCCTCTCCTTGTCCTATTCGGACTAGGGGGAGGGGCGCGCGGCCCAGCCCGAGCCGCCTCTCCTCTCTTCCACCTAGGCCCACTAAGGCCCATTTAGTCCCCTGGGGGTTCCGGTAACCTCCCGGTACTCCGGTAAAATCCCAATTTCACCCGGAACACTTCCGATATCCAAACATAGGCTTCCAATATATCAATCTTCATGTCTCGACCATTTTGAGACTCCTCATCATGTCCATGATCACATCCGGGACTCCAAACATCCTCCGGTACATCAAAACATATAAACTCATAATATAACTATCATCGAAACGTTAAGCGTGCGGACCCTACGGGTTCGAGAACTATGTAGACATGACCAAGACACGTCTCCGGTCAATAACCAATAGCGGAACCTGGATGCTCATATTGGTTCCTACATATTCTACGAAGATCTTTTATCGGTCAGACAGCATAACAACATACGTTGTTCCCTTTGTCATCGGTATGTTACTTGCCCAAGATTCGATCATCGGTATCTCAATACCTAGTTCAATCTCGTTACCGGCAAGTCTCTTTACTCGTTCCGTAATACATCATCCCACAACTAACTCATTAGTTGCAATGCTTGCAAGGCTTAAGTGATGTGCATTACCGAGAGGGCCCAGAGATACCTCTCCGACAATCGGAGTGACAAATCCTAATCTCGAAATACGCCAACCCAACAAGTACTGGAAGTGCTAGTAATCGACTAGAGGGGGGGGGTGAATAGGCGATTTTTATGAAAGTCTTCAAAACATGGAAGTTTCAAAGACAAACGATAGAAATAAACCTATTACCATGCAGCGGAAGGTAGACTACACTAGGCAAACCATAGTCAAGTATTCAATGAAGTGAAAGCACAATGACTAATAGCAGCTAGGCAGTAAAGATCAGGTAGGAAGATATTGTGAAGCCAATCAGAACAAGCAGTCACTCAATGAAGACAAAAGATAATGCAATCAGGCAATGACTTCACCAGGGCCAACAATAAGTAAAGGAGTGGGAAGGATGAAACCAGTGACTCGTTGGAGACAATGATTTGTTGGACCAGTTCCAGTTGCTGTGACAACTGTACGTCTGGTTAGGGAGGCTGAGATTCAACTCAGAAGACCGCGTCTTCACCTTATTCCCCTTGAGCTAAGGACACCCAGTCCTTGCCCAATCACTCTGGTAAGTCTTCAAGGTAGACTTCCAAACCTTCACAGACTTCATTCACCGGCGATCCACAATGACTCTTGGATGCTCAGTACGTGACGCCTAACCGGCTGGAGGATTCACAGTCCTCAAGTGTAACAAGTCTTCAGATCACACAGACAGGAAGACTTCAGTGATGCCTAACTCTCTTTGGCTCTGGTGGTTAGGGCTTTATCCTCGCAAGGAATTCTCTCTCAAAGGCTTCGAGGTGGGTTGCTCTCAAACGACAAAAGCCGTACACTAACTCTGAGCAGCCAACCATTTATGGTTGTAGGGGGTGGGCTATTTATAGCCACTAGGCAACCCGACCTGATTTGTCCGAAATGACCCTCGGTCACTAAGGAACTAACACGTGTTCCAACGGTCAGATTTCAAACACACACGGCAACTTTACTTGGGCTACAAGCAAAGCTGACTTATCCAACTCTGGACAAGATTTGCTCTCATAGTCTTCACTCGAAGACATAGGATTTTGGTTAAGCATCACTTCAGTCATTCTGACTGGTTCACTTGGACCCCACTTAACAGTGCGGTGGTTCCTATGACTCAACAAAGAAAAACACAGAACGACGAAACTGCTAAGTCTTCGCGCTCCATAGTCTTCACGCGATGTCTTCTCTTGTCATAGTCTTCAATGTGAATGTCTTCAGATACCACCTTTGACTTCAATGTCTTCATACATTTTTAGGGGTCATCTCTGGTAGGAAAACCGAATCAATGAGGGACTTCTACCTGTGTTATCCTGCAATTCTCACAAACACATTAGTCCCTCAACTAGGTTTGTCGTCAATACTCCAAAACCAACTAGGGGTGGCACTAGATGCACTTACAATCTCCCCCTTTTTGGTGATTGATGACAAACTAGTTGAAGTTTTCAACGGGGAATAAAATATGTGAAATTGTAAAGGATAGGGGATTGTCTTCATAAGTGGCAAAGGCTCCCCCTGAAGATGTGCATATAAGTAATTTGCTTTTGGTATGCAAATGCACATGGCAGGTTGTACTTGTGGAGATCCTCTTCAACTTATGATGACAATTCATCATGCATGAAAAGTATGTGAAGATAATGACATGCATAATGAAAAATGGACGTCTGCAGAATGTCCTAAGTGCGGAAGTTATCATCGCACATGCGGAATTTATCATCGCATCACAGAATAGCAAATAAGTAGCAGACGACCATCTAGTTTAAGTGTTACAACTCAAAGAACCAAATGTATCAGAAAGCAAGAGTTGTAAACACTAGGCAAAATATAAAACCACCGCCCATATAGACCCGCTTGAAGACTATCAAACTCATATGCTTCTCCCCCTTTTGTCAGTAAGGACCAAAAAGGTTTGAAGACATAGAACACCTACTCGTTCCCTTGAGGAGTTGGTGAAGCAGCAGGGTCCTCGGTGTTGGTTGGCGGTGCAAACGAACTTGGTGCAGAGTTGATTCGCGCTGAAGGTGGAGGAGGTGAAGTTGCATCATCTTGGTCATCGATGACTCTGGCATTTACGGTCGCAGCCGAGGACGAGTATTCAGAGTCTTCAAGTGAGGGAGTCCGACGCAAGTGAGCATTTCTGGGAGGAGTTGAGTCAAACTTGAAGCGTTCGGTGAAGCCATCATCGTGCAGATCAGCTTCAGCACTCAGTAGGGTCAAACTCTTCTATGACCTCCGACATGTTTCATGAGTGATAAAGGCATTCTTGGTGGAAAGATTGCGAATGCTGTTGACATCCACCAAGAGGCTTTGCATCTGACGCTTAAGCCAGTCGTGATGTTTGTCCTGTTTATGATGCAGCGCGACGAGAAGCTCTCGGTCATTGAGGACACGAGATCGTCTTTGAGGCCTTTGCGCAATGGTGCTACCAATGACATCAGTTTGAGCACGAGGGACACGTGTGTTTCCAGCCAAAGGATAAACACGAGAAATGGCTGGAATCCCTTCAATGGGCTGGGTGAAGCTTTGAAGATAAATGGGATCCTTAGCAGGCTCTGGGTAAATGGCTTCAATTAACAGATCAACCTCGGGAAAGAATATAAGATGATTGCACGCAAACGGCTGATAGTTGAAAGCTGAGTGACGCTTTATCACACGCATGACCCATGGAGCATAGAATTTCAACCCAAAGATGTCAGAGCCAGACGCAGCCAACTGCCTAATGAAGAAGTCTTGAGCATTGAAGCTGATGCCATTGAAGATATAGAAAACCAAAGTCTTCATTGCTCCTTCAAGCTTCGCTGCAGATGAGTGTCCTTTGACATGCCATAGAGTCTTCCTGATGATGTGGTAAATGGTGCGAGGCAGGTACTCTAGGTCTTCAACAAAGAACTCAGATGGGTATTCAACGTCATGAGGTAGAGGCTTCATCATGCTCAGCATTTGACTCATGTTGGGTTCTGGCTTCTGAAAGATGCTTTTCAAGGCATTTTGATGTTGTTGACAACCTGGTTCATAGTATTCACCAGGAGTGGGCAGGCCTGTGAGCTCAATGATATCAAGAGATTTAGCTTCATGATGGACATTGCCTGTCATCCACTCAAGGACCCAAGTCTTCGGATCCCTGTTGTAGCCTCGAATATGAAGAGTGGCATAGAATTGAAGCAACAATTCTTCATTCTAGTGCTCCTTGTCAGTGATGAACTGTAGCAGACCAGCGTCTCGGAAACAGCCCAATGCTTCTTCGAGGCAGGGCAGACCAACTATAGCTTCAGATTCGAGGCGCATATGTGGAAATATGCGCCCTTGATTGTATAGGACACATGAATAGTAGCTGCGCTGCTGATAGCTCCAGAACCGATCTGAGGAAATGTGCGGTCTTGTATAGGGGTTCTTGGAGCTGTTGAAGAAGGTATTATGTGCCACGAAGCCATTTGCATTGAAGACCCCAGGTGAAGTGGCAGTGCCTGGGAATCGCGGAAGTCTTGGCTTGGGCTTTTGAACTTGAGGCCTGTGCTCGACGTGGTACTCAAACCGTGGACCAGCAGCAGGCGGAGGAGTCAGAATGGGCCATCGAACCATAACTGGCTGACCATGATCAATGCCAGCTCCATTGTGTGAGGTCTTGGAGGGGGAACAGGGGCATTGGCATTGTCTTCATGGGCTTTAGGGGCCACATGCGCTTCAGGTACTTGGACCTCAGGTGCTGCAGCATTGACTTCAGGTGTTGCAGCATTGACTTCTGGTGCCTCATTGGCTTCTGGCGCCGTATTGGCTTCCGGCGCCGTATTGGCGTCAACCATGACAACGTCATTGGCATCAGCAGTGATGTTGGCGGCTACTTCAGGGTTGTTAACCTCCACTTCAGAAGCTGGAGGGTCGGTCACGTTCTCCTCGAGAACAACATCTTGGTGAGACGGGGGTGTAGCAACTCTTGAAACTCTTGGGGCTTCTTCTTCATCATCTTCTTCATCGGCTGATGCAGCCGGAACATCTTCAGCCATTTTGGCTTCAGATTCACACACGTGCATTGTGGGCGTGACTTGGGGCCTTGGTCCTTTGCGAAGCCTATGTAATGCGGGCGACGCTTGTGGAGATGGAGCGTGCGGGGCCTCAAAGTCATCATCAGTTTGCACTGTTGGGGTAGCTTGCGGTTGGGGAGAGCTTGGAGTGTCTTGTCTCTGTGGGTGATCAGCCCACGATGCATCCTGATCAATTGGTGTCAGAGGACGACCAATGCTGATGAGTTCGCTGTGCATGAGCACAGGCGATGATACCAATTGGTGCTTGATCCGAGGAAGGACTTCATCATCTTCAACATTGTCATGGTGACCAATGTCTTCAGCAGCGGTGGGGTCAACTGCTGGAATGTCTTTAGCTTCAGGAGCCTATGTGGAAGCAGGCTCATGAACTATCATCCGTCGTTCTTGATGCGAAGAGGCAGGACGAGCAACCAAGATGGGCTCGACAACAAGGGGCTCTGTGGGAGCAGCCCGATCTTTCTTGGTTTTGCGCTTCTTCTTGGAGGGAGCGGCATCAGAAGCTTCAGGATTTTTCCTCTTTTTGGCTTCAGCCTTGGCAGCCCTTGTCTTCTTTAGTTCTGAAGCCACTGTGGGGACCTTAGGCTTCGAACCTGTCATACTGACAGGGAAGACAATGGGATGTGCTTCCTGCCTTGTTGCTTCGGGTTCGGCCATAGCTGGCTTCTTCTTCTTTGGCTTGGCCGCCATTCTGGGGTCGATACCAGGACGCCCAAGAGCCTTGCGCTTCTCAGCTTCACTGTAGGCTTGCACGCACTTGTCAGCCAGACTCTTCATGCGCTCACGAGACCCTTTAGCTTCTTCACATTTCTTGAGAAAGGCTTCCTTGAGCTTGTGCAGCATAATCTTGAAGTTTTTCACATCTTGCACGCTGAGATTGGCCATGTGCTTCTTGAACTAAGCTTTCTTATAGTCAATCTTTTGCTTTAGTTCAACGATGTGCTGAGCTAGATCTAGCTCAGAAGCAATGGCGCCAGTGAAAGCAACGTTGAGGCCAATTGGAAGTTGCAGATCATCAAAGCTGAGATTGGGGGTTTCAAACCACTCATCAATGAAGTTGTGGAGGATTTCCACGTCAAAGAGAGGAAAATCATTGAAGATTTCTGCTTCTTCCTTGCTCTTAATCAGTTGCTCAAGAGCGTCATCTGCAAGATCTTCATCGCTGGACAGATCAATGGCTTCATTGCGCAGAATAGCAGTAGTCAGTTCTTGGCTGGTGGGTTGCAAGGGCATCTTCACTCTCGAGGGCTTGGAGATGCGTGACAAATCTTCAGACTGCACACTGTGTTCAGGAGGTGCAGTGGCCAGAGGCTTCGCCTGTAAGACCTTTGGGGGAGGAGCAGGCTTTGAAGCTTTAGGCTTCTTCAGTTTCTTTGGCTTCGGCGGTGCAGGCGCTTCATCAGATTCAGCGTCATCTGCAGGCTCATCCATGGCTGTCCCTTGAACCATGATATGAGTGATGAGACCTTCCAGGTTGTAGAAGGGCCCAACAAGATTGGGTTCAGCTTCACGTGTGCCATCAGCACGAGGAGCAGAGGGGCCTGGATTGAAGTCTAAGCCATGTGACTTCTTGTTCTCTTTGGCCGAGTTCCTGGCAAACTGAAGGTTGCGCTTGAACATATTATCATCGCGGCACCATAGTAATGAAGATGGGTCTGCACCCGCAGGCTGCGGTCCACGGACCATGCAAGGATAGAAGCCTTGTTCAATGGCTTCAACTCTGGACTTGGGTTGAAGATTTCTGTATAGAATGTCTCCCCATGGTCGTTTGATGGTATTCTTCTCAGCATACTCCTGGGTCACGAACCTATACTTGAACCACTGGTCCGCCCAATATCTTCGAATCCATTGGATTTGAGTTTTTCACTGATTGTAGTCCTCCTCTGGATCTGTCTTGTACAACTCATAGAGGTCAGGAGGCAAATCTCTTGAGGTGTTGCCACGATGCTGTCTGCCACCCTTTCTTGTAGGTTTCTCTGGTGACATGAAGCTTAAACTGAAGGGCTTCAACATGTTTAAAGGCTTCAAAGGCTTCCGCTTTCTGGTCAAAAAGGAACTGGCTTCGAGAGAGTTAATGTGATGTTGTAAGAATTCTGCAAACGAATGCAGACTATGAGAACCAAGGGATTGTCCCACGGACATGTACCTGTGACAGCATTAAGGTGCGAGGGAAGGGGAAGAGGTCATATGCATTCTCAGAAGATTTTGAAGATAAATCAGTTTAGAAGACATTGAGCTCATAGTGCAAAGACATTCACTCATAGATAGAGAGTTGGTTCCAGATTTGTACGAATCCATGAATAAGTACAAGTGAGGAATCTAACTTCTTTGTGAAGCATAAGTGAACATACTAGGCATATTATGAGATGCAGTATGAAATAGATCCAACTTGTGTGAATAGAAACTTCTTGTGGTAGAAAGTGATGAATTTATAGGATCAAAGGGGGCCGTAAAAGGAAGTTTTATTTACCACATGAAGAACTGCTAGATGAAGTGGGAGAGGAGGCCGAGCAGTTTGATTGTCTGTGCCCTAACTTGGCGACGGAGGACACCTATGGCGACGACGGAGAAGACGATGTCCGCGGCCGGCGTGAAGACGGCGTCGGTGAGGTCGCGGCAGCTAAGCACTTCGTCACCGGCGTCGTCGAGGGCTAGCGGTGGCGCTAGGGTTTGTGCGAGAGTGGAAGAAAGGATAATGTCTGTGGTGAGGCGTGTATTTATAGGGATAGGGACGGCACATAGTTATTACACAAGTGCCCCTGGCGATTCACATCCGAGGGACACGTGGCTATCATGCAACACATTGGAGGTTGTTCCATGTTCCCACGCACGCCTGGATTGTCGGGTGGTCGTTCCCACTTCTCCGGGTTTCAGGTGAAAGGATTTAGCATTGAAAACGGATTAATGTTTGTCTTTGTGTCTTCTGCTGACATGGATGCAGAGAAGGCATTTGACAGTGTCAATAGAATGCATAGGATTTGGATAGATAGACTTAGGAAAGAAGCATAGAGGGGTTAGGGTCCGATCACATTCACTTAGTTCAAAATATTCATCAAGAAGCCATAGCTATAAGTGAATGCTGTAGAGGACAGAAACCAAACCAAATCAGTATATACCAGAAGAGAATCATATCAACATAGTGAAGATAATCATTAAGACAAGTTGAAAATGAAGACAAACCAAATGTGAAGACATAGAAAATGTAACGCCATGGGTAAAACACTTCAACAGAAGAATTTGGTGGTGGCGTTACCCACCGTATAGGAAGTATTAGACTCAGACACGACGCACAATTATCGTGGCGCTCCGAAGTCAAATTCCACATTAATGTATTCACACTCAGAATGTAAGTCTTCATTTATTGAAGATATACTTTACTTCGTGTGTTGCACATCTAAGTCATCAACATGCATAAGTGTTAGGATGTGTGCCTAATCACAGGACATTTGAGGATTCCAAGATATTTAGCTCACACCGTAACTTGCAAAACCTCTTCTCATCCAAGGGCTTGGTGAAGATATCTGCCAATTGCTCTTCAGTGTTGACGTGTATGATATCAATATCTTCCTTCACAACATGATCTCTGAGAAAGTGATGACGAATGTCAATGTGCTTTGTCTTCGAGTGCTGAACTGGGTTGTTGGCAATCTTGATGGCGCTTTCTTTGTCGCAGTAGAGTGGCACTTGCTTCAGGTGAATGCCATAGTCTTTGAGTGTTTGCTTCATCCATAGAAGCTGAGCGCAGCAAGATTCAGGAGCAATGTATTCAGATTCAGTAGTGGAGAGAGATACACAGTTCTGCTTCTTTGAAGACCAACATACAAGTGATCGTCCCAAAAAATGACATGTGCCTAATGTAGACTTGCGATCCACCTTGTCACCAGCATAATCAGCATCTGAGAATCCAACTAGATCAAACTCTGAGCCCTTTGGATACCATAATAGTAGTGTTGGGGTGTGAGCCAAATATCTGAGAATTCACTTCACAGCTAAGTGATGCGATTCCTTTGGTGCCGCTTGGAACCGAGCACACATGCAAACACTAAGCATGATATCTGGCCTAGATGCACATAAATAAAGGAAGGAACCAATCATGGAGCGATATACCTTTTGATCGAACTCTTTACCATTGTCGTCGGGACCCAGATGATGTTTGGCTGGCATTGGCGTCGTGTAGCCTTTGCAATCTTGCATTCCAAATTTCTTTGGGCAATCTTTGAGGTATTTCTCTTGAGATATAAAGATGCCGTTGTGTTGCTGACGTATTTGAAGACCAAGGAAGAACTTTAGCTCTCCCATCATGGACATCTGATATTGCTCTTGCATCATATATCCAAACTCATCAGTGTATTTCTGATTGGTGCAGCCGAAGATAATGTCATCCACATATATTTGGCACACAAACAGTTCGCCATCATATGTCTTCGTGAAGAGAGTGGGGTCGAGGGAACTAGGTTTGAAGCCTTTGCTCTTCAGCAAGTCTTTGAGTGTGTCATACCAAGCCCTAGGGGCTTGTTTGAGGCCATACAGTGCCTTGTTGAGCTTGTACACCATATCAGGATGTTTTGGATCTTCGAAGCCAGGCGGTTGTGCAACATACACTTCTTCGTCAATCTTGCCATTGAGAAAAGCGCTTTTCACATCCAGCCGCCGCAGAGTCCAGAACCACCAGATCCAATCTAGACACCATCTCGGATGGGGTTCACCACCTCAACTGGTGCCTCTCCGATGATGCGTGAGTAGTTCTTTGTAGACCTTCGGTCCATAGTTCGTAGCTAGATGGCTCTCTCTCTCTCTCTCTCTCTCTCTCTCTCTCTCGCTGAATTCTCAATACAACGGTCTCTTGGAGATCCATACGATGTAACTCTTTTTGTGATGTGTTTGTTGGGATCTGATGAACTTTGAGTTCATGATCAGTCACATCTTTTTATATCCATGAAAGTTATTTGAGTTTCTTTGATCTCATATATGCATGATCTCTTATAGCCTCGTCTTTCTTCTCCGATATTTGGGTTTTGTTTGGCCAACTTGATCTATTTGTCTTGCAATGGGAAGAGGTGCCCGGTAGTGGGTTCGATCTTACGGTGCTTGATCCCAATGACAGAAAGGGAACCGACACATATGTATCGTTGCTACTAAGGATAAAAAGATGGGATCTATATCTACGCAATAGAGAAATGGATCCTATCTACATCATGTCATCGTTCTTATTGCATTACTCCGTTTTTCCATGAACTTAATACACTAGATGAATGCGGGATATCGGTCGATGTGTGGACTAATAGTAGTAGATGCACGCAGGAGTCGGTCTACTAATCTTGGACGTGATGCCTATGTAATGATCATTGCGTGGATATCATCATAATTATTTGAGGTTCTATCAATTACCCAACAGTAATTTGTTTACCCACCGTTTGCTATCTTTATCGAGGGAAGCCACTAGTGAAACCTACGGCCCCCGGGTCTTCTTTCTCATATATTTGCTTGCAATCTACTTTTCCTTTGCATTTTTATTCACATCTATTAAACCAAAAATACAAAAATACTTTGTCGCGCTTTATTTTATTTGTGATCTATTATTTCAATCTATTACAATCTCTGGCATCGTTACCCGAAAGGGATTGACAACCCCTTTAACACGTTGGGTTGCGAGGTGTTGTTATCTGTGTGCAGGCGTTGTTTACGTTGTGTTGCTTGGTTCTTCTACTGGTTCAATAACCTTGGTTTCTTCACCGAGGGAAATACCTACCGTCGCTGTGCTGCATCATACCTTTCTCTTTGGGGAAATACCGACGTAGTCCTAGCAGACAGGAGCTTTTCTGGCGCTATTGTCAAAGAGCAATCAGGGTGGTGCCCCCTTCCCTAGTCCAATTCGGCCTCCTCCCTTGTGGGGGGCACACCAGCCCCTTGCTGGTTAGCCTCCCTCCTATGGCCCATATGTCCCATATCTTCCACCGGGGGGTTCCAGTAACCCCACCGGTACCCCGATATGTACCCGATACACTTCGGAACCCTTTCGGTGTCTGAATACTACCTTCCAATATATCAATCTTTACCTCTCGACCATTTCGAGAGTCCTCGTCATGTCCGCGATCTCATTCGATACTTCAAACAAACTTCGGTCACCAAAACACATAACTAATAAATACAAGTCGTCATCGAACTTTAAGTGATAACCCACAAGTATAGGGGATCGCAACAGTTTTCGAGGGTAGAGTATTCAACCCAAATTTATTGATTCGACACAAGGGGAGCCAAAGAATATTCTCAAGTATTAGCAGCTGAGTTGTCAATTCAACCACACCTGGAAACTTAATATCTGCAGCAAAGTATTTAGTAGCAAAGTAATATGATAGTAGTGGTAACAGTAGCAAAAGTAATATTTTTGGTGTTTTGTAGTGATGATAACAATAGCAATGGAAAAGTAAATAGGCGAAGACCAATATACGGAAAGCTCGTAGGCAATGGATCGGTGATAGAGAATTGTGCTGGATGATGTTCATCATGTAACAGTCATAACCTAGGGTGACACAAAACTAGCTCCAGTTCATCAATGTAATGTAGGCATGTATTCCGAATATAGTCATACATGCTTATGGAAAAGAACTTGCATGACATCTTTTGTCCTACCCTCCCGTGGCAGCGGGGTCCTGTTGGAAACTAAGGGATATTAAGGCCTCCTTTTAATAGAGTACCGGATCAAAGCATTAACACATAGTGAATACATGAACTCCTCAAACTACTGTCATCACTGGGAGTGGTCCTGATTATTGTCACTTCGGGGTTGCCGGATCATAACACATAGTAGGTGACTATAGACTTGCAAGATAGGATCAAGAACTCTCATATATTGATGAAAACATAATAGGTTCAGATCTGAAATCATGGCACTCGGGCCCTAGTGACAAGCATTAAGCATAGCAAAGTCATAGCAAAATTAATCTCAGAACATAGTGGATACTAGGGATCAAACCCAAACAAAACTAACTCGATTACATGATAAATCTCATCCAACCCATCACCGTCCAGCAAGCCTACGATGGAATTACTCATGCACGGCGGTGAGCATCATGAAATTGGTGATCGAGGATGGTTGATGATGACGATGGCAACGGATTCCCCTCTCCGGAGCCCCGAACAGACTCCAGACTAGCCCTCCCGAGAGAGTTTAGGGCTTGGCGGTGGCTCCGTATCGTAAAACATGATGAATCCTTCTCCCTGGTTTCCCCCCCCCCCCGAATGTGAATATATGGAGTCAAGGTTGAGGTCGGTGGAGCGTTAGGGGGCCCACGAGGCAGGGGGCGCGCCAAGGGGGGTAGGGCGCGCCCCCACCCTCGTGGACAGGTGGAGCCCCCCCTGACGTTGATTCTTCTACCATTATTTTTTATATATTCCAAAATAATTATCCCTTGATTTTCAGGTCATTCCGAGAACTTTTATTTCTACACAAAAAAAACACCATGGCAATTCTGCTGAAAACAGCGTCAGTCTGGGTTAGTTCCATTCAAATCATGCAAGTTCGAGTCCAAAACAAGGGCAAAAGTGTTTGGAAAAGTAGATACGACGGAGACGTATCAACTCCCACAAGCTTAAACCTTTGATTGTCCTCAAGCAATTCAGCTGATAAACTGAAAGTGATAAAGAAAAACTTTTACAAACTCTGTTTACTCTTGTTGTTGTAAATATGTAAAGCCATCATTCAAGTTTGTAGCAAAAATTACGAACTAACCATATTCACAATAACAGTTAGGTCTCATGTTTACTCATATCAATGGCATAATCAACTAGCAAGCAATAATAATAAATCTCGGATGACAACACCTTCTCAAAACAATCATGCTATGATATAACAAGATGGTATCTAGCTAGCCCTTTCTGAGACCGCAAAACATAAATGTAGAGCACCTTTAAAGATCAAGGACTGAGTAGACATTGTAATTCATGGTAAAAGAGATCCAGTCTAGTCATACTCAATGTAAACTAACAGTAATGGATGCAAATGACAGTGGTGCTCTCCAACTGTTGCTTTTTAATAAGAGGATGATGACTCGGCATAAAAGTAAATAGATAGGCCCTTCGCAGAGGGAAGCAAGGATTTGTAGAGGTGCCAGAGCTCGGTTTTGAAATAGATATGAATAATATTTTAAGCGGCATACTTTCATTGTCAACATAACAACCAAGAGATGGCAATATCTTCCATGCTACACAAATTATAGGCGGTTCCCAAACAGAATGGTAAAGTTTATACTCCCCCTCCACCAACAAGCATCAATCCATGGCTTGCTCAAAACAACGAGTGCCTCCAACTAACAACAGTCCCGGGGGAGTTTTGTTTGCAATTATTTTGATTTTATTTGCATAAAGCATGGGACTGGGCATCCGGACGACCAGCCATTTTCTCGTGAGTGAGGAGCGGAGGCCACTCCTCTTGAGAATAACCTGCCTAACATGGAAGATACGGACAACCCTAGTTGATACATGAGCTATTCGAGCATACAAAACAGAATGTTTATTTGAAGGTTTAGAGTTTGGCACATACAAATTTACTTGGAATGGTAGGTAGATACCGTATATAGGTAGGTATGGTGGACTCATATGGAACAACTTTGGGGTTTATGTGTAACATCCCAAATTTTCAATTTGGAATGTTATACATTAGATCATCTATGCATATCATATTTTATTTTGCATTTTGGTTGATCCTAGAAATTCTACGCAACTCAATGACCCATGGAGAGAGTTTGGGATTTCGTTATTTTCATATTTGAGTTTTCTCAAATTTTGAGAATAGGATCATTTGATTTTATTTACTTTATCATCAATTATTTCTATTAGAAAAATATGAGAGAGGGAATAAAATGACTTTCCCAAAATAAAGAAATATTGAGGATTTAATAATAAAATCAAATGGGATTTTATTTCGGAGTTTTTCGGTGTTTTATTTGAATTTAGGAAAAATGTGTGTTTTTCAAAATTGCATTTAGGTCCCAAATAAATGTTCACCTTGTGCGGCTTGATTTTAGAAGCCCGTGAAAATTTATTTCAGAATTTTTGGAGTCAGTTTAGTATTTATTTTTATTTTTTTCTTCTGCGCGTAATTAAAAAAAACGTGCACCGACCTATGGGCCGTGTCCGACTAGGACTCTGGCCCGCCAGGGCTTTATAAGTCGGGGCAGCCCACACGGGGCAAACCCTAGCTCGCCGCCGCCTCAGCCCCGCACCCGCGCCGCCCCGCCCGCGCACCGCCGCCGCCGCCCGACGTCGCGCCGCCGCACGCCGTCGCCGGAGCCGCCGCCGCCGCCCGCCCGCACGCCGCCCGAGGTTCGCCTCACCTCGAATCCGCGCCGGTTTTTTTAGTTTTTTTTGAAAAACCGTCGCTTTTTCGTCGGTTTTTTTTAGATTATGCTTTTTTAAATAGATCAATTTTTCCGGTTTATTTAAATAGCGAGCGTCCGTCCGTTTGTTCGTTCCAGCGAACTTTCGTCGTTCTTCTTTTTCTCGGATTAAATCAGCGATTTTTCTGATCGCGATTCCTGATCCGATTTTCGTTTTAGTTTAACTTTTCGCTCGTTTATCGGAATCAGGCGATTCAAGCGCCTAGAGTTTCGTCTTGAAACCCTCTATCCGTTTAACCAACTTAAACAAGATTTTGCTACTGTAAAATTTGCCCTAGATCCAGATTAGTAGAACGAAGTTGTTTTCTTTCGCCGTTTGATTTTTGTTGCTTCGTTCGATTTGATTCTCTTTGCCAACCGGAGTTCTTAAGTTGAACCTTCAGGTTAGATCTCTGATTTGAGTTTTAGCTGTGCATTAGATGAGTACTTATTGTATGCTTGTTTGTTTTCTGCGATAGAATACCCGGAGTGCGCCGCCTGTTACTTCGAATCTCTAGGTTTCCCGAATCATCAGCAAGGCAAGTAACACTTTGATCATACCTTTTCTACTACCCAGTTTTATTGCATTAGATCAACCCTCACACCTTGCATGGTTAGGATCTAAATAAATTGTGGGATGGGAAGTAGATGAGGTAGTACCTATTACCTGTTTATTATCAAACCTTTGGGAGTTACTTCTACGTTTGCTTATTATGCCATGCTATGCTAGTAGACGTGGATTGGGTGAGTGATATCCATGACAGATGTGAGTTTTGTTAATTAATGGTTATCTAAGGTGGCAACTTAAACACATATCTGGGTGAATTGAGGCACCTGGGTATTCATACTCAAAGGGATCATGAGACTATTCATACTAGAAACTTCCGTGTGCAGCCAGAAGCTATTATGGGCTCTAGCATAGTTGACTAAGTCGTGCGAACTCTTACAGTGGTAGACTAGCAGATGTAGGGGATGTAGGTGGTACGGTCTACCCGATCGTAAGGTGCTAGCGCTTCTGAAAGGCTATGTCTCGGTCACCCGTCTTCTCAAACACCATGTAGTGCGAGAAACCAAACGGAGGCGATCGAGTCTTGTGGGGAAAAGTGCGCAAACCTCTGTAGAGTGTAATAAACTAATCATGGTTAGCCGTGTCCCCGGTTATGGACATCTTGAGTATCTAGTACCTGAATTTTCATGTGAATCTCAACATGTTACTCTAATTAATTTTGTTGGGTTATGTTTAATTATGATGCTTAATTGGGATTGAGAATGTTGTCAACCATTCTCAATGTTTAACAACTACCATGATAGTTAAATAAATTTATTCCTTTGAAGTAGGGAAAAATTGGCTTTACGCAAAACAGTAACCATAGAGCTTTCCACCAGCCAAATATGCATATAGTTTAGCTGTTTCATTCCATTACTCTCTATGTGTTACATTGCCAGCATATTCCATGTGCTGACCCGTTTCGGGCTGCAACGTTAATGTTGCAGACTTTTCAGACGACGATTAAGGAGTTTTAGGTCGTGGTTCTATACTCAGTGATGCCGTTGGAGTTGATGGCTCACTTATCTTCCAAGCCTTCCGCTGTTATCGTTATTAGATGGCCTTAAGCCATATTTACTGTAATAAGTTCTCTTTTGAGACACTCGATGTAATAAGTGTGTGATTGCTACTCTGCTATAAATCCTCCGAGTACTATGTGGTGTCAGCATTACTGATCCAGGGATGACACCGGAGCACAGAGATCAGACTGTTTGAGGTCTGGTTGCTACAGAGATGGTATCAGAGCACACGCTGACTGTAGGACACGACCACTAAGCTAAAAGACCTAGATCACTATTTCACTCTCTTCTCTTCCGACTTCTCATCTTTTCTACTCTTTTAGGATGGCGGATGCAAGGAACAAGTTCACGCAACCGGATGAAGATACACCCTTTGGACGTCACTTGAAGGAAGTCACTAGATACCTGAACATAGGAGTACCAAGCTTCACCGGAACCTACAACGCCACTTTACCTGAAGCAGAGCGCTGGATGATTCAAGTTCAAGTTCCAGGAAGGACGTTCATGCCAGTCACTGAGCCCATAGTGTTTTCTTTCGATGCACCAACTTGGAGTCTAGGAAAGAGCATGGCAGCTCACATCGCCATGGGACGCATTGGAGAAGTCTACCGCAATGATCTCAAGGATACTATCTACCAGATTTGTCGGCGCCAAGATGAACACTGGGAGATGATCAGCACCAGGAAGGATAGATCAATCGCAGCTTTTATCCAGGAGCTAAACCAGCACATTCGACGACAGGAGAACCAGATGTGTGCCGACATGATAGATCTGAAGAAGGCTAAGACTAGAATCAAGGAACTGGAGGAAGAACTCAAGGCTACACGTGAAGATTATGAAGAAGAAATTGAAGTATTGGTGGAGAAGATTGACGACCTGATCAAGAAGATTGGAATATTTATGGGAGGCCCTACGCCAGTAGAGGAAGACGAAGAACCCAAGGATATTAGCCCGGAAGACTACATCATCATCGACGTCACCGATTCGGATCCAGATAGTAGTGATGATGACTATGTTGATGAAGCTGGAGCAGATATCATGGAGTCTACAACCGAAGATTATTTCTAGTAGACCACCTCATCAGTAGTAGTAGTCCACCATGTAAATATAGTAGTCCGAGCACTTTTGCGATAGATAGATCGATTGTATGCCCTTGTTTGATTGAATGAAGTGAATTGTTTGCTTTTGCCTCATGTGCATATGGGTAGTGTTTTCTCTTTAGACCCCCTCTATTCTTACATCTCATCTCTTCTAAACCCTTAGATGCCTCCGAGACGTGACCCTGGATTTGCCTTTCCACCGGAGCTCACCCAGTTGATCCAGCAGCAGAACACATTGATGCAGTTGCTAGTCCAGAATCAGAATCAAGGGAACAAAAACAACAACCCACCACCACCACCACCTGTTGATCACTTAGCCCATTTTCTTAGGCTGAATCCGCCGGTGTTTTCCAGTAGCACCGAGCCGATAGTAGCAGATGATTGGCTCCACAAGACAGCAAGCGAGTTGACCACCGCAGGATGCACATATGCGGAAAAGGTGAAGTTTGCCGCACATCAGCTTGAAGGACCCGCATCATCATGGTGGGAGAATTTCACAGCCACTTTCCCAGTCGATACTGTCACATGGGACCAGTTTCAGCAGGCTTTTCGTACTGCACATGTTTCATCAGGAGCTATGGCCATGAAGAAGCGTGAGTTTCACAACTTACGCCAAGGAGGACGGACAGTTGGCCAGTATGTGGAGGACTTTAGTAAGTTAGCCCGTTATGCCCCAGATGATGTCGCTACAGATGCAGCGAAGCAGGAGAAGTTTCTAGAAGGACTGAATGATGAGTTGAGCATGCAGTTGATGGTAGCAACCTTCAACAACTATCAGGAGTTGGTAGATCGTGCTCTTATGATTGAAGGCAAGCAGTAGCAAATTGAGAACCGCAAGAGGAAGTATGGACAAGGGAAATACAATTCAGGAGCTCAGCAGAAGCCACGTTTTACCCCTAGACCAGGAGGACATTTTCAGCATACTCATGGAGGAGGTAGCTCGCACAATCACAATGGCACCAAGAATGGTAATGGCAATGGAGGAAGCAACGGCCAGAACCGCACCAACCCATCAACCCCAGCCAAGAAGGACCTGAGCCAAGTCACTTGCTTTAAGTGTCAGAAGACCGGACATTATGCCAATGAATGTCCTGAAGGCCAAAATGGCAATGGAAGTTCTGGGAAGAAGTCGAACCCTTTCAACAGGGGACAGGTGAACCACGTTAGCGTGGAGGAGGTTGAAGCTCAGCCCGATGCAGTAATAGATAAGTTTTTGGTTAAGTCATTTACTGCACTCGTTCTTTTTGATACTGGTGCATCGCATTCATACATCTCAAGGGGATTTGTGGATAAGTATAACCTATCAACCCAAGCCCTTAGGTCACCCATGTTAGTAACCTCGCCTGGAGCAGAGTATGTGGCTAGCCTATGGTGTGATCGGTTACCATTAAGGATTGGTAACTATGTTTTTCCCTCAGACCTAATAGTATTGGAATCCCAAGGATTGGATGTGATATTAGGCATGTATTGGTTATCAAAGTATGAAGGGAATATTGAATGTGCTAGTAAGTCAATTTTGCTTACCACCCCAGAAGGGAGAAGGATCAAGTATGTATCCCGGCATGTGCCAAAGAGGACTCAAGTAAATTGCTTAACAGGAGTTGTGCAGGAGGAAGTACCGGTGGTAAGGGATTTCCCTGAAGTATTTCCAGAGGAGTTGCCAGGCATGCCACCGGATAGAGATATTGAGTTTTTGATTGAGCTATTGCCAGGCACAGGGCCAATATCAAAGAGACCATATAGGATGCCAGCAAAGGATTTGGTGGAAATTAAGAAGCAGATTAAGGAGTTACTGGATAAGGGTTATATCCGCCCAAGTTCTTCGCATTGGGGATCGCCAGTACTTCTAGTGGAGAAGAAGGATGGATCGTTAAGGATGGTTGTTGATTATCGAGGATTGAATGAAGTAACGATCAAGAACAAGTACCCACTACCAATGATTAATGATCTGTTTGATTGATTGCAAGGAGCTAAGGTATTTTCCAAGATCGATCTGCGATCAGGGTACCACCAGTTGAAGATTCGAGAATAGGATATTCTGAAGACAGCTTTTACCACTAGGTATGGGATGTACGAGTATACCATTATGTCATTTGATCTGAATAACGCACCTGCCTATTTTATGAACATGATGAACAAAGTGTTTATGGAGTTTTTGGATAAGTTCGTCGTAGTGTTCATTGATGATATCCTTGTTTATTCGAAGAATGAGGAGGAGCATAAGGAGCATTTGCGTTTGGCACTTGGAAAGCTCAGAGAACATCAATTATATGCCAAGTTCAGCAAATGTGAGTTTTGGTTGAAGGAAGTAGGATTTCTCGGACACGTTATATCTGGAGAAGGAATAGCAGTTGATCCCACTAAAGTTGATACCATGACCAAGTGGGAAGCCCCAACAACAGTTGGAGAGAGCCGGAGTTTTCTTGGACTCGCAGGATACTACCGGAGATTTATTGAGAATTTCTCAAAGATTGCGAAGCCTATGAATGAGTTGTTAAAGAAAGATACCAAGTTCATATGGATGGAGGAATGTGAGGCTAGTTTCCAGGAATTGAAGAAACGCTTGGTTACCTCACCAATGTTGATTTAGCCAAACCAGACCAAAGATTATGAGGTGTATTGCGACGCTTCACGTCGAGGACTTGGAGCAGTGCTTATGCAGGAAGGGGGAGTTGTTTCATATGCCTCAAGACAACTGAAGCCTCATGAGTTAAATTATGCCACGCATGATTTGGAGTTAGCAGCCATAGTGCATGCTTTGAAAACATGGAGGCATTTCCTCATTGGAAATCATTGTGAGGTGTACATGGATCATAAGGGTTTGAAGTACATTTTCACACAGAAGGAGTTGAATCTCAGACAAAGGAGGTGGTTGGAGCTCATCAAGGATTATGATATGAGATTACATTATCATCCTGGAAAGGCTAATGTAGTAGCTGACGCATTAAGCCGTAAGAGCCATGTCAATACGTTAATAACGGGAGAAATACCCAAGGAGTTAGCAGAAAATCTTCGTGAACTATGTTTGAAAATAGTTCCAAGAGGCTATGTAGCAGCATTGGAGATTCAGTCAACTTTGATGGATAGAATCAGAAAAGTTCAGAAGACCGACAATGAAATTGCTTCTATAAAGGAGAAACTAAGCAAAGGAAAAGCTAAAGGATTTCGTGAGGATGAACACGATACCCTATGGTTTGAAGACCGCGTTTATGTGCCCAATGACCCGGAGATTAGGAAGTTGATTTTGCAAGAGGCACACGATTCACCGTATTCAATTCACCCAGGAAATACCAAGATGTATTTGGATCTGAAGGATATTTTCTGGTGGACCGAAATGAAGAAGGATATTGCGGTGTATGTAGCAGTTTGTGATGTATGTCACAGAGTAGAGGCAGAGCATCAGAAGCCAGCAGGATTGTTACAACCATTGACGATACCCGAATGGAGGTGGGATAAGCTAGGCATGGATTTTATCATGGGATTTCCCAGGACTTGTTCAGGCCATGACTCGATTTGGGTTGTAGTCGATCGATTGATGAAAGTAGCTCATTTCATCCCAGTAAAGACCACTTACACCAGCGCTAAGTTGGCAAAGATATACATGACCAGGATCGTATGTTTGCATGGAGTACCAAGGAGTATCGTATCAGATAGAGGAACCCAGTTTACCTCAAAGTTCTGGAAGCAGTTACACGAAACTTTGGGTACCAGCACTACTAGGAAAAGGCCTACTAATGGCGCACTGGTTTTGCCTACTAATGGCGCACTACCAGTGCGCCATTAGTAGCACGCCACTAGTATATCTTACTAATGGCGCACCACGGGTGTGCCATTAGTATCTGGTATACTAATGGCGTACCAACTAGTGCGCCATTAGTATGTAACAGCATGCGCCATTAATGTGCCTCCCGGGGGGCCGTACGTAAGCATGGCTTTGTCATACTAATGGCGCATTCTCTGTTGATGCGCCATTAGTATCCTTTGGCATACTAATGGCGCACCTGGTGGTGATGCGCCATTAGTATGAATATTTGGTTTTTTTTCCTTTTCTGATTTTTGCGCAGGTTACAAAATATATTATTAGACAGAATATAAAATATATTATTAGACAGAATATAGACAGCAGCACACAACAACATCAGATTCATCGAATACAATAGAAGATTAGTCTCCGAATACAATTCATCATACTAGTCTCCGAATTCAAAAGACCGAACAAAGACAAAACATTACAAGTCTCAAGACCGCGAGTATCGAGTTTGTCGGAAGTAATACTAATCCTAACAAGTCCTACTAATCATCATCATACAACTTCTACTCGTTATTCATAACAAGTCATACGATCATCATCTTGATAGTCTTCGAACCAACCCTACTTAATTGTTCATCAGCACATGATCATCAGTATTAGGCAGGACCTAAATACCCTATTTAAGCTAAAATAGCATAAAACAATATAGACCCTAACTCTCCATTATGGAGAATGGAGAACATCCTGTCTCCAATTCTTGCGCTTTGCTTCCTTTTGCTTCCAAGAAGCTCCTTACAACTGTCCATACATTTTTTCCATCCTTTGATTTTCATGTCTCCACTTCTTTTAGAAATCTCGTATGGACAGTTGAGATTCTTAGGACGACCTGGCTGTATGTTCAAAACATTAACACTACCTTTCAGATACATCATATGAGGCACACAATTCTCTGGGATTATCTGTTGAAAAACATAGTAATAACTTCATAGTTAGCAATGATGTACTAGTTTTAGAAGTATGCAAAAGATGCACGGATGTCGTAATAGTAAAAATCTTACCAGGGTATCTCCATGGTAGTTACCGTAGTTGAACACATGCACTAGTGGCATGTATTTACCATAATGTTGAGGAGTTTGTTTGTGGATAATGTAATTTTCAATGTCAGTACAAAATCCGACCAGATGATTTTTCTCCTTGTAAGTTTTTAATTCGGAGCCATCGGTGTAGTGGGTTTTGTCTACCATCTCCCGCACATTGTTTGAACAATAAAAATAAGCTGTCAATGGAAATAAGTTGTCAACTATTTTGAAATAAACAATATAAATTAGCTAATAACTATGTTTGAGAAACTCACATAGCGGTAGAACTAGAGGCGTATCAACAAGGACCCAAATGTCCATATTGTCTTGGTTGATGTCAGGATTACCAAGATCCATGGTGATAAGCATACCCTCATCAAAACCATACATCTTGCAAAATGCTTCCCAATTTTTGCAACCAAAATGGGTTACGCGCTCAGAATTATATAGATTTACTTCAAAGTCCACATCGTGATGAATCCTTAGGTGAATTTTCTTTGTTTCAGAAATTTCATGGTCTTCAAAATCCATCCTCTCCAAGACATAGCGTCTTGCATGGCATGGGATAAGCTATACTCGAATTGTAAAAGATGAAAATTACACGTTGAAATAGTTGAAGTCGCGCTTAATTATGAAAATAACACTTGTCGTCATTGTGTACCGTTTCAACTTCGAAGGTCTCCTCGAGCTTAATGCTGAAGCGCCGATCATCGTCCAGGTGAGGCATGTCGCACAGACCTCGATTGTCGTGGCACCAGTCGCACTCCGCCGAGAGACTTTCCTCGTCCGATGATGATGATGACATATCCTGGGACAGCTCCCAGAATTGCTTGCCGCCCGAACCACCGGCCTCATTGTTGTGGGCCATGTTTCGCTCTAAATAGGAAAAAAGTTTGGTCAAAAAGTTGGTTATTGTCAAGGAACAAGATCATGGTCTCATCATTTAGGGTTTGTCGACACCGAGGCACCCTAAAAGCCTAAGCTTTCATCATTTAGGGTTTGTCGACGCCGAGGCACCCTAAAAGCCTAAGCCTACATCATTTAGGTTCTCATCGACACCGAGGCATCCGGGGCAGCCAAGTTAAGTTTTCATCATTTAGGGTTTATCGATGCCGAGGCACCCTAGGTTGGGCCTAATCACTTGGCACTAATCACTTGGCTCTATTGGCATCTATGGTTTAATGCAGTAAGAATGGCGGGGCAGTTGATCCTACTTAACTAAGTACTAAGATACCCCAACCCATTGATTAGTCGCAAGTACCCCATATGTCCTATTTTTAGCAAAGTCATGCTAAAATTCACGGAAAATTTCAGCATGACCTTTGCTGAAAATAGGACATATGGAGTACCCAAATTTGCCGGAACGGAAGTTAATCGTCATTCCGGCAAACTCAAGGGCCTCTCGGGGTACCTGCAAATTCATCACGACACAATGGTCGGAGACAAAACCCAGCCACAGACCATATGGTCCTCTGCTTTCATATGGACAAAAATCAGCTCAACTTATGTGAGCTTCCATTCCAGATATAATATGTCCCCCAACAAAAAATCATCAATAGTTTAGCAAGTCTGTACAAACACAGAAAGAATGACAAATGTATTTTACAGATCGTGGCATTGTTTTTACTATATGCACCATGGCAAATTTCTTTTCTTTTTGCAACATGGCAAATTTCTTTTGCACCGGCCATGGCAAATATAGTCTATGCATCATGAAAATTATAGTTGTATGGATCATGGCATTTTTTATTCTACATTTTTATTCTATTGATCATGCCAGGAAATTATAGTCTATGCATTTTTTTAATCTCTGGATCATGATCTAACAAAATTGCCATCTCCCATGGCAAATATAGCCTATGCATCATGGAATTTATACTATATGGATCATGGCATTTTTTTGTCTATAGGATTATTGTTTGTGTGCATACATGCAGAGTATCAGCTCAGAGGTCTTTGTTTAACAGTGATAAGTCAACGACAAGGAACATCAAGCTTATAATAAAAATCTCTTAGAACCTTATGAGAGTATGTACATATACAGATTTTGTTTACTAGCTTGGCACATGTCAAGTCTCACTTGCAGGTGCACATTTTTTTCTTTCAAAGCACACCTCTTTGTTTCAGCTATCTATATATCTTGTTCTATGTTGCATTTTTAATTCCTGATGTTAACAAGAGTGTTTGTCAAAAGGAAAAACAAAGTTCATGGCAGTGTAGCTAGCTTCTCATGCATCCCTCTTATCATCTAGCTAGCTAACACTTGAATCCATGATGCTTCCAGACTTGAGCATTGAGATTTTCAGACTAGAACTCACCTCGATGGACGCGGTCGCAGACGAGGTCGTAGACGGCGGCGGAGCAGAGACAAGGTCACAGACACGGTCGTGGTGCTCCAGTGGACGCGGCTGCATCAATCGTTTGAATTGGCATTCAATCAAACACCTCACAGGCAAGAACAGAAGGTGGAGACAGAGAAGAGAGGGGATCAAGCAGAGAGGGATAGGGCAAGGAGGGAGGAGCAGAGAGGGGAGTCTAGGGGGAGGGAGCTTACGGGCGGAGGAGGACGGGCGGAGGAGGAGGGGGCTTACGGGCGGCGGCGAGACGGTTGCGGGTCGGCGGCGGTCGTCGTCCTGCACCTCGTGCGGTCGGCGGCGGCGGGATGGTTGGGGGCCGCGACGGCTTGCTGTCCGGTGGGCGGCGGAGGAGCTGCAGTGGTGGGGGCGCGGGGGTGGCGGAGCACGTAGGGGCGGCGGCGTCGTGGGTTGTCGGGGCAGCGGCGCGCAGGGGCTGAGAGATGTGAGATGGGATCGGCCGGGGATTGGGGCCGAGATTTTAGTCGGGGAGGTATAGCAATGGTGCACCACCTAGCGGTGCGCCATAAGTAAGTTTTTTTTGATAGCAATGGCGCACCCTCCTCTGGTGCGCCATTAGTAACATTTTTTTTCATTATTTTTTGTTGCATCTAATAATTTGTTTTTTATCAAATTTGTTATTTTCATGAGGACTAGAACAGAAGATATCATCAAATATCATCAATTTTTTTTTGAAAATATCATCAAATTTGTTTTTTTATTTTTAATTGAAAATATCATCAAATTTGTTATTTGAAGATATCATCAAAAGGTGGGGGAGGGTGCGGGTGTGGGCAGCGGCGGTGGAGCGGGCCGGGGGAAGG